>NC_133349.1:13611806-13945139 GCF_030506205.2 Paramisgurnus dabryanus
AAATGTTGTCTAACACTTATTCTTTGGTGGTCTAGCAATATAGTTTATATTATACATACTTACTCCACTATTTATTTATTCCAGATACCTGGCCCTTGTTCATCCATTTCGCCTGTTGAGCCTCAGAACCAGATCGAGGACAATTCGTATTAACCTCTTCGTATGGGCGGCCTCCCTCTTAATGGTTTTCCCAGCCTGGATCCACTCCAAAGTGATCCGCTTTAGGGATGGACTGGAGAGCTGCTCACTGAACCTGGTCTCTCCTAAAGAGGTGCTCTGGTAAATGGTTTTACTTAACTTGGGCATCATCCCATCTCTAATCATTATTTTAATAGCCATACAGTCCTACTTTTGGCCGCTCGGTTTGTGATGCCATAGAATAACTTTTAATTTACTATCCTTTTACATTTATATAGTCTATATAACCGTTTGTACAACAGAAAGGTTTTGTAGATGTTGAAAGTTCTTTATGAAACCCAGCAGTAGGCTACGGCAAAGAGCATTTTTTGGAATCTGATGTCCTTGATACAGATTAAAATATTAAAAAAGGATAGGAAAAATGAGAGAAATGCACAGATAAATGCTTCTTGTGTGCCAAATACATTTGTGATTTCTTGTTATCCTCTTAGAAATTCGCAAATTTGGCACTCTAAACCATGATTTGTCTTCATTTGAAATAATAAGTGAACATTACCCAAAAATTTAAATTTTGTCATTATTTTTTTCACTCTCATGTTGTTACAAACCTGTATAAATGTCTTTGTTCTGATGAATACAAAGGAATATATTTTGTTCGTGAGCCCCATTCACTTCCATAGTAGGATAAAAGAATATTATGGAAGTGAATGGGGCTCAAAATACAGGTTTGTAACAACATAAGAGTGATTAAATGATGACAGAATTTTTATTTTTGGGTAAACTATCCCTTTAAGGGTTTTTTAATCTATGTGTATTTTACCCAGATTGACGTTATGCGTTTGACAAGCCTTTGTGTTTCTGTAGGTACACACTCTACCAAACCGTGACCTCTTTCTTTCTGCCATTACCTCTAATTTTCACCTGCTATATACTGATTCTGTGTTACACCTGGAAGATGTATCGCAAGAATAAAAAGGCTCACAGGTGAATAAATCTGTATTAGTGCTAGCACTGTATATGACAGCATCCTTTCAAGCTAGAATCTTAAAAATTTGCAATTAATTTACAAGGTTGCTGTTTTAAAGCATGGCGCTACAAACACCAAGGTCATGAAAATGTATTCTCAGGGAACACATAAACTGGTAAAATGTATACTTTGATTTCAAAGCAAGTTAACGGATGAAAGCACCTGCCAAATGCACTGTAAACTTGTATTTAATAGATGTCCACTTCAAGTTATAGTTATGCAGTAGGTATAAAAACTTAAACACAGGTTTTATTAAATACTTAACATTAGAGTTACATTGTTGATAGATAGATAGATAGATAGATAGATAGATAGATAGATAGATAGATAGATAGATAGATAGATAGATAGATAGATAGATAGATAGATAGATAGATAGATAGATAGATAGATAGATGGATGTTTTGGCTACATTTGACTGAACCCTGTGTTCTTGTCTTGCACACTTTTAGGTATAGCACTAGCCTGCCTCGAGAACGTATCGTCCGCCTCACTAAAATGGTTCTAGTTCTTGTGGCTGTTTTCCTGGTCAGTGTCGGGCCCTACCACGTGCTCCAGCTTGTTAACCTGAGTGTACCTCGTCCATCATTAGCATACCATACCTGCTACTACCTGTCGGTGTGCCTGAGCTACGCAGCCAGCAGTATAAATCCCTTCATCTACATTCTGTTTAGCGGACATTTTCGCCACAGACTGGTTTGTCGGGACACACCCAGCATGCCGAGTGTGGAACGGGAGATTCATCCACGCTCCAGTTTTTAATCCCACAATGAAACACAGTCAACACTCCAAAAAAGTAGCAGGTGCACAAATGTTTTCTCGGGGCTGTTGCAAAGAAAGGGTAAAAAAGGATGTTTAAAACGTGTGCATGTTTAATATGCATGGTTGCTCTTTTTGCAGCAGACCTATGTTTTTATGTTGCTTGGGTTTATTGTGCATTGTGATGTTGTTGCTCCCTCTACTGTTTCTTTTGAGTAATTGTTTTCACAGCAGCATCCCTGCATGTCAAGTTTGTTTTAAATGTAAAGTTTTCATAGTGCATTATTTTATAGTGTGCACAAAGAAAATAAACATTTAAAAATATAATAATATTAATAGTGTTTAAGAACAAATCAATTATTTATGCCATTGCTTACAATCTACAATCAATGGTACAGTACTTTTATATTATTATTTATAAGTTGTTTAGCAGTTTTCTCTATTGTTCCATACTTTTGTTCCAGTTTTTAAAAGAAAAAACTGTCTAAGAATTCACTATGTAAAGCTAACTGCAAATGTACACTGCTGTATGTTTTGAGGCGGTGAGGCACAAGAGTATGTTTTCTTGGATAACTGCATTTTCATGCTACAGACTGCACAATCATTTTTACAAACAAGAGAAATAATGTTGTTCAGGACTCAGAAATCTTTTATTAACAGTTTGGGATTGTCTGGTCTGGTGTGTGATGGACCTACAGTAATAATGAAGCTGATGGCATCTGATCAGTATAAAGTGTAAGGTCATTGACTATACAGGCAGAGATTGAGGGGTCTGCTGCCAGCTTAGCTCAAAAATTGGGATCAATATTTAGACCAGACCAGAGACAGACAGGGCTCGCGTCTGACCTGAAGCATGCCTGTCAGCAATGGCTGGAAACTCAACCCCCATGCTTGCCAAAAGGAAAAGACCAATTCATGCATACAAATACTTGTCAATAACAGTGTTTCAGTGTCAACATAGCCTGTTGTCACCATGCATTTCAACAGTATTCGATAAAATATTTCACAAACTGTTATTGAAAGTGATTCAGTGAAGCAATACATCGCAATTGACCGAGTTTTGTTTTATTTGCTGACATGTTAATTTAATGTAATCCTGTATAGATAAAAAGGTAAACATTTTTGTCTCTGTTTATAATATAGAGGCCTTAAGCCCAAGATCCACACTATGTTCCATTCAACTTTTGTTAAAAAAAACCTCTTTTTTCTAATTACCACATTATTCTGGACTATGCAAGTGGTGACGGTCTGCTGTGGGCAGTCTGACATTGTTTGACCTTGTTTGAATTTGATTCATATGGTATACCTTGTTACTTCCACCCCAACTGTTTAGCAGCCTAACAACAATGGTACTTGACCTATTCTACTGCTCTTAGCACCAACACAAATGTGAACTACATTGTAAATACGAACTAAATGTAGAAATGTATTTCATCTTATGTTTTCTTGAAATTTTTACTTGAAATCCATGTGTATGTATTAATATAATTAGTATTTGCTGTAGTAAATTAATTTAAATACCTTATTTATTTCCAATAGTGTTTATGTACAGGTGAGAACTGAATGCATTTTTCCTATTTATTTCACTGTAAAATAAAAATCTACTTTCATGCATAGGCTCTATCTCTTGCTATAAAAAACAGGACTAGACCAATACATTATTATACCATCAGCTGGAGATGCAAAAAGATCAAACTGATTTGATTTCTCACCAGTAGATGGCATGTACTGATAATTTTACAAGCTTAAAGTGTTGGTCGATGATTTGTAAAATATGCAAAATATACAAGCATAGTCAACCAGTTTAACGTATTTTTATATAAGGCTATACAACATTTTTATGTAGAATACTTTTTGACTACCTAATATGGTCAGATTCATTAATATGAAACATTATATTTTTTCATTATCATGACTTCATTGTCTAACTTAAAGTAGTAGGCTACATCAATATATTAAGTTATAGTGTTAGGTAACGTTATGTCAATTTTTTAAAGACATTTCAAGCAGCTATGCTTCCATAAACTGAATTCCGATTAACTTAAAACTTTAAAACTGGGAAGTTATTGGAGTTTGGCTCTCTGACAAATGACCTATCGGTGATTTCATCGTATTTATGTAAGATTAATATTTCTCGACTTGTCAATGCACAGTGTGTGGAGATCCACACGCAGGTTTTCGCTTGTAAGGCAATGGTGCGCGCAGGTTTTCCGACAGCTTTGTAGTTTCAGGCGGGTACCGCGCACAGAGAGCACGCGCTAGTGAAAGTCCTGACAGCAGCTTTGTTAATTGAAACAGGCTGCTCGCTTTGTGTGCTGAAAGCCTGATATACAAGATGACAAGTGTGAGCACGAAGTAGAGTCGAGTTTAATTAATTTCCTCTCTCTTTGGGGATCCGTGCTGTGTGTGCTCGTGTAGTGTGAGCTAACGTGATACTTTTCCATTCATGATCATAGACGAAATAACAGGTATTTGTAGAATTTATTTTTTTAACCGTTTGTACATTTTCCTTATACTCTCTGTTTAATGTTGGCATACTGTAGTGTAGAATGAAGAAAACCATAAAGTTTACTAACTTACCTCTACTGTGAGTAGATGTTGTGACGTCACAGCCGTGTTGTTTTGTGTCCTAGGAACTGCCTGAGACATCGTTACCTCAGTCGGTCAAAATCAAAATTAAGGTTTGATGGTCTGTCCTAATAAATTTCCATCGTCCACTTGACGAACTTCAAAATGGCAGTGTGGAAAGTTCTCAAAGTTGGGCCGTGTCCGTGAGAAACAGCAATTAAGCTCGTCGTTAGTTGACGGTAAATTTGTGGTCATTATGATTGTGTCCTCGACTTCAAAAGCTGATTTTGGTGATTTTGTCTATCATATATGAAAAAATGTACTGAAAAAGATTTAATTGCTTGATTTTGCATCTCTCTCCACACCATGGCCGCCGTTTCTTAATCCGAAGGTTGCACTTAAGGAGGTCGCATTTGCAGGCTGCATACGTCATCAAGTTTTATTTAGATTATTACCAATTGTAAAGTTGACTATTACTCTTAGTTAATAGTAAATTGTTTTAATATGCGTATTACTTGCAAGTGTAATGCTCAGTTAACTTAAACCAGGCTTGATGACACAGCCTGCAATATGCGACCTCCGTAGGCTGCAGCCTTTGGGTTGAGAAACGGCCTATGATTTGTTTGCCTGTCTCAGGTGATGCATCGTACTGTAGATATTTGTACTCTACTGTATTGTACTTGAAAGATGAGCTTTAAAACTGCAGGATGATTCTAACCAAACACTGAATTAGTAAAACTGATATTATTAATATAGAGTCAAGAGGCCTTATTACCACATGCAGTTTGCTCTTCCATATCACTATGCACAGTTTGTGTAAAATAACTGTGATGTTTATTGGGGCAAAAATGTTGGTTTGTCTGTGCAAAAGCATGGTGCACATGCACATTTCCCGCTTCTAAACCCTCGGCACATGCTCGTGTGGCTTGTGCTGATTATCCATCCTCCGTGACTCCAGATGGATCAACACATGCTGAAAATGCGACAAACCAAGACACGTTCTTCCATCTGACCTCAATCTATCACTTCTGTTCTGCTGTAAATGTCAGCTTGCTTCCACTCTTGAGATTTCGTAAAAATAATCGTGTTGTCATCTTTTAAATCGGTTTTAACAGCCTCATCAGAGTTTGTTTGCTTTGCATGTTAATTGAATCAGTAAGGAAGGACATTTCTCTAACCTGTTGACATGCTCTTGCTATAGGCATACTTGCCGGTGAAAGTTCAAGTTGCCTCTAAGCTTTATGGGATTGAGGTTTACAGGTGGAGCTCTTTTAAAAGCTTTGTATTACATTACACAACTTAGGCTGTATGTGATCAGATTAACCCTAGCAGCAGGTTAGAAGACAAAGGGCGCAAAAAATCACCTGTACAGAATACGAGCTGGACTGCTTTAATGGTTTTCGAAACGATTACATGCATTCTAATAGAGCGCATTAACATGCATGTGTTTGAAACAATAGCTCTCCCAATTGTTTTTCCATTCTTCATTAATGCTGCAATTCAATGCAAAATGATTGACTGCCAAGTTTTGTGAACATCAAAGCTTTTTTAATCATTTCCCCCCCAACCAAAAACCCCATTAAATTAACATGCATATTGAATCTTTTGCCCAATAAGTTGCTTAATGAATTATGAGGGGCATTGATGGCAGACAGAGCCTCATATTAATGTCAAACACAGAATTAGACCTTAAATATATATTGTGTGTGTGTGTTCATGTGAGATCAGGAAGAGGTAGTGTGTGTGGTATGAGTGAGATCTCCAGTGCTCTTCATGCCCTGTTAATAACCTGGTCTGCTTTGATGTGGCACTGTGGAGGGAGGTGGCTCTTTCTCTGCATCACTTGTGGCATGTAAATCCAGCCAGCATTTTATCCCCTTACCTGCTCAAGGGGTGACTGGAGTTGCTCAAATAGGGTGCATGCACTTATTTGTAGCGTGATGATTCATCACGTGAGCTACCCAGTGAGCCAATCAGAAAGACTTTTTGAAGAATGTTAATATCTGTGCGTTTTTCATTCATTTGATGTTTATTAAATTGTACATTTAACAGATGCTAAAGCATCTTACACTGCATTCAAGGTATACTTTTTTTTTAAGCATGCCATGTGTTATTTCTGAGAGCAAACCCATGATCTATTAATGCACTGTTAACTTGCTTGAAACATCTATTGTCAGTGGTGTCCATCATGCACCTGTAGTTAAGAGTTGACCTGTAGTTGATGACCCGAGATCAGTCATGGTCAGAGCATCTCTTATGAAATCTCATATTAGCTGCACTCCGCAAAGCATTTGGATGGTTAAGACCACATTTGTTGTCTTGTGCTAACCTGAAGGAAGCACATCTGATCACCCTCTTGACCTTGAGAAGAATGGTCTTCCAAACCAGTTCCTGCTACACATTACCATTTAAATGGACCTAGGAGAAGGTTAGGTCAGTTTATTTGATGTTGAAATGCAAACAGAGATCAAATAAGAGATCTCACAGTGGCCTATATTTACAGTAGTCGGTCTTGGATTGGTGTGTTAGGTGGCAGAGCTGGAGCGTTTTGTCTGTGTGTATGTGTTAGATGAGAGAGTTTTGTAGGAGAGAAGAGCACATTGTCTATTTGTTCTGCTAGGTGCTCATGGGTAGATAGCTCATTAACCATTGTGGCCTGGTACAATAGCTGAGAGCGCCGTCTACATGAGTACAACAAGTCCCGCACAATACCTGTAAACACCCAGCGGCTTAATTGAAACTGGCCTCCGGGATCACCAGGCTGTCATAACAATAATAGACTTGTATAGGTGCATAATATCAAAATTATAGAGGCTTGTTGGTGGACAGTACATGTGTGATTGCGGTTTATCCAGTTTAATATACCAGTTGATGGCGTTTCGACATCCAGTTGTGGTTTTTAAGAAGTAGCATACAGTATGTATGTTGGGATGTATATGCGGGCTTGCAATGTCATGGGCCATGGGTTTGATTCTCAGAAAACATTCATACCAAGCAAATTTAGCATAAATGCATGTTAAGTGACTTTGGAGAAAAGCTCTTGCTAAATACATGCATGTAAATGGGTAATTTCTTTGTTTCAGATAATTCATACGTTTTTTTCTGTTTTCTTTTTTTGTCTAATAGGTCACACAATTGTACAAGCTGCAGCATCTAATTCAGTATGACTGAACTTCAATCATCACCTAAGACCAGACAAGGCTGTGAGATTTTAAAGATAATTCTTCAAGACGGCCACATATGGTATAAGAGTCATCCAATCAGATAACACATTTGATTTATAATTTTCTGTGTGCACACTGTGTGCAAATTTATTAGTAACAGTAAGTGTCCCCAGAGTATGTACGTGAAGTTTTAGCTCAAAATACCATATAGATAAAAAAATTGCCATTTTTGGGTGTGTCTTTAAAATGCAGATGAGTTGATCTCTGCACTAAATGGCAGTGCTGTGGATGGATAGTGCAGATTAAGGGGGCGGTATTATCCCCTTCTGACATCACAAGGGGAGCCAAATTTCAATGACCTATGGGCTGTTTACACTTGGTATTAAGATGTGTTCTCATCGATTGGATCACAAGTGGACGAGAGAGACACCTGGTATTTAAATCCGTCTCCAGATCCACTTTCGACCGCTTCTGTCCTGAATACTGTGAGGGAGTGGTCTGTGAGATGGTGGGTGAGTCTCTCTGCTGTCATTCAAATGCGAGCGGGATTAATTATGAGTTTATATGGACGCAAACTAATATTATGTTGGAGTCAGCTGCCTGTTTACCAAGTAAACATGCTCCACAGAGTTTTGTACGTGTATATGTTAGAGCTTTCTCTGAATTTTCAGCGCAATTGATGAAATATGATCGCGCAACTCAAAACGAAACTACAGAGATCAGTGCCGCTTTAGTTTTATCAATGAAAGGCTAAAAATAGCGCTGTTCACCGTGTGTTCACGCCAGAAGTCAGAAAAATACGTAAAACTTGAGTTTAGTACTTCAGATTAGATAAATGGGCGGAGAGAAGGCGGTCGCGTGTGGCTGTTCGAACACATTCAACCACATGTGCGTTTGCACCACAAAAGCAATCCGATCGAAAGGGGTTTCGACTACCTCTAAATGTGGTTGAAAGTGGTCGAAAGTGGACGAGCTCAAAATGCTTTTAACGTCGTCCACTTGTGATCCGATCTACGAAAACGCATGTTAAAGGAATAGTCTACCCTTTTGCCATATTAAACTATGTTATTACCTCAACTTAGACAAATTAATACATATCTATCTTTTTTCAATGTGTGCACTGTACAGCGCCTTGTGAATGTGTTAGCATTTAGCCTAGCCCCATTCATTCCTATGGTACCTAACAGGGAAGCCACCAAACACTTCAGTGTTTTCCCTATTTGAAGACTGTTACATGAGGAGTTATACCAGTAAGTATGGTGCCACAGAAAAAAACTTTTTTTGGTACCATAGGAATGAATGGGGCTAGGCTAAATGCTAACACATTCACAACGCGCTGTACAGTGCACGCATTGAAAAAAGATAGGTATGTATTAATTCGTCTAGGTTGAGGTAATAACATAGTTTAATATGGCAAAAGGGTAGACTATTCCTTTAATGCCAAGTGTAAACAGCCTCCTAGAGAATGGTTTACCAACACTAAGGCCTAGTCCATATGGACACGAGTATTTTTATAACCAGAGTTTTTCCTCCTGTGGTTAAAAAAAATCCCCTTCACACATGCTCGGTTTAAAAGAAATCTCCACCTACATGACCACGCAAAAACACGTGATCACGTGCTATCAAGAGCATGCAACACCAGCAGGCGGTGATATAACTCAAATTGTAAAGCCACCTTGGCTAATCAGAAGCCTAACAAAAGTGACGTAGCAAAGCAAAAAACAGGTCTACTCAACAACATAAAAAAAGAAATCCCCACAATGGGACTTTAAATGTATATATTTTTTGGCCTGTTCTTAAACTTGGACATAAGTACCACTTTAAAAGTGAGAGAGAGAGAGAGAGAGAGAGAGAGAGAGCACTGTATGTTGTAGCAGGTGCTTCTAGCTGAGGAGCCATCTACACAGCCTTTTCTTTCATGGCTCGCTCTTAAGGTCTTGCCAGCTCAACTGAAGAGTTCCTTCGTAATGCCCTTACTGACATCCGCGACTTGTTTTTAGTGGGTTATGTGTTACAGTGGCTGTGTTGCTGGTTTCTGGGTCGTCCGGCTCAGGATGACCTGGGGCAAAAAACGCTGGTCAGAGATCTCATAGGCCATGACCTAAGGCAGTGGTAAACTGAGGCAGGTCTTTGGCCCAGCAGTGCCACATTACATTTAAGCAAGTCCCTGTGATAGACCTCCCTACTGGGTTCGTAAGTTATTGGCTCTGAATGGTACTAATACGCTGGGCTGGTTGATGCGGGTTGGAACTCTGGTGTCCCATTAAACCTAGCCAGGAGGATCATATCAGGTTAGAAGTTAGGCTGTGAGATTGGACTGACCTGAGGTGATGAGATCTGAGGTCTTTCCTACAGTGACTCAACACTGCAATAAAGCTTATTAGAATGATAGAGAGTGAGATGCTTTGAGCACTTGCTCAGAGCAGGTTTTGAAAAACGTGGCTTTTTTGTACAAACATATTCATGGTCAGGTGTTGGTAGCCGTTTAACTAAACTGACCAGGTTTGTGTGTTAAATCTCACAGCTGCTAACTTTGTGGAATTAAGTAGCTTAGTTGGAAATTAGTTTCTGATGTCCTTCCTGTGTTGTAAATTTAGATAGTAAATGTTTCAAGTGTTCAAGCAATATATTTATAGAATGAGAACATAAACATCTTTGGCTTTACTCTAGTCAAGAGTCTTGTTACTTGTTATGAAGAACCAAATGAAAGCTGGTGTCTCGTTCAGTTATGTCCTCAGGACATGTACCCTTTAGGCCCCTTTTTCTGGCTTCGTCTCACAATGCTAATTGGGTCTCGTCTCACACCAGGTTGATTGGACATGACACTTAGTGCAGAGCGAGAGCTCCAAAACTCACTGGAGCAAATAGAAGGGAAAAAACAGCCACAATTGAATTACTGACCAGTAAATTTGGTAATTATGGTCTATTAGCCCAAGCACGGAGAGGTGTGAAGGCGATCCCAAGCAACACGCCTCAAATGAGTCTTCTGACACTTTGACCTAGATTACCCAGAGGAGGTGTTTCATGAACAGTTGACAATGGTGGCAGTCGCTCTAGGCTCCATTAATTATTATCATACTCTATTATTTAAAAAAATACAATATGTGACCCTATCTGTGTCTAATGATTTTATTATTAGATTAAGAGGATCAGAGTTTGGTTATTGATTTTACATTGATTTTAATATTTGAATATTACGGCCTTACTTATGTTAAAGACATCAATGTGACATTTTCACAGAATTTTCTTTAAATTATACAGGACGATTTTGTTGAGAAAACAGTAAATCATAAAAATGACTTGAGCTGGGTTTTTACAGTCAAGGTCACATATGTTGAAATATTTAATATCAACACCTTAAAGACGTTTTAACAAATATTACACTTATTCATAAGAACAGTCTGTTCATGCTGTCTCTACCTCAACATTTTTATTAATAAGACAGTAGAAGATGCCCTAAACCATGTCAATCCAGCCATCTTATCATCCTTAAAGGATTAAAGTCCTTTTTTTTTTAAGTCCAGATAATTTACTCACCACCATGTCATCCAAAATGTTGATGTCTTTCTTTGTTCAGTCGAGAAGAAATTATGTTTTTTGAGGAAAAAAATCCGGGATTTTTCTAATTTTAATGGACTTTAATGGACCCCAACACAGATTTAATGCAGTTTAAAATTGCAGTTTCAAACTAAACTAACCCAAACGAGGCATAAGGGTCTTATCTAGCAAAACTATTGTTATTTTTGGCATGAAAATTATGCACTTTTAAACTACAACTTCTCGTCTTCCTCCGGTCCTGTAACACGCCAGCGCGACTTCACGTAATACATCAAGAGGTCACGGATGCCGTATCGAAACTACGACCCAGTGTTTACAAGTGTGGAGAAAGAGGACCTTTCCGACTTTGTTGTATGTCAAATGATACTAATTATTGTCTTTGTGTCAGTTTATTGTTTAAAATGGTCTGCAAATGTGCGTTTCATATATGTAACAGGTGACCTTTCCACGGCATTACACAATTACGTGAGGTCGTGCTGGCGCGTCACAGGACCAGAGGAAGAAGAGAAGTTGTGGTTTAAAAGTGCATATTTTTAATTTTTCTCACCAAAAATGACAATTGTTTCGCTAGATAAGACCCTTATGCCTCGTTTGGGATCATTTAGAGTCCTTTGAAACTCCGTTGAAACTGCAATTTTAAACTGCATTAAAACTGTTAAGTGTTGGGGTCCATTGAAGTCCATTAAAATTAGAAAAATCCTGTAATGTTTTCCTCAAAAAACATAATTTCTTCTCGACTGAACAAAGAAAGACATCAACATTTTGGATGACATGGTGGTGAGTAAATTATCTGTATTTTTTTTTTTTTTAGAAAATTGACTAATCCTTTAAGGGAACTCTTTAAAACAAGGCACCAAATTATCTGCCTGACCCCAAATAAACTTCTCAAAGCCTTTCAGTAATTACATTTGTAAAACTTCAAAACAGCAATAGCATTTCTGTAGTGGCTGGTTGAGATCTTTATAGTAGACCTTTTCCATGACCCTCATTTTCTCACTGTCACTTGTTTGTTATGTCCTGTCCCGGAGTTGAACCTTGTTGGGACAAACCAAGTCATATCATCCTGCGATCTAGAGGAGTAGAAAGACGAATATTCTCACATAAGGTCAAGTGCATATCACCACTACTTTAAAAACTATTCTACTGTGTGACCTTTTGTTCTGCTTGTGGCTTCCACCTCTTCTTTAGAAACCTCAAACAGTTTGGGAGCAATATATCAATTAAAAAGCTCCTCTTGTCCTTTCGGAGGGGGCAGGGGTGCGGGTCCAAATATTTACATTAGAGCATATCAGCTTCACGGCTGTGTGGCGGAGCGGAGAGAAGGGCAATTTGGTGCAGCAGAGAGGCCATTAACAGAGTTAAATGTCTAGAAAGAATCTGGACCAGACAGCTTTCTACACATGACCACTAGACCGCAACCACAGAGCTGGATAAATACCTTTGCTGTGCAGTAAATACAGTCACGGACAAAGACTTCCGATCAGGTTGCAAATTAGTTTGTTGATGAGGAAACCCCTTTTTTTCTGAGGATTTATAGGACATGAAGGAGGCGTGTGTGGGGGGTGGTGGAATGTTTTGTATACCTGTGGGGACTTCAACCCAAATACACACCAACTCATGGGGACTTGTGTCACCGTGGGGATGTAAATGGGGTCCTCACAGGTAAGCAATCTTAAAACATTGTAGAGAATGCACAGAAATCTTAAAATGCTGAAAGATTTCTGTGAGGTTTACAGTAGATTTAAAGGGTTGGGTTTGGGATGGGAGATACAATATACAGTTTGTACAGGAAAAAAATAACATTATGGAAACCATTATGGAAGTCCCCGTGTGGAAACATGTGTTAACCTAACAAAATATTGGCAACAAATGTGTACCTATAATAATGTAGTAAATAAAGTTTTATTAATTGTTAAAAATGCAGAAAGTTTCTGTCAGGTTAGGGTTAAACAATAGAAGTCTATAAAGTCTACAATATGTAAAGCCCTTACTTAGATAAATAAACGTGAGCGTGCGTGTGTGTGTGTAGTTTGGGCAGTACATGCAGTTTAAATGTGTAATAAATGTTTTTATATATAAATAAATAAATAAAGACTGCACTTGGGGTTTTTCTGTTTTAAATATTTGGTAAAATCTCAAAGACATGTTCTACAAAAAATAAGGACTGCATTGGTGTGCTCTGTACCATGCACAGCACTGTTATATACATTCATAAGCCTTTCTAGCTGACAAACCTCAATTTTCGTCCACATTGTAGTTGTGCTGTTGTGTTTGTCAGATCATTTGAGGCAAAAATATAAAAAAATTAAATAACATAAAAACTTTTTATTTAGGATTTATGTTAGAAACACACTTAAAACGGTTGTGTTCAAATAGCACATCAAACTAGCCCTGGAGAACCCAACAACCCTTGTCTTAGCATCAGTTAACATTGGCCAAATATGACCCATGTGTTCTCCAGGGCTTGACACATCTCTGTGTTGTTATTGGAACAACACATGTTGTGTTGTTTTAAAACATCTTGTGTTGTCCCTTTTATTTATTTGTACATAAAATCAACTCAAAATGACATATGTGTTAAATAGCATAGCACAAAACAATGTGTTAAAAATGAACACATCCTTTTTTAGAGTGTAGAATCTAAAATATTATCACTAATACATTTATGAATATGATGTAATAAAAGTTAGAAACCTTTCTTAATTTAATTTGCACAATGCAAGTCAGAAAATCAAACATGTTTCAGTTATCAAACAACAACACAACACACACAACAGTTATTGATCTGTTTGTTTACTGCAGGGCAATGCTGTTAGATGGCAAACATTGGGTTCATTGTTGATAAAATGACCCCAACTTGGTGTAACAAAAAATTACCACCAATGGGAAAGCTTGTAACTCATTGTATCACGCATTGATACTAAGGTCTGCTTTAGTCAATATTGAAATGACTGGCATTTGTAGTAAATAGAAATATATTTGTTGATATAGATCATCAGCAGTTTTCCTTATTTGAGATCAAACTCATATGTGAAGAAATGCTGCTGCCTCTGCGGTTGAATTCTTATGAATATTTTTTATATGTTCTTTAATACACTCTAAAAATGCTGACTTATTTTCAACTCAGCTTTGGGCCAAAAAGGGATGAACCCAACCTGTTGGGTTGTAATTTAACATGTGTGGGTTATTTCAACCCCAAATCCTGGGTTATTTTTAACCCATTGTTGGGTCAAATATAAATATTTTGCGGGTTAAATTAAGCCAACTGTTGCGTTTGTCCTCTTTTTTACCCAGTGGGTGGAAAATAAGTTATAACCCAGCATTTTTAGAGTGTATGTACAAGAACATTATTTCTTTTAAATTAGTGAAACAACAGTTACACTTTTGAGAAGCCTCATGAGGCGAAGTCTTTTTCCATAATAATCCTTCTCTGTTCACCATGAAGTGCTCTTTCTCTTCAGGACTTCTCTGTTTGTTGGCCTCCTCTTTGTATTTCTGGCTGCATTGGATGTTGTTAGCACTGCTACTGTATGTTGGCATTAGTTTGTTCTTTATTTGTAGCATTCTTTACCCAGCTTGTGAAAACTGCACGCAGGGCCAGAACTTTGGCCTGGAGTGACTCTTAGAAAAGTTAGTCCACAGTGGATGCTCCGCATTAGAGAGATTAATGTTTATTTCTCTCTCCTCCTTGTGACAACTGCACTCTTGGGAGATTATTAATGCATGTGCGTTTCCCCTCCAGGTTGGTTCTCTGGTCTGTGAGGTGTAAACGCAAGCGTATGTGGAGTATAAAATATGATTTTACTATCCTCATTAAATAAGTTGTGACCTGGGCAGGCTGATCTTGATGCATGAATAACAAAACCACAATGATATAGAAGTAGTTCATAAAGGAATTGAATAGAAATCCACGCTATATAAATCATTATAAAATTATTTTATTATAAATCTTAATTATTATATTTAACTTTTTATTTATATTTAAAATGCATTATTTAAAAAGTTTTATATGTGCCCATTTTGCTTGATTAAAAAAAATAAAATAAAAAAATATATATATAACATCCTCCTGAATTGCAGGACTGAATAAAAAATCCAGTCAAATCAACTCAAAAAGCCTATTATCTTGATGAGACACAGGTTGTAATGCTGGTTAAAGTTGGTTCAATTGCACACGGTGGCTCTTACTTCAAGAAGCACACTTGAGAAAGACATAATTGAATTTCCTATTATTGTAAAAAATATTCTTGTATGAAGTCATAGAGCAGCAGAGTATATTCATTTTTATTCTGCATGATTTGGTAACTTGAGGTCAAGACGTATATTTGCGTGGCCTTGAGCTATTGTACTTAGTCTGCAAGAAAGCATAAAGTGTATGAATGATTTTTCTTTTTGTTAATGCGCATGGGATACATGTGCTTTGGGTTGTCCAGATACACACGCTAATCTTTCTTCAGGTAACACAAGAACAATGCCTTTTTAAATACCCCTGGAAAGGCGAATTTATGTGGGACTATTATTAGTGCATTTGGTGCCAGAACAAATATGCTGTTTCAAAGACGTATACAAACAATATGTTGGGAGCCGTTTCAGTTAAATATAAGGAAATAAAAATTGTATTCAGAGCTGACATTGGCTGTCATGCAGCTGAATGCAAAGCATTGCAGACAATGCAGAGCATGAGACAAAGAAATTCAGACGTATTGAACTGTAACTTAATTCATTCATATCATTTTAATGTGTTTTAATTTGTTTTTATCAAAGCTGTATTCAAAGAAAGACAGATGTACAAGATGTAGTGTGCATATATAAGTGTCTGTAGGTTTGGCCTTAACCGTGATAATGTTGAGAGATACACCGAATGAAATTTACCTTGTTCAGATTGTTTTAAAGATACTTTTCCACAATTATTATATGTAGTGTATTGGAATGCTTATTATGAAGCAGTTCAGACTGTTTTAAAGATACTTTCCCACCCTTATTATATGCAGCGAGTGTTTTGAAATGCTTACAAGAGTTTTTTTTATCCGTCTGCACAAATGAATTACTCAGAGCCTGGACTTGGTAACCGTGATGCACACGATGTAAGAACTAGAAAGAACAAGCTACATTGCCTGCACCCTGTCTCCATAGATCCTGTCACTGTCAATAGATCCAATGCTCTTCGCCCTGAGAAACGGCCCAGCCATGCGGGCAAGAGTGTGCACAAATCCGCCCACCAAACCGCAGGCTTTTCTTTTGGATCCATCGCATCGCCCCGCCTTCTCACCTTAGGCCATGAATCCAGGCTGTGCATGACAGTTTTCAACATTCCCTGCCAAAAACGTTTCCTGAATGCATTGTGATCTTTGACGCTATCAGCTTTCTGACCTCTAAATTCTGCGTCTGGCACTTTTTTTTATTCCAGCCCGTCAACAGTTTTTTACCGTCTTGGAAGACGCTGAACTTTTGAGGTTTGTTTGTGTATCTGCATGTGTCTATTTGATTTTACTCTGTGAACATGTTTGCACTAAAGAAGAAAAAACTGAAGAACCGGGTCCTGTCATTCCTCCGTAGCTTAATCAGGAGCTACATAGGAAAGAGGAACACAGCAGCACGGACCTCCTGATCATTCTAATGAGGACCCCTGGCGATGCAGTCAGCGAAGTATAATTGACTTGTTCGTCTCTTATTTTCATAATAGACACTCCCTGACCCAGAGCACATTTATTTTGCTATAAGAGATGTCAGAAAGCATTGGAAGTTTCCTCCGCATGGCCATTAAATCGGAAGGCATGCCACCCTGTCTCCGGCCAGCCTTCCCCCGTCATTGGCTGCCCGGCTCATTATGCAGATGTAAAATGTAAATAAATGATTTCCAAGTCTCAATACCTCCCATGCTCATGCACACCCTCGGTTACCCTCCACCCTACGGGAAGGGTCCTGCATGCGTTCCAGCTCAAGACTGGAAAGCCAAACAATGACTAGTCTGCTGTGGTGAAAAAAAAATTATATATTAATAATTAAATCGTAGCAATGCCCTATGACGTGAAAGCCTGGTGAAGCGTGTGGATGCCGTTGCTGTTACAGCAAGGCCTGCCGTCTACCTTTCAGGACCAATTGAAATCAAATTACATTAGCCGTATGTTTTTGTGGAGGTAAGGGTTGGACGGTGAGGGTAAGTCCTGGATCTCTGTCCCTGCGAGCAGATATGAAACAGAACAGCTGTGGATATCAATGCCCCTGCACAATTCACCGCTCACCTCGTCTGCTGCGATTTTAGGAGCTGTCGCATTCATTGCTATGGAGGCCAGTAATAAGATGCATCCTCATACATCGGATATTGAGAACATTGAATAAGATCATTATGGCTTGGATAAACCTACTACTGGCACATTTTAAAATATCTCCAAGTAATTTACTGCTTTGCAAGTAGTCTACATCATCCACTGTCTCACGGCACACACAGTGTCCCAGATAATATTTCCCTTTAATGGGCTTATGCATCGTGTGTGAGAAACAGCCTTTTCCATGCTTTTCCTCCACTCTGGATCTTTTAATGAGATGATTGTGTCCTCCATGTGCCTTTTATTGAACTTTTATTTTGTGGTCAGCCTTCTTTTGCTCATGGCACGATGACTGAGCTGCAGGGATGTCATTAAAGTAATTACTACAAGCTCTAGTAGTTGCAGGCAAATAATATGGTGGGGGAGAGTAGTTTTTATTCAACAGAAAAAAAAACATTAAAAAAGAGTGTCTTTTCACCAAACGTTCGCACTGTCACGACTGTTAGAGAAGCCAGAACTTATTACATTACCTGGACAGTTTTTGTGTCTGCACTGTCAGAAAAAAATTGTCAAAATATGTAACCTATCTGTCACTGGGGTGGTACACTTTTTAAAGGGGACATTTCACTGGACTTTAAGATGTAAAATAAATCTTTGGTGTCCCCAAACGTTGTATGTGAAGTTCTAGCTCAAAATACCATATAGATAATTTATTATAGCATAAAAATTCCACTTTGTTGGTGTAAGCAAATGAGTTGATCTCTGCACTAAATGGCAGTGCTGTGGTTGGAGAGTGCAGGTTAAAGGAAAACACCACCATTTTTCAATATTTTACTATGTTTTTACCTCAACTTATATGAATAAATCTTTTTTTCAATGGATGCACTTTTAATCTTTGCAAAGCACCTTGTGAATGTGTTAGCATTTAGCCTAGCCCCATTCATTCCTATGGTTCCAAACAGGGATGAATTTAGAAGCCACCAAACACTTTCATGTTTTCCCTATTTAAAGATTGTTACATGAGTAGTTACACGAGTAAGTATGATGGCACAAAATAAAACTTTTGTTTGGAGCCATAGGAATGAATGGGGCTAGGCTACATGCTAACGCATTCATGAAGTGCTGTACAAAGATTAAAAGTGCACACATTGAAAAAACATAGGTATGTATTAATTAATCTAAGTTGAGGTAGGAACATAGTAAAATATTGATAAAAGGTGGTGTTTTCCTTTAAGGGGGGGGGGCAGTATTATCCCCTTCTGCCATCACAAGGGGAGCAAAATTTCAATTACCTATTTTTTCACATGCTTGCAGAGAATGGTTTACCAAAACTAAGTTACCGGTTTGTTCTTTTTCACATTTTGTAGGTTAATAGAAGCACTGACCCAATAATAGCACTTAAACATGGGAAAAGTCCGATTTTAATGTTTCCTTTAAAGTACAGCTTTACAACTAAAGAGTTCATATTAGTACCTCAGAGGTACATATTAGTTCCAAAGAGAGCTTATGATACCTAAATAATAAATACAGTATTATTATCTCAAAGTATCTCAAAATGTATATCGAAACCTAAAGGCACATATTAGGACCGTTTTACAGGATACTGCCCTAGTAAGCAGGTGGGGTACAACAGTATGTCCAGGGGTCGTCTACCTAAATTGAATAATTCTGTCATGATTTTTTCAGTCTTAATGTGCATTTACACCAGCCGCAGTAGAGGCGGCAAAAACGTGTTGTTCGCGCGTAGTTGGACGCTTGAACATTTGAGTTCACTCGCTTTATTCTCGCGTGAAATTCTTCTATTCATTCGAGAAATTCGCGTGGAAATTCACATCATGGGAGGGGCTTCTGCCACTCCGCTCGCTTCCTGTAATAACGTCACTACTACAGCAAGGTCCTGATTGGTTAACGTGGTGCGGAAATCCGCAGAAGTTCAGATTTTTTTCAATTCGCGTTGCAATTCGCGCTGCAGGATGCCTAATCGCACCTTTGCATTGACTTTACATAAATCATCTGCATTTGCCGCCTGTACCGCGGCTGGTGTAAACGCAGACTTTATCCAACTCGAACTGAAATTTTGAATAATGTTGATGCTGCTCTCATGCAGTGAAATAAATTGAGACTAGAGCTGTAACATTCTTTTTACTTTGGCTTTTTGTCTTCCATGGAGGACAGAAATCAATGTGGTTTTGTAACAGCATAGGGATAAGAAAAATTACTGAATTTTTTTGTTACTGTCCCTTTAAGAAAATGTTGAAAATAGACAAAGAGGATGTGCGGTTGGTGCGTTTGTCATAGTCAGCTAAATAAACTATCATCTTCCTAAATTTCATTAGCTGGTATGTCTACATTACCATTCCTCTTTCGATCAGGCCACATGATGATAAACATCCTGTTTTGCTGGTTTATGGCTAAGTGGAGGATCAGTTCACAGATAAGAGTGACCTACACTTTGACACAAGTTATCGATATACCCATTCATAATAATAGCTTATAGCTATTTAAAGATTTGTAGTTATTCCTATTTGTATAAAGAGAGTGAAAAGTCTTTGTTTTGTGTATGCATGTGTTTGTAGGAAAAATAGTCTGAAAGAATGTGTATGAGAGAGAGAGAAGCTATGAACAATATGAATGCACAGAGATTCTTTTCTTAATTCTCTTTTCTCAAGGTTTTGGCCTTGATATAGACTAGCAGTACAGGTCACTCCCTGCCTTGTTTCACCAGCACATTTCGGTGGCTCATTTATAATGTCCTTGAAACTGCGTAATATTCGGATAAGAGTTGGTAATTGTAACTGGAAATTTTAAAGCAGTCTGCTATTATGAATTAAGAATGCTTCTCTCATTTTAACCACATTTCCATGTGACAATTTGTCCTCGGGAAATATTTTACTTTTCAGCATGCTTAAAATTCGTAAAAGTATGAATTCAGGAACACGCACGCTTTGTTTTAATAAAAAAATGTAAGTAATTGTTTCCTCTTGTATTTCTATTAGTTAGGGGATTTTGTGTTACACTTGTCGTTGTGTTATAAATGTTTATATTATTATTTTCATGTCACTTACCATTGTGGTGTTTAGTGTTTGTGTGAATATGCACCAACCATCTCTACATGTATTGACAATAATCTATGAAAAGATCACTTAAGATAAACTATGACACACCACGTGTTATGGTGGTAAGCTGTATATTATTAAGTACAAAGCAGATTTATAACAGACAAATATATCAGGTAATTAAATTCACAGTTAAGAATTGTGGAGTGACCAAAAAATACAGTTAATAATTGTAAAGTGAAAAACTTTGCTGTAATGAAAAAGAAAAAGCAACCATATATTTTTTTTTACAGTTTTTACCAGCAATTGTTTACATTATTACTGTCAAAAATACTGCTTTTTAAAGTCAGTTTTTGGTGATTTACTGTTTTCTACATAATTTTGTTCTACTTAATGTAAAGAACATTCTGTGAAAATATAACCTTCATACCTTTAATATTTACCAAGGCCATGTCAAAAATTATAATTAAAGTGAAATCAATAATTGAAATTTGAAGTTAATGAAACTAAAATGCTACTGATCTCAAATTGAGGCTAGCCTGGATTTCACAGTCACATAATCCAAAAGGCAATTCAAATTAATTTAACAGTGAAATTTGAAATGTGACAGATTATTTTCCATAGATTATTTCTTTACAGATCATCTATACAAGTTATACGAGTCCGTCAATATATTGGTATACTGTACACAGTAACTTACTGAGGATAACATTAACAACAAATGTACTGTGTACTGAAAAGTTTCTGGTTGGTTCATAGACTTTAAATGCATTTATTCGAGAACATGAGGGTGAAGGAGGATGTGAGGGAAGACAGGAAGCCTTTTATTTACTTAAAAAAAATTATTCAATAAAAAAAATTAATTATTACATTTGCATATCTAATTTGCTAGTAGAACTACTGAGTGTATTTTCTGGTAACTTCATAAATGTAGTGTCTAAACTGGCTGGTCAATAGAAAAGTAAATTTTACACCCTGCCCACATACAAGTAGATGTATAACCAAGACTCAATTATTGAGAAAACAGACAAATGTATGAGAACCTTTGAAAGGGCTACACATGAAAGTGGGGAGGTGTCATTCTCAACGGTGTGAATCCCATTGCATGCTCGCAAGGGGCCCGATGCACAAAGGAGACGGTGGCTGACAAAGGCAGCTCCTTGCTATGTAAGGCTTACCAAAACCATCCAGCTAATAGGATAGTCATTCACATGCTGAGAATAAGAGGGATTTCTCTTCCCTGGCCAGGTTAAAACATAGGCTTCAGGCTCCTCTCATGCTCTAACAATCATTGTCTACTTGCAGGGGATTATAGAGGCCTGCCCACCTTTTATTAATGGGTGTGGTTCAGCTATAATAATCCCTAATTTTCCTCTTGTTCCATCGGTTTGTCCTCGCTCCTAATTTGTCATCTCTCTTGGCTGTGCTAACGCACTCTAAATGGGTGTCGCTAACATGTGCTGTCAATCATTGGTCCTTGAGGGTGAAGCGGTTTGAGTTGTTGAGGGCACTCAGTGGTTCACTTTTGTTCAGGCCTGCCAGTCAGTGCTCAGATCCAACTGCAGGTGGATGGTGAGACACAGCTCTGGGAAGCTAGCAGACGGCACGTGTTTATCATGCAGATTTTAACAGGTTGGTTTAGATGAGGTTTAAGGACTAGACCTCAGAGTGAATGGGTCCTTTTCTTTTTGACACTAGTGTGAGCACACCCAAGGTTGTGTTGAATGGTAATTGTTTTTTGTAATTTTCTGTGTTTGTGTGTGGAGGGGGGTTCCTCTGCTATTAACAACTCTCCAAAGTCTCCATCAATGCTGATGCTTTTCCAAAAATGTACAGAATTCGCTGCTTCGTCTGCTTTTGGTACGATACTGTAGCATGCCTGTGGACACTGCATATTAGCGAGTGTAATGCATTTAGATGAACAATGATGCAGAAATATATATAAATAAATAAAAAACTGCTGTGTTGCCTACGGTGTACAGGCTATGTCGTAGGTCCTATGCAAAAGTATAAATCGCACTTTAGCAACCACTCTTAGCAACGTAAACATGTGAAGCATTCTGTTGTTCTTGTTCGGTCAGGAACTATTTTTTCCAGCAGAATGAATACTTAATAGTAATTTAACAGATTTATTAAAGCAATAAGGTACTTGAAGCTAGTGCTGTATTCGGGAATAAGTCACGTCTGAATGGCTTTGTTAGCCACAGTGCAAAGAGGTTTATTCCATGATGTACACCCTCTCGTACCGTATTACTCACTTGTCTCCTATTATATTTTATCTTACCGCAATACACGGGTACGTTTCTAATAATGATCATTAAACTGTCTGGACAGATTTTGTGAAAAATTTCTCCAACATATCCTTCAACCCATACGATTGCTTTGGTCGTTTGTCCATTTCACCAAATACAACCAATAGATGCCTTTACTAAATTAGCGCCTCTACCGGCAACAGGTGAAACTTTATATATTAGGGTATAAAATGATATTTTGGGGTATAATTTTCTATAATGACATGTACAGGGATAACATTTTCAATTTAAACAGCCAGGATTGTATTTTATTACACATTACACTATTCAGGCATTTAGGGCGAATAACGTACCCATATATTTATTATATGATATAAACACAGCACACAAAACAGTAACAACTTTTTAAAAATGTACTTAAAATATTCCAAGTGTACCGAGGTCAACCGATCGATTTATTTGAAGAAAAGATTCAGAAGTGATGACAATCCACTGTAAATATATCAGATCCGGACGTACACTGATTCATAAACTGCCGCAATGCTACGTCATTTATGATTGTAAAAAAAGGCATTGGCTCTCGTGTGTCTCTTGACCGACTGCATCACGTCAGTTAAGAATGTGAAGCGCTATTGGCTCTTGTGACCGACTACGTCAAGCTGGTTTATGTTTGAATGAGATTTAATTGTGCGTTCTTCATATAAAGTATTTGTATGGCTTCAGTTCGCAAGGTTTGCAACGCGAATGGTTTGTAATACTTTTATACTGTTTTATGCAATAAATACCTGACTGTACTTTTACTTGCGTGTTGTATTTTATATGGTTGAGAAGTGATGCTCCAAAATATCTTTAAAACCATAAATGTTTATGAAACCGTTTCTACATTTACAAATTCATAAAATGAAATGTGTCTAATCTGAAAAACTTAAAACATAACAACAGGTTGTATTTTTAAAGCTGCTGCTAGAGGACACAATGCCTTAATACGTTAATACGATGTAATAATGTGCTGGCACAAATGACTTACTGTATGAGGTTGCTATTTTTTGGAGTACAGTCTCAAAATTTCTGTTGTTTCACGCAAATTATACGCAAATATAAGTATGTAAGGTAACCTGCAGTTTTGTGTTTCAAACCAAGATGGCAATAGAGAGGCAAAAGATGCGGATTGCAGCAGAAAATGTTTTTAAAATTGTTGTGAAACTGAAGTAGTTTTCCCCGTAGTGACGTATCCCAGTAAAATAAAGTGCTTCTGAAATGAAAAATGTAGGACTGGACTTGAAATCGTCCATCGAGAACTGATTAGATCGTTTGAAGTTGGGTCATGTTGCTATTTGCTAATCGCTGCATGCTAATCTTTTTTCCAGACCCCGCCCACCTGCCATACCATATGACAGGAAATAAAGAGAGGTCGTTTCAAGGAGAGGATGAGATTTACGTTTTTGATTAAAGATTATGAGGGCACATCATTTTTTTTTAAGTAATGAAACTCACAGACAAGTCATTAAGTAAAAAAAATACACAATTTACCAAAACAAATGGCCGCTTTCATTTCAATTTCATTGCGTTTTAAAAAAAATTGAAACGAAAGCAACAACTTGAGAACATTTAGGTGGTTCTCTCTGTGTTAAGAAGTTTATTAAATTAACTAAATATTTTTTCTATTTTTTTATGTCAACAAGTTTGTGTGAAGATGTGTATAAATTAAAATCTATGTGATAAAGTGAAACATACATCTGTGAAATATTGTATAGCTACAGTATATTGTGAAACAGGTGCAGCATTTTGCCGTTGGCTCTGATCTGCCTCCAGGAAGATGTCATGCCACTCAGCATATTCAATTAACACACATACATAATCTACAGATGTCTTTTTTATACCTCTTTTATAGGTTTCCTTCATCTCATTGCAGATTTTTTTTCTCTTTAAAAGCATGATTACGTACATAGTCATGCACATGGTTAATTTAACACAAGGCCACGATTTTGGTTCCTCCAGGTCTTTCAGAAAGATGTCTATGTGGAAGGTCACCAGTTTGATTCAAGAAAAGGGGGAAAATACATTGCCTTTTTACAAATTGGCCTGTTTCAACTATTGGGCTCGGCATTTTAGAAACTTCATGCCCTGTATTCACTTTAGATTCAGTAATATAAGACTTTCAATTCGTTGTAGGCACCACATTAACTCTTATCAATCTATTCATAAGACCAGTCTAAGCATGTGGTCTCACATGTGGCCCTGATTCCTCAGAGGTTTCCCAGAGTGAGCACAGGTCATATAAATTCGGCTTATTTTTCTAGCATTAACGTTTGAAATGTCTTCAAAAAGGCCGAGCGATAAAGAGATAAAGACGTGAATTGGAAGGATAAGCTGAAAGGGTCTGTATGGTGGTACCCCGAGCTGAAAATACATTTATCTCCTAATAATCTTGTTTGCATACCTCATGCAATCAAATTCACCATGCGTTTTCACCAGCTTTATCTTCTTTACAATTATTCACCAACAGCAATTACACCGATGGCCGTCTGTTGAATAGATCCATCTGCGGGGTTCTGAACCTGAGCCGCGGTGTGTAGACTTTCTCATGGTGTGTATTGGTTAGCGTGGAGCTCATGTGAGACATGATCACCTTGTGTTTATATGGAGATGTAGGCCTGCACAATAGAGCCTTTTCTGGTGGAGTGTGCGGGCCTGTGTGTGAACACGATTGAGCGCTTGGTGTGTGAAATTCTCTTTGGTTCGGTCGCTTGCGCCGGCGTGTGTGCCGATGAGAGCGGGCGCGTGTGGAACATGTGGTGGTGTTCTCATCCGAACAGCGGGGCTTTAATGAGGACTAGCCCTGGATGGCAGCTGGTAAAGTCCAGCCGCAGAATAGGTGGCTCTCCGTGGCCCTTTATGCACGCACAAAGGAATGCTAATGAACCGCCCTGCTGAGTGGGGAATGGGAACCGGCCCACATGGCGCACACACACGCATATACATACTCTTTCTTGAGGCCTTTTCACCGTAACTTTTCACCATCTACAATACACAAGGGAGACTAGTCTTACCAAATTGGAGATTGCCATTGAAGTGTGCATGTTTGTGTGTGTGTTTAGAGGCAGAACATTGCTACCTGCTTCTGGGATGGGTTGTGCTCTGTGTGGTCATACATTAACTCTCAGGTGTGGTCTGATCTCTTGAACGTTATAGTGCGGGAGAAGCGGCTTGAGTTTGAATACCCCTCTCCTGTAGAGACATAAAGCCCTCCTTTCACGAGCCCACCTGAGACCCCTGACCAAACAGACCCCACGCTCCCCGCGAAGGCAATCATGCTTCATTTACAAATTATTCATCTTTTCATTAACCACTGTAATGCCCTTCAAAACGCTGCATTTTTCAGAAAAATAGAGCAGCTTTTCATCCCTGCAGTTGTTCAAGTGTCCTTTAGAAGTGGGTTTCAGTCATCATCAGGCAATTGCGTTCTCTGTGTTTCTCATCTTCCTCTATCTTATAAGGTGTACACGTGATGTTTAGACTGCTTGTGTATCAGCAGAAAATAGCTGTGTGTCACTTTTTTACTTTACATTTGTATTATCTTATTTTAGCATCTGTTCTGTTTAAAATATTGAAGATAAAAATTTATATAGAATAAAATGAAAGATAACAATGTTTAGAATGCTTTACAATAACTTTTCAATTATTAACAATTTTTTTTAAGTGGTATTTATATGAATGATTCAGTATCACATAAAATGATTTATGTATTCTGTAAGTGAGCCCCATATATTGCAATTTAGAGCAGTGAATGGCAAATATCTGAAATGATTTAAAATATCAGAGTAAAAACCCACCCATTTAAAACATTTAAAAATGTGGTTTAAGTGATAAACAGACAATCTGGGGCACTGCCATGACAGCCAGCTGGAACATCACTCCAGGAAATCTGTTGAACAATATGGAATCTCTGAACCAGGAATAATGGAATTTTAGGGAATCACATTGTTGGAATCCAGGTAGTCGGATTAAACTGTTTGCAGCCAGTGTACCATAAAATGTCATTACAAGTCAGTAATCTTTTTATCTTATTGTGACTACAGTTAATTAAAAAAATACACAGTGGGCTCTAAAATGTTTGGATTGTTAGAGAAAATGTCTGTTTTCAATATTATAATTCCATGCAAATTTTTATAAATGATATTTTCAACAATTTTAGAATTAAAACATTTACATGAATTTTCAAAAATTTGCTTATTAGACCTTTTTGTTTTACATTTTAATTTATTACTCAAAACATTTAGCCAAATCCTTCTTTGATAATGTTTGAAAGAGCATCTTTTGTGGTTTAAGGGATGCATAAAAATCTGATCATTTGTACAAACATGTTGTGACACATTTGTTTACATTTTAATAGTGACCTTTAAATAATGCAGAACCCTAAATATTTTTTCCTTCATTTTATGTAAAAACATGTAGTACCAAACCAGTATCACGAAATTATGTACCTATAGTCATGTAAATTTTTGAGTCTTTTGCGTGACACTGACACGGTTTTCCGCCTTTTTGCGTGAACTTGTCATGCATTTCTGTTTATGTGTCACTGTCACGTATTTGTTACTCAACTGTTTAGTCCTATTGTTTTGTTGCTTCGGTTTAGGGTTAGATTTACATAAAATGACATCCTTACCCAAACCCAACTCTTAACCCTATGCCAGGCGACAATAGTTTAAAAACCATAAAATATAAAAAAAATATTATAAAAAAGGTATAAACCAATACTTAAAGTGACATCCTAATGCAAACACCAAATCTAACCCTAAACCGAAGCGTCAATGGTTTGAAAATAGGACAAAAAGGTTGAGTAAAAATACATGACAGTGACATGTAAACAGAAATGCGTGACATTTTCACTCATAAAGGCAGAAAACCATGTCAGCGTCATGCAAAAGACTCACAAATTTACATAACTATAGGTACATAATGTCGTGATACAGGGTTGCGTATATGTTTAAACTCTATCTATCTCCAGGTTTAAAAGGATAGTTTACCCAAAAATAAAAATTCTGTCATCATTTACTCACCCTCATGTTGTTACAAACCTATATAAATTTCGTTGTTTTGATGAACACAGAGGAAGATATTTTGAAAAAAGTTTGAAACCAAACGGTTGTGGAACCTATTTACTTCCATAGTATTCATTATTCCTTCCTACTATGGAAGTGAATGGGGTCCACAGTTGGGTTACAAACATTCTCAAAATATATTTCTTCATGTTCATTAGAATAAAGAAATTTATACAGGTTTGTAACAACATGAGAGTAAATTATGACAGAATTTTCATTTTTGGGTGAACTATCCCTTTAAATGTAAATGTGTTTTTCAACCTTTGACTTTTGGATCCCACTGTACCTCAAGAAGTTGCCAGTTAGAGAGAAGCTCAACTGGTTATGGCAAGTTCCTATAAAAGAAATCTCAAAGAGAAGATAGTCTGACTCTTATCTTTCACTCTTCTTAACCTCAGTTCAGGGCAGTTGTCAGGGTAACCCATTAAGTGAAATGATAGTTAAAAAATATCAAAGTGTTGCAGCTGTTTTCTTGAGCGTGAAGAGTTTCGCGGGCAGCTCAGGAGGAACACTTTGCGGAAAAAGCCAGAGTGGGTTACTGAGACTTCAAAAGTAATTACGCCAAGCGCAAATCATAATCGAAAAGGGTCCTAGGATTCTGTATGGTGCCACTTCTTCCAATCAGCCAGGGTGACTTCAAGAATATCTTCATAATACTTCAAAACAAAAGTCTCATTACAGGTAATTATGGTTTGCCTGTCTCCTATCAGAGCCTGTTGACCCCCTACCACTCGTACCTTACCACTTCCTACCTCCCTTAGCACTTTCATCCTCCCATTCTGTACAAGAGGCCAACAGGGTCTGGAAAAGAGAGGCTATTACCTGAGCGTGGTGCATCCAACATCACGGACACCGATGTTCCTTTTCCATTCATCTGGAGTGGCTCACTTTCCCGCAGCAATTACCGGCCGTGAGATCAAAACTGGACCATCAGGGGGAATTGCGAGCCCTCCGACAGACAGTTGCGTGTGTGTGAATGGACATGCCGGCGGTACTTGGCAGTTGAGTGCATCGCAGGAGTGACTCACTGAGGAAATTGGTAAACTGATGGGCTACACACGATGAAGCGCCTGCTGACCAACTGATCAAGCACTGACAGTATCTTTAGGCTGTAAGGGCACCGTAGAAATTCAGAGAACAAGTACATTTGCAGCTAACAGAGCATAATTATACATAATAGCAATATACTTATACACAGTAGGCTAGTATGCATGTTGTATTTGGTACGCTTAGTAGGCTAAGCCATGTTTGTGAAGCTGGTGCAACAGGCAGCCCTGTCATCTGCAGATGATCTCACAATGGATGCCAGCAGGGCACACTGTCATATCACTCCAGTGCATGTGTAATCATTAGCTTCTTGTCAAAATCAGCTGTGTCCTTCGCCACAGTTAACAAAAACAAATGGTAAAGGGGAAAGAAAAAGGAGCCTGTGTGCTTTGAGGACTTGGGACTGCTAGGAAAGGAGAGGTGGCCATTTTTGAACATTTTTGTAGATGCTGTTGAGCAGTTTTTGAACTGATCATCTCTTTGTATTGCAACTGAAAGTGAACCTATAAACTTCAAAAATCCCACAATTACATTTCTAATTGTAGACTGAGGCCTATTATTGTTATGTTCAACCATGCGTTGGGCCAAAAAAAGACAAACCTTATATTTGACCCCACCATGGTTTAAAACAACCCAGAATAGGTTAAATTACTACCCATCTGGTTAGGTTCATGAATTTTTGAGCCAACTCATTTTTTTAGTAGTGCATGTAATCAGATCATTAAATAACATCAGGGTTCCCTATGGGTCCTTGAAATCCTTAAAAGTTTGTGAATCTGGGGAAAATAAATTCAAGGCCCTGGGAAGTTTTTGAAAATATACCTACATAGATACAGGTCATTGAAAATTTTCTGGATTATTCCCTGTGTAGTGTAGGATAAAATCATAAAAACATCATAGACTTTTAAGCGCACGTGCTAAACTGTTCCCTTTAAATGCTTATATCTTCTGTATGCGAATGTTGATTCATACCAAAATGCTTTTTTGCATAGCTGTGTTTGACTAATGAAAACGTCTCGGGCTACGTATTTAACTGTTGTTCCCTGAGAAGGGAACGAGACGCTGCGTCTCCCATGGCATACTTGCTGTAATGTCATCCTTGGCAATATTTCAGATAGTGATATACTTCCTGGCTCCCGCGTCACCCTGTTTTTGTCATTAAGCCTCACCATTGGTTGAATTTGATATACACATAAAGACACACTTACCCCTGGACTGGATGCGTCCCCGTATTGTCACCGCAGTGACGCAGCGTGAGTTCCCTCGAAAGGGAACTGTAACAATTTATCTTAAAAGGTAACACAATGTAACCTTGCTCTCACTTGAAATGTGTCTCCACATTTAGTCCTTGAATTTGAGGGTATTGGACCTGGAAAGTCCTTGAAAGGTCCTTGAATTTGAAGTTAAAGGTGTGGGAACCCTGAAACATTACTGCCAAATACATTTCAACAAGAAGAGTTACTCGTTTCAATCCAAGCTATGCTAGTTAACTATCTTGGCTGGCTTTTTTGAACTATGAAACAAAAATGTAAATCTGAAACACTGAACGGTGTCACACTTAGCCTTGAACAAATTTGAAATCTGTTTTCCAGCGCAATCATCTTTGTAAGACATCTGATAAGCATTATCAAATAATGTCATAACTTCTACTCTCAAGTTTTTAAAGTTGTAAACTATGCAGAATTAGTCAAGCACTTTTATTTTAAGCTAATTTAGCATTTTTTACAATACAATGGCAGAAGCACAAATAATATCCCAATTTATGTCTGTTTGCTGTTGTTTATGATTGAAAAAGAATGTTTGGTCTCTACCTGGAACGATTGTAGTCTTTGGTAAGCAGATGACCTTGGAGCACAAAGACAGGTCTCCGGAAACAATCTGTGAAGGATTTGGCATTGTTTCTTCTGAAAGGTTGATTTTTGTGCTTTGCATAATTAGTTATTGCAGAGTATGAGAAGACCAGGTAGTTTTTGAAACAAGCACTAAAGTTAAATCAGAGTTGGATATTGGATATTGTAGATATTCCCATTGTGCAAAAGGATGCAGACATGCTTTTTGCATCTGCATTGTCAACCTGTACCGCAGTGCGGTAGCCATACATTTTGCACCCAGCTCGTCTCTCACACTGAAGTATATTTCCTGAAAATTATACGGATGCGCTTTCCTATTGATTGTATCGGTTTTATGCGGCATCCTGGTTATCCTATTATGATGGGTTTTTTTCCCGCTATTGTACAATAGGCGGGTGTATCATTCATAGAGCAGCTCTTTTCTTCTTTTGTGAAAGGAGAGCTGCCTTTAAATTACTTCCTCTGAAGTTAAAAGGCTTTGCGGCTAATCAGCCTATTATTCTCCACTAATAGATGACCAGTAATTGCAACTAATAAGTTATTACTCACCTATACACATATTCTAATAGCATGTATTTAGGGAACAATTTCTTCAATAGAGCGAAACAGAATAAAAAAGGAGAGGAAAGGAGTCTATTCACTGGTCAGAAAAGAGGTGTAAAAAAGGCCTCTTACAAAAGATGCTTAAAAGGCTACCTATAGCATGTTCTTTTTCCATTGGTAGGATTAATATGTAATCTCATTCAGACACACTGAAACCCAGACGTCATCTTAAGAACAGAGTCCGGGCCTTTGTTTGCTCCTCTCACTTGAGGAGTCTGAGCAATTAAATCAGTCTGTTTGTAATGATGGACATTGAGCTGTGGCAGTGAGATGTCCACTATCATTTGGGGGGGGGGGGGGTAGGTGAGCTTGGATGTATGGTAATATGTTCAGTCATGTCTCTTTATTCACACTTTCAAAAACTGACATTTAGATTAAACATCTTCTGGGGGCAGTTTCCCAGACCAGGTTTAGGCTAATCCAGGTCTAGGCCTTATTTATATTTGCTCATTTAAGAAGTTTTTACAAACATTCCTTACAAAAAACTCTACAGGTGTGCATCTTGAGACAAAACAATGTCTATATATGATAAAATTAGTCAGGACAAGGTTATTTTAAATTAAAGCAGCTCAAAATTGCATTTTAGTCTGGGACTAGGAAACCTAGCCTGGTCCAACCAGACTCTCGTACATTCATTTCATTTGTACAGAGAGTCTGGCCACGCTCCATTGTTGAAGTTTAAAGCTATTGGATCTGTCCAGAGTCACTCAGGATCTGCCATGGGCGATCGCTAACATGTGGTCGTGACGTATATCATGCTCCGAAACTGTCCGGAAACAAAAAGTCAGAATAATCAGACCAACAAAACTTAACAAACCTGGTTCTTGCTCCGCCTTTAACTTCTGTATATTCGGCAGTTTTGCAACAACGGACTGAAAAGCTTTTATCAAGTCTTTCTCCGCTGCCATTACTGAAAAACAACTCAAACTGACGCGCGACCTCAACGTCATCATTCTTAGTCCCCCCCCCTCTGTTCGCTGATTGGACCTGCAAATTTTTGCGGGAGAAAACGAAACTCTATACAGCAGTCCCAGACGTAGTACTGAAGCGAAATGAAAATTAAGCGGAAGCACGTAGGAGGGCGGAGCCAGGCTATAGGAAACCACCCCCTACTGTAAAGACCAGTGGTTCTCAAACTGGGGGGCGCGAGATAGTGCCAGGGGGGCCCCAGTTTTATGACATTTTATAAAATATATTCATTTATCATGAATTCTGTGTAATAAACCTTAAATAAATAAGCCAACTAACCAAAAGCACTACTAGGTATAATTTAATATGTTTTGTTTAATTAAAATGTTACATTTTAGAACTGTTTTTGTCCTAAATTTTCTTTCGAGGGGCCGCGAAGGAATGCACCGTACACAAGGGGGGCCACACGCTGAAAAAGTTTGAGAACCACTGGTATAGACGGTTTCATCGGACGCACCTGTGGTGACGCGATTACGTGCCTGGTCGGAACTTTACTTCCGGTTTCTGTTTGTTTAATGGTCTGACTAGTTGTTCTAAACTAAACTTTTGAACAAATACCTCGTCAAAAATAACAAATGTTTTGGTTTCCTAGGAAATCTGCGTGTTGTTTATTTAGCTTTTTATATAAATGAACTACTTTAAAAGTACTTCGTTGTTTTTTATTCTTACTGGAGTTTACCAGAAGTAGATGTTTTTCATGAAAGCCGCTTGTTTATGTTGTTACTGCTGAAACCGTCTATAGACAACCATGTGAACGGTACAAACGAGTGGAGATGTTGATGTATCTGCTTATTGGTCTTCTGAAGCAGTTACATTAAGTTTGATTTTATGTTGAGATTTTTCTTGTAATGTGATTAAAAAACACCCTGTTGTATCGATCAGGAGCATAACAGGGTTTTTTTTATATATCAAACAACCTTAAATTTAAATGGAATCCTGCTTTAGTTTTTTGTAAGCACAGTGATTCCATATTGAATTTTATTGAAGTTGTCTTTGGAAAAGTCTCAAAAAGTCAGGCCTGCAATTTAGCCTGCCGAACATAGTGAGAGCATTTCAAAGGCGGTTAGACCAAAGGATCGTTCGGCCTTTTCAACCAGCAATAACAAACCCAGCACCAGACATCCAATAAAAAGACTTCCACTTCATTTAAAGGTAATTAATATTCTCTGTCACCCTGCCTGGTTTCTTTGGAGTGGCAGGTTGGGGCACGCCCCCCTGCACTGTAATGGAGTTGACTGGTTAACTTTGTGTTTGTGGTGTATGAGCCGCTGCCCGGGTGAGTGCGCTGAAGCACAACCTGACACTCAGCTTAGATCTGTGTGAATAGACCTGTCTCATAGCCCACTGCACTCCAATAGATCTCTCTGTCTGTCACTCGCTTGCTTTTCTCACTCACTTTTTTAAATTCAGCCATTTTATGTTTTCTTGAGTCTACAAAACTTTTATTAAAATTAATAAAAAATAAAAAGTTTTAATCTAAACTTTGTGTCTCTAAAGTTTAAAGCAGAACATTTGGGTTGACAGATTTTGACAGTAAAATTAAAAACATGACAAAATGAAGACCTAGATCGAGGTTCACTCCTTCCAATGATAAAATATATACCTAAAATGCAGTCTTAAGCTTTCGATTAAAGCGCCTGCCCATTGTATAAATGTAGCACAAAGCTAAAGTAGTCTTCATTGAAAAGTGATTCATTTAAATGGGATTATAATTGCTGGTACATTAGCAGCCTGCCTGTTTATTAGACTGAATATAATGAGGAAATCAATGGAACGCATTTAGCCCAGCTTTAACAGTACTTTGACAGAGAGCATGGCCACAAGTAAATACATTTCCATTAAACAGTCTTGTGCTCGTGGGTAAGGTGAGGATTTGGTGCACATAATTGAAACTTAAAGCGTCTATTAGAAAAGTCAATATGGTGAAGAAAAACTGTAGAGTTGTGTTTACTGATAGCGTGTTCTTGTTGCTCAATTACTTTGCGTTAGTAGCGTCATGCACATACTAATAAACTACATACTTTTACATGTATTGAAAGTCGCTTTGGATAAAACCATCTGCCTTTCAATAAGAACTCAAAACGTATGACATTATTTGATGAGTTTGGTTCCAAAACGCAATAAATCCATTTTGAAAAATTTCGGTAAAACGTGTTTTCTATTCTAAGAAAGTGACAAGATGAAAATCACTATTTTCAAACTTTCACATAGCATCTTTAGGTTATAATAACATTAAAAATTTAAATCCATAATTTGATTTTCATAGATTTATTATAAAAACTGATAAGTTTTTTTTAAATGCTATAAATCTATGAATCAATATATAAATGTGCATTCATATTTGCCATGTTATATTCATTAAGTTGACTAGTGGTATACACTGATTAAAAAAAAATAAACATTAATGGCATGAATAAAAACACTTACTTTGTCATATTAAGAACACTTTCATTTGCAGTTGTCATCTTTGGGACGTCATCGCTGAACTTTTTTGACAGCGATCAGCTGTAAAATGTTTTGTTTCTGCTCGATTTTTGTTGACTTGGAGTTAAATAATGGAAGTTTTTCATAAGATCTCCTGGGGTCAATGTGTTAGCATGACAGAAGCTTGATGCTGTCGTGTCAGGACAAGCAACGGCCGGCTTTTTTCCATCTCCCGAGTGCCTCTAGAGTAAATTATTCAATTTTGATGGCTTACGTTTCTTCCCCGCCACAGAAAAACACCACAGGTTTATCAATGCCATCAAAAGTATAATTTTGTTTTTGTTTGTTTGTTGATCATGAAGTACAAAGTAGAAGAGGAAAACTAGGATTCTGTGTGTATTCAACGCGCCGCCATTGTTGTTTACAATGTGTTGAATGGTGCGCTGTGATTTGTTGAGAGGATTTATTGCGTTCTGCAGAGAAGGAGGACTGGCGTTTAATGCGTTTTGGGAAAAAAGGGAGAAAAGATGACAGGATAACATGGCGGATATTGGATTTTGCAAAATAAGAATTTACTTTTTAATACTGACCAGAAACAATACTGATTTTGGCGGTAACTTTTTATTTAAATGCCGTTTATTGTGTTTTGGGACCAAATTCTTCATTTGTAGCCTTACTGTAGTGAATCAGGATAAGGTAGTATGACACAGATTTTTTTTATGAACATAATAATTGCATTTATTGATTTTTAACTATTTTTTTTAGAAAGATGTGTAACATAACATGCAGCTTTAATCACTCTAATTTGTGTACTACAGACTACATTTACATATCCAAAGCGAATAACAGGATATTCATTCTGTATATTTTATTAGTATGTGTTCCTAGGATCGAACCCAAAACAGATGAGCTACAGGAACACTCTATATAAAGTATAATCACTAAGCACCTCACATAGCACCTTTTTTTCATCACAGTAATTATCTATATGCAGTATGCTTTGGCCACACAATACCTGCTAAGGTTTCATGATTGTGGCCCAGAAGACCCTCTCATTGTGGCCTACATCAAACAGGGGTATAGGGGAAAGGGCCAAAGCCTGACCTCATTTGCAGCTGAATGTGAGAGCTGGGTCTGTGAGACGGAGCTGTGATTAGCATGTTTTTATTTGTGCAGGCCAGAGAACGTAGAAGAGGATACCAACAGAACACAGCTGCAGGTACCGCGGTCTCATCATGATTACAGCAGATAAGGTCGTGATATCTGTGAATGGTGTGCTGCTGTATTTTAATCATTTCAGATTAGAGATGTATTTAAGGTAAAGTATCAGATTTTTTTTAGGTTATTGTTGAGATGGCAAGACTTGAGCTGTGCCGTTCTACGTGCGCGTTTGCTATCGTGATATATTTCAGTATTGTTCTCATAATGCACATAATAATCTGTATTGTAAGGTAAGGTATATTGTAAAGTGTTTCTTTTATTGGGCAAGCCATTTGCTTGTTTCTTGCTAGGACCACTATTGAAGGTCATCATCACAAAACTAGAATTCAAAATGGCATCGTCACAGTTATTACAGTGAGTTTAGGTGTACACTGTAAAAAGTAAAAAGCTGGATCACCTTTAAAAAAAATACTTACAATGGAAACCCCTAAAAAATGTTGTTTTCACAACTTAAATTGAAAACCTACATTTTTTTTAAAGGAAAACGCCAGAGTTTTTCAATATTTTACTATGTTCTTTGTGAACGTGTTAGCATTTAGCCTAGCCCCATTCATTCCAAACGGGGATGAATTTAGAAGCCACCAAACACTTCCATGTGTTTCCTATTTAAAGACCGTTACATGAGTAGTTACACGAGTAAGTATGGTGACACAAAATAGTCGCGGATAAAAAATGAGAACTATATTGTATAGCGGAAGAGCACTTAGTTTGCAGCACTTCGACCTTGGCGCGCAGTAACATAATCACTCTTGACAACTCCTCCTCTCGTTCAAACTTCTGTCAATATTTCTGCTCCCGAGGTCGAAGTGCTGCAAACTTAGTGCTCTTCCGCCATACAATATAGTTCTCATTTTTATCCGCTTGAAAAAATCTACCGTTTTATTTTGTGCCACCATACTTACTAGTGTACCTACTCATGTAACAGTCTTTAAATAGGGAAACCATGGAAATGTTTGGTGGCTTCTAAATTCATCCCTGTATGGATCCCAAGGAATGAATGGGGCTAGGCTAAATGCTAACACACTCACAACACGCTATACAAAGATTAACTGCACACATTGAAAAAAGATAAGTATGTATTAAAGTTGATTCAACTTTTCACATTTTACAGTGTACCACAATTTCAATGTGCATTGCTCCCTTCTCACGGCCCAGTACCATAACAGAGGAACTTAATGCGGTGCTGTGATGGAGACATCTCAAGCAGGACCTTGATAATTGACATTGTATTAGAGAAGAAGACTGGATCTGATAAATCTCTATTGGTGTGAATGGGTGGTAGAAGGTCAATGACCTTCAAGGACAAGAACTGTGGGTTACTGGCCACTACCACTGAAACACAATAAGCCGTGGTTAATGGAGTAGTACAAGACAACCAGAAGAGCAGATTCATATTGTGTGTGTGTGTGGGTGTGTGTGTGTGTGTGTGTGTGTGTGTATGTGTGTATGTGTGTGTGTTTCCAAATCCTTCATGTCCATGTCCTTCACTTGGATGTGGTGACCAGCTGTGTGTGTGTACTACCTGTGCTCCTCCTCTGGTTTACCTGCTCGAGGAATACAGACTATCAACTTCAAACCTTGAGAGCTGCCACATCCACTCTCATGTACACATAAACAATACCCTCAGATTAAGAGAGATGTCAGGAGAGAGAAAAAATGTGTTCTGCTGTTCTGACAGATGTATCTTCAGGTTGTTGCTGTACAGTATATGGTACTTTTTTATCTTTTTTTGTTCAGTGCACTTGTGGTCTTTATTGGCAAAGAACGTTGGAATGGTTTAGACATAAGCATAAGATCAAGAAAAATGAGTGGGAGAGAATTTCACTTTTATTCGTTTCATTGCCTTTTACAGGCATTATTGTGAAAGGGCACTACACTGGTAGTTCTAGCAAAAGTATGCGCTTACACCAGTTTAATTTTGAATAGGGCTGCACAATATATCACTTTAGCATCGACATCGCAATGTGCCCATCTACAATAGTCACATCGCAGAACATGTAGAGCATTTCTTTCAAAAGTATAACTATTTTGAATGCCTTTTCCAGTGTGTCACTGTATAAGAACGGTTTCAAACGTCTGAGAGAAATCACAGATGTACTGTATAAGGAAATGCAAGACATAAGTTGATTTTTCCTAGGAACAATATATGAGCTATTTAAATGAATGGTGCATTACTTTCTCCACACGTTATGCAATGATAAAGTACTTTATCCTCGAAAAATTACATTAACTTAAATCATTATGAACAAAGGCTTAAAGTTATAAAAGGGTCAAAGGGGTGAGATTGCATGAAATATTCATAATAGGATGTGGAAATGCTTTGCAGGAGACACTTGTCCTTGCAGGTGACAAGGCATCCGGGTGATGTTGTTGGTTTTATGCAGTACTGAGCTTGTATGTGTGTCTGATTGATGAATGTGGTGTCTGTATACAGTGATTTTAATAAGCTACAGAAGATCAACTCTGATGGCTACATTATAAGACAAGGGAACCTTGCAGTCAAGATTACAATTAATGCTGCCTTTTTAGCAAGAATACAAAGAACTCATGAGAATTTTTTACATATTTTACGAGTTGGCTGTTTTGTATAAAAATGTCTGATTATCATTAAAAATAAACAATAGCGAAACCCCACCCCTAACCCCAATGGCACAGGGGCAAAAGCAAATCTTACAAAAATTAACGAATGTAGTCGCATGAATATCCCACAATCCTTTGCTCATAGTTTGATGTTAATAGAAATGGCAATTTGATCTCATGGAAAGCCGTGTTATAGTCACAAAAAATTTGATTAATTTATTTGTGTCCATGGCACGAAATTCAGCTTTTTTCATGTCTCTTTCGTGTCACCCACACAAATTTTAATAAATAATTTTTCGTGTCCGTGGCACAAATTTCCTTTTTTTGTGTCATTTTATGTATTGTTTTCAATTTTTTTTCCTATTTTTAAATCATTGTCACTTGGGGTTGGGGTTAGATTTGGGGTTTGGGTTACTTTTATGTATTGGTTTCTTCTACATATTTTTCTTATGCTTTTAAAACTATTCTTGCCTGGAGTTGGGTTTAGAGTTGGGGTTTGGGTTAGGATGTCTAAAAATGTAACCGAAAGTGATTCTAACCCCAACCCGACAATGGTAAGAAAATAGGAAAAAAACTATGAGAATTTAAAAATTGTATGTTTGAGGTAAAGATTATCTGCTCTCGTTATTCGAGCATCGGTTTAGCCAGAAAAACAGCTCCACACCCAACGCTTCCCCCATTGGCATAGAATTGTTTTCCCATTATTTCCTTATGGGAGCATATTCTAATCCTGATAGGCACTGACATCCTGGTTGCCTTAGAAACGAGTGGATGTCTTACCCCAAACTAGATCTGTCTCCAGCATCCCTGCACATCACAAACAGAAAGCGTGGCATGTGCCTGGAACCCTATAGATGTTTCACCAGCAAAGACTCTTTTGCGGACAAAGCCGTGCGATCAAACAAAAGCTTTAGAAACATAACCAAGGCTCTGTGCTCTTAAGCTTCTAACCGTCTCCCACTGCGTTTTATCAATAGCTTTTAAACATTCAGTCAGGATAAGAAAAGGCAAACAGTTTTCTCTGTTTTTATCTAGACTCAAGGTTGTCTCTTGAGCGCAAGCTTTAGTTTTCAAATCAGGTCTGTTGGGTACTTCTGTTTTCTTAGTAGCAGTGAAATTCAATCAAAACTTATTACATCTTCTAGGCACAACATTGTAGGGTTCACACTTTAACTCTGAAAGCTCTTCTCACCCACGTTATGAGCATTAATTTAATAAAGTGGTCAATGACATGACATGCGTATTTTTGGGGGCTTTATGTACTGTAAAAATAAGATGATACATTTATGACGTGTCACTTTATTCTATAAAACCTACTTAAATAGCTTAGATACATTTTCAGTATTTTTGGTGGGCACTTTCCATAGACGGTGTGAAAAGTGTGACAACTTACCCCGTTCTCCCCTTCTTTAATGCAAGTAGACTTACCGTGTCAAGTGGTACAATCAATATTAAACTTTAAAAAAGCAATTTTAAGCACATTTTAAAAAACGTCTATTTATGAATTTAATATCACATGCAAAAGATTATACCAGCAAGTCGAAGTCTATGAAATTTAAATTTGTTGCAGAGGTCAGGTGGTGCAACCAGAAATTCTAAGGGTGCAACTGCTATGAATGCCACAAAGAAATAAAAAAGCATTAAGCTAAATAATTTTATTAAGCTAATCATTTAGATAATAATTTTAGTTTTAATAAATGTAAGCTAATCTGTATTTGTATTCTACTATATATATATATTGTTCTTAAATGTATAATTCTCAAATATTAGTTTTAAAGTAAAGTTGTTTTTCACTTTCAAACTATTTTCAGGATTATAATTTTAAGTGCCACTATCAAATAAACAAACAACCAGCATGACAAATGGAACGCATTAAAGCATATCTGGCAAATAGACAATGATTGGTTGTACCACCTGACATTTATTTAAATAGGAATATCAATAATATTGTAAAAATATCTTTAAATGTACTGAAATGTTCAATAAACAAACTTTTTAACATATTGTTCCTGACTCAAAAAGACAGTTACATGCATTTTTAAAAGATTATGTAAAAATATGTTTTAGGTGCTTGTTATGTCATTGACCCAAAGCTATTCATTCTGTGATGCCTGTAGAAACAAATGCACACATGCAAAATGCACTAAACCATTGAACCTGTTTTCATTTCTCCTCTGCCGCTTACTTGTCTTTAAGCACGCATGGCACATCACTGTTTCAAGGATATACTATAGCGTAAGTAACTCTTTTATAGCTGTCAAAAGTGTTTATTTGCTGCTCTCGATTTGCTCGAGAATTATTTCTTTTTTACACCGCACTTTGGTATTCTGATGAAGCAAGCATGTGGAATGAGAGCAAGTTGAATGGAAATTGAAGAATGTTTCAAAGATGAATCAGAAGTGGTTACAGATGAGATGTTGTTAACCAGAATCCCAGCTAATCGTCATGCTTTCAAACTAAAGTGCAGAACATTTTAAAGTGCTGGCACCTTTGATTGGAAACCAATTTTGTGTTCTCCACATAGGGGTAAAGTCAAGGGAATGCAGTGAATTTACATATGCAGTGATATAAATCACAGACATACAGCAAATCTTTAAATAATAAATCCCACTGACATAATTTGAAAGCCTCTATGGATTAAAGTGCACAGTGCACACAGTGAGTCAGTCTATATGTTTTTATTTAGATTTGATTATCATAGATATGAAGTTAAAAACATGTTAAATAAGTTATATGTGTATGGGGGGTAAGCCTCATTTTATGCTGTGTGGTGGATGGGTGTCAAGATGGAGTTTGAAGAAATATTACAATCCTGTAAGATAAGACTGTCAATGGCTACAATTTGTGTTTAAAACACAACCGTGGTTGAACACTTTGTGTAGAAGCCCTTCCTAAAAAATCTGGGTTATTTTCAACCCAGCATTGGGTCAAAAAGGGATGAACACAGCCCACTGGGGTTGTAATTTAACCTATGATGATGAAGCCTTTATGTTGGGTTGTTTCAACCAAAATTCCGGGGTTGTTTTAACCCAGCATTGGGTCAACCCAGCATTGGGTCAAAAAGGGACAAGCCCAGTCGTATTTGACCCAACGCTGGGTTGAAAATAACCCTGTATTTTTCAGAGTGTGTACTTTCAAAACTGGCATCAGATAGTAAGAAGTAACTGAAGGCAACTTGAGGCTTTTTTATGTTTTCAGCTTGGTAGAGTTGTTATAAATTTATGGTATCGTTTTAGATGATAATAAGAGCAGACATTTTCATTAGAGAGCCACATAACTCTGGCATTTTTGCGTAGCTAATTAATATAAAATTATTCTATTCTCACATACTTTGCATGCCATTTTATGTTGCTTTATGGTGCTAGTTACACACTTTGCTTAATGGAGTTTAAGTTTGTTGTTGATGTGTTAAAGGTTTGCCAAAGCTCTCCAGAATGTGTGAAAACTAAAAGCCAAGTCTCTTTTTCAATTCCTCTTTCTGTTGCTTATAAAAAACGGCACTAATTGATTTGAACACTGCACTGTAAAAAAAACTTTGCTGCCTTAAATTTTTTTGTTAAATTAACTGATTTACAAGTCATGTCAACAAAGATAAGTTGTCATAACTTATAAAATTAAGTTGACATTTCTCAACTGTATTTTATAAGTTATAACAACTCACCTGTAGTTATAACAACTCATCTCTAGCCAAGATAAATAATAGCAAGTTGAAATGACTTGTAAATCCGAGTTGATTCAACAAAAACTTTTAAGGCAGTATTTTTACAGTGTGGTGCGGGTGGGTGAGTTGGGGGTTAGTGGGGAGGAGTTGAGCAGGTCATCATCACTCAACCAGCTCCAAAATTTTTCCATTTTAACACTAAAATGAGCACGTGAACAAAGAAAACAAATGGTGAAAGTGAGACATGTTTGTATTGCAACCCACTCTCGAAATGTGACCTCTGCATAGCACATCCCAGTGCATGGTGCAGTGGGCAGGCATCCTTGCAGTGCCCAGGGAGCAGTTGGGGTTAAGGTGCCTTGCTCACAGTCGCAACCTACCAGCCGTGAGTCTTAATCTAGTGACTTTCGTGCCCGACTCTCTTAATCACTAGGCCACAACAATTCTTTCTTAGAATAATAAAAGTCTTCACAAAAGCCTTTATCCAATGTAACCCCGCACAAATGTATTTATTAACATAAATACTAATTACACAAAGGTGAATTATACCCTTTAATTTGATCCACAACACCCATAAAAGCATAAAGGACAAAAAAAATCATTGCTTATAGACTGCTGCCATAACATTCTGTTTAGTGTTGCCAGTACCTTTAAAACACAGAGGCAACGACTGGTAACAACCTAGAACTAAAAAAGAAAGTCACAATTGTTTGTCCACACTGTGAATAGAGCCAAGGCGTTTTCACAGAGAATATGAATGCACCATATCAAGGACAAACCAATGCAGAAACCCAGAGAATGGAATCATACAAAAATAATACTGTGTGGATAGAGGCGGGCGCTTTTTAAATCATCCCCCAAATCCTCATATCCTAACCATAAGAATTTCTGTAACTTCTGGATTGGTATATAAATATATATAATTTCTGGATTGGTAGCAGCATCAGAGTCCTGGGTTCGAATCCCATGCATTGCACAAACTGCATGTATTTACATTATATGTAAGTTGCATTGGCTAAAACGTGTCAGCCAAATGTGTAAATGTAAAAAATGTATTAACAGTAATAAATATTAACGGAATGCGTAGCCTGCGTGTGTCTGTTTTTTTCTTTGTCTCAGGTAGCTGTGGCAGGAGAAATGACACAGCAAACAAAAGCCGCTGTCAGTGAATTCAGTTTATTTCAGCGGGTTTAAAACGGATGTGTTAAAAACAACCAAATTAGCGTTTTGGGACATCACACTAAATGCGTTGTCCCAAAATAGACGCATTTCTGTGTTATTATTGGAACATTACATTTTTGTGTTACTTTTAACAACTTGTGCTGTCACTTTTATTTATTTAAACATAAAATATGCACAAAATGACACACAATGTGTTAAATAGCATAAACAAACTTGGTGTTATCATGCCGATTTGGATGTGTTCATTTAAGGGTAGATTTCTGTCGTTAAAATTAGTAAAAATGTTAGGAAACATTATCTATAAAAGTAAATTCATTGCAAATATTATAATGTTAATTTTTACGTTTTCAATTTTAATTTAATCTTAACATGATGAAATGTTCATCAGTTATTAATTCTGCGTATTTCTTACATTCTCTCTTATTATTTCGTAACCACCTTAAACGACATTCTAACTTTTTAAAGTATTTAATTCAAAATGTGTTGTTTGGCGTGTCTGTCACTTCCTCTCAGCACCACTGTCTTCGCGAGACGATTTACTACCGCGTGCACAGCTTCCTCCAAATGGAGAAAATAAAAATTTAATAATCTCAGTCGGATTAACACATCAATGATCAAACCCTGAATTCCTTTTGTTTACATTTTATTTCAAACGGACAATAAAGAAATTTGGGTTTGTTGAGGAATATAATCATAAACATTATTTATTCATTAATAAACAAAACAACCCACAGCGGTCACTTAACAGTTATTTTTGTGATAATTACATTTTTACAAAGTTTAACTAAATAAACACATTTTTGAAACACCATATTTATTGATGATAGGTGCCCGCTTTTTTTGCACATTTTTACAAAATGAGTTTAATGCTTTTGGCAATAAAAAGTGAGAATTTGTTTTATAGGAATAGTCAGACAACGTATAAATAAATGAAGCAGAGTTGTATATACCGTATTTAATGCCATTACCTGTCTTTATAAAGTGCAGCTTCACAATGGGGGTGCTGAAATCCAATAAACGATTACATTATGGAAATAAATGTATAAGTGTCTCCTTATCAGAATTCATATTTAATTTAATGGAATTTAATTTACCATTTGTTGCTTTTCTGCTTCTTTTCTTGCTTCTTCTTCTTTTAATAAAATTATAAATTAAACAATTTTAACTAATTTCACAATCATTATGTACATGCATAAATTATCTACGTATAAGAGCTAAATCTATTTAAATTTAATTAGTCCATTAATCGTTGTTTTTACTCGATTCCTGGTCGCTCTGATCATCTGTAAAACAAACGTCGACGTCGCTGTCATTGTCGCTTTTTTGTTCACCATCTTCAAAGACATCTTCCATCTTGTCATCGGATTTTTTTATAGATTGACCTGGATGCCTTGATTTGACGTGCCTCTCCAAATCGCGCCTGCGCACCAGCACCTTCCCGCAGAACTCGCACCTGTATGGAGTGTTTCCTTCCGCGTGCAGTCGGATGTGTTTGTTGAGATTGCTGGGATCACCAAAGGGCCTAAAACAGACTTTACATTTGAGAGGTTTGTAACCTGTATGAGTCCTCATGTGAATTTTCAGTCCGTATTTTCGAGAGTATAGTTTGCCACAGTAAAGACACAAATGTCCCTTTTTAGGTTTGCCTGAGCTTGGGTTAGATGCGGGAATGGACTCCAACCTTGAACGGTTTTTCTCTACGGAAATTTCTGACAACTGTTGCGTGTGCATTGCTATTTCTCTGTCGATGTTCGTTATTGAATTGAGATCTGGATTAAGAGCAGGTGCACCAAAATAGGAAACGGTCTCTGGATATTTAAGCAGGTTGCCAAAGTGAAATTTTAGAGGATAGTATGGCGAGCTATAAAGGAGCTCTCCATTGTAAACAGTGAATGGCATGAGGGGTATGTTGCAGTCACCATTGTATGATTTCCCCCCATCAAACTGTGGCAAAGGGAACCTCTCAAAATGAAACGAGCTCGGTAGTTGCGAGTATCTTGAAGGGGACAGCGCAGAGTGCATGCGACTGTCTACATGTTTGAAAGCAGAGGTCTCCTCATAATGTGGCAGCAAAGGAAACCCACGGATAGTGTTTGTGCAAGGAATCACAGGCGGTGTGGTCTCAATAGGATGCGCGCACTTTGAGGGATGCACATTGGGTAAAGGTTCATTTAGGGAACGCACTGACTTGATGCTTCCTAACAGTTTACTGAAACCGATGCTGTTTGATTTCCCATGAGGCTCATCTCTTGCCACTTCAGCCGAGGAGATCTTTGAAAGTCCCATTGGTTTAAAAGCAGAACGAACCCCGGGATGAAAGCCCATACTGTTAAGTACAGAGGATGTCCCACCGAGACCCACGATGTGTCCTGGGTTCCGGGCCGAGGTCACACTCATGTCAAGGGCTCTGTCCTGCTCCTCTGACCTTTTTTTCGGTAGTCCCGCTTTGTGAGCGAAGGGTGAGGTTGACACTGTCCGTTTTGCAGAATCTGACATCAAGGTGCTGTGGCCATTCCTTGGAGAAGACGAAGTATTAGGGATATCCCCAGATTTTGGAGACCTGTTGAAGTTGTCTGTGCCTCTCGCTTGCTCGTTGCTCATAAAGCTTTTGCCGTTGCTTAATGCACAGTGGAAATGCACGTGAGCTTTCAGGGTGTTAGGGTATTTAAATATTCTCCAGCAATACCAGCAAATGTAGCGCTCCTCACCTGAAAGATGCAAAAGAAAAAGCCATTAAATGTCGCTCATGCTTATAAATGTTACAAATGTCATCGTCACGTTGGCATGACACCAAAGGGGCAGTCTGGGGTCAATTATATAGATGTAATGATTTTGTAATCCGCACAACCCTGTTGTTTATTGTCACCATCAAAAGAGCAAGCGCCGGCCCAATCTGGCGTTTACAAACCAATACACTGAATAGACTTTCACTCTGTGCTTTCCCGTGGAATTGACGGCAGCTGTTGCTTGAAATCGCAAGTCGCGTAAAACAATGAGGCTGGCCCATCTGTTGACGCTGGAGAATAGGAAGCGTATGTCAAGGACCGCACCGTGCATTGGCCAGAGAGCAGCTCTCACAGATCAGCGTCGCAAATCAGGGCAATATACATCCCACATAAAAGTTTGTATTCAGTAGCCAACAATACCTTACGCAGCCAGCTAATTTACCGTAGAGCACCTTTTTTGAATTTATTTGCTTTTGAATACATGAATATTAATGACTAGATGACATTTGTTAACCTCTTCCCCTCACTGAGCTGTATCGGCCACAACGATTGTTTAGGAGAACAGTTTTATTTTATTAGTGAATAAACGAAATTGCCACAGGCCGGGAGTTTTGCTTCAATGATCAGCCATCAATGAATACATTAATAATGTGTGTATACTCTTAAACGCTGCTCAATAATCTGAACCAATCAATGTGTGTTATAAACTAGAGGACAGACTTTTCGATTTACTAACTAAAAACGGATAATCTGAATCATTCTCAGCTACTAAGCCTATTAAATTGGATTTTAATAGGATTAGCCTCGATTCTGCTGGTGGCAGTATTATAATTTCGCATTTAACATTTCCTGTGCTTGGACATTTCGTTTGACAAAAGTTATTTTGTTATTTTTCGTTTGAGAAAATATTTATTAAATTATCATTTAATAAAATAAATTAGCCTTAATTTTTTGGTTATAATTTTTACGTATTTTTATTAAATGTATATAATCAGTTTTATGAAAAATATTTGTAATTATTACACATTTCATACGTGAACGAAATTATGATTCATATCTCACCTTTTTCGTCATGCGTCGGAGTTGCGGTCGTAGGAATGTCAAACCATTGTGCCAGTGCGCTGGAGTACCAAACACACAATTCTTCCCCAGGCTGAATTTCTCTCGGCACTCGATAGAAAATCTAAAAAAAAAAAATTAGGAAAATTTAATAAGTTAATATATCGCAGTGGTTATCCCATATAAACAAGATTTAATTAATTAGATTTTGCTGTCCGTGCTCACCTGTCCTCCAGGTAAATCGGAGACTGCCTCGAGGTTTTGTTCTTGACTGTTTCTGGCTGCGCGTATTAACCCGATCCAATCAGGAACTGGACTGCCAGACTCGTCTACGAACTCCCCTCTTAACAGACGAATCTACAAATACACAGTTTCAAATTAACATCTAAACCTTATTTATCTTAAAGTGTAAAATAAATTGTCAAATCATTCAATAAAGTTAAGATTTTAAAATAATATCGAATGTGCTTTTTATACGTCTTATATTAAAGCTGTTAATAATATTTTATCTTATCAAAATGTTTAGTTAAAAAAATAATTACAATGCTAATCAGCGGACTGTGTTTGATATACAATTAATGAGTTAAAAGAAGGGAATGAATACAATATAAATATATTTGTATATATATTGTCGTCTTTTCATTCTTTTTGCTCATTAATTATTTCATCCCAAGATATTCCAAACAATAGCCCGTTAATGTGATTTTATTCGGTCTATTAGACAATAACGATATTTTTCAAGGAACAGGCGTTATAATTGAGTTGATATGAGAAACGAATTTGAAGAGTGTCAAAGCATTTCTATTCTGTTCAAACAAATTAAAGATTAAAGCGTGACATTTGACACAGAGATTGCACCTGATGATCGCCCATAGCCCGGGGCGTTGCATTTACGCGCATCAATCACAGAATCAGACAGCGTAAAGAGCTTCAGTCTATTTACAACTTATTTATCAAAGTAAATACCATTATATATGAATCCTATTAAATCCCCATGATTTACGGAGTTTTAAATTTAAAAACTAAAGCTATTTAAGAGTTAAGTACAGTCCCTATAGATATTTTTAAATATTTTTTACCTTAACTAATTTGACTATGAAACGAATTTAATGTAAAACAAAATGGGCACTTTTTATAGTAATGCCTTTTTATATAAACATTTTATTTTACATAATTAGTTTACCAACAATTTAATTTGATTAATAATTAGGTTATTGTGTAATAAACTGTCTTTCTATTTCATTTAAATAGTGCCTCTGAATAACCAGCACGTAAGCCTTTAAAATTTTAAGAGGAGAGAAATCTCGCCCAAAAACTTAGGTCACCCTATTAAGGCGCTTAAGTTAAGACACAGAATGACAAGTTGTCCTGCTAACATAACTCAATTGTTTCCAACCTGACAGATCAAACTAATTAATACGAGGATGCTTTATTAAGAGTGACAGGTCAACATCAAGGCTTAGATATCATTTTAACCAGTATACAAAGTAAACAATAAAAATACCTATAATAGCTAGCTATGCCTTTAAAAAGTTATTTAAAAAATATGTAGATGAAAATAGTTTTTTAACTTACAGTTGTGCATAGTTATTCGAACAATTTATAAAATAAAAAAGAAATGCACAGGGACATTTGCAGATATTAATGTAGCGTGTTACAGTTGTTGATATTTTAATAAAGGTATTAAAAATAACGAAATAAAAATGAAAACTTTTTTTTTTGCTGTCTGCAATATCTTTGTATATTATTACCTTATTGTTTAATATGTAAATTAAACATATTGCCTTTTCTAACTTGTTATATACATTTGTGAAATATTGTGTAATAATAGTTAATATCCTACTGTAAATCATAATCTACGGTTGTGCTCTATATATTTAGTTTGACTTGACTTAAGAACTCATAATTAAGCAACTTTTATACAGTAAACTTTCTTTATGGACAGTTCATAAATAAATCAAACTTGCCTTCTTTTTGACTCCAGCATCCTTGCGGTCCGAAACATACTTTCCCAGTTTGAAGATGCCCAGGACTGGTCCTATTCGCAGCCCTGCTGGGATGCTGCATTCGGTAAACACACTGATAGTGGGTGTCCGAGTCGCTTGCATGGCTGGCTCTGCGTGCGCGGCGCTATCAGAACCAGGAAGACCAAGCATGCACACTGATTGAGATGAGCAGAGAGTCTAAGATGAGGACAGACTAATATCCGCCCGCCAAGTGACGTCGTGGCGTGTGTGATACGGCTTTTCTTATGTTGCGGTAAGCTGCCCCTCAGCACATTAATGCGCAAGGGCGAGCAGCGCGCGATGAGAGAGTTGCGCTCTTTTAGCAGCTGTAGAACCCTCCGAAATGGTCACATGGAGACTTTCCCTCACACTCACACATAATGAACCGCTCCAAACGGTCAAAAGACAATAGGCCCTGCGACCTTCCCATCCCCAAAATCCAATTTGTCAAGGGCAGAGAAAAGAGAGTGCAGAATCAAAGGTCTGGCGCAACCATTAATCCTCAGCATGTGGCTTTGTCCGCCAGACAGTTCCGATATTTTAAGTGACAAATCCACTGTATAATTTCTCCATAAATTCTCTCCCCTTTTATTGTTCCTATACAAACCGGTTTTTGGAAATCAGTGACTACTTTAAATCTACTTGGCTGCATCCTTTTAGGTTTTATATACTTCAAAGCTCTTTATCCTCTCTCTGGCTGTATTGTCTGTTGCTGTTTTAACAAAAGGAGCAGGAATGTTTGGGAGACTTGTTAACTTCTATTGACTCCCGGCGTGTGCCGTGCTGGGACCGGGCAGGTACTCAACGGGAGAACCAGCAAAAAGTAACAGCTTTTAAAATAAGCACCACCTTATCATTTCACACTTTTTGACAACAGGTCATGAATCAGCAAGGCCATGGTTTTGATAAAGCACACTGCAATGATAATTGTTTTTTCTCTTCCTATATGTGAATTATTGTAAATGATTTTATCTATATTTTCTCACCCAAGTTTGCTCAGTCTACGCGTCATTGAGTTAAAACTTTAATAATATCATAACTTTATTATATTTTATCCCGCGCTACTTAAGTGGGTATTTGATGCAAAAACAATAACACGTTTCTCAGGGTATAGGCCTAAGCTACGATTTACTAATTTAAACAATATTATTATTATTTTTCTGTTCTGACATGCGACAGGTTAGAAAACCCATTGCTTTCACCTAGTCCTTCGGTATCATTTGAAGTAGCATTGTTTCCAGTGGTTCTAAAACTTCATTTGACCCCTTTGATCGTGGTCCTCAATGACTGAACAGAGGGCTAGGGATAGAAACAAGAATTTGTGGGCGATAAATTTAAGGCATGAACATGTCCTGCTAACCTCTGCCCTGGCTACTCCGCGATGACACTCCGCTGTAATTAGAGATGCAGAGGTGGGATTTCTTTCTTCAGGAAAAGGTACCCCACTGGTCCTTTCGGGAACCCTCTCTTTTGGCTGCTTAATGAGTCAAAGAGCGTGAACGACACGCGAACAATTTTTGAATAGGCGCATGGAAAGGCCGGCTGTGTGGTGGGTTATTTATTAATGTTGCCATTTGTGACTGGTTCCCATCCGCTTTGCAACAGCGGGTTCGGCCTCTACAGCGCTCACACCAGCCGGGCCGATTCTCATTCTTGTCTTGTGTCTTAAAGTCAAAGTTGTCCAGCTAATAAATTGTTCACCAAGGCGGAAACGGGGACGTTTCTATTCTGTTCTATTAACGGGGAAAAGCAGGGGTGAATCATAGTCATCCCAAAGCGCTCATTGGTGCACGGTGAGAGCGGTCAAAGCTCGATTTTGGGAGCAAAACCAGTGTTCTGAGCAAATGGGATGGAAAATTAAATGAAATCAAATAGCTTGAACGGTCGTATTGTTCGGTGCCTTTTAAATGGCACATTAATTACATGGTAGCGGCTTTATTTCTTAACAATATTGTGGACCCAAGCGGAGCGTTCCAGAAACTTTCTTGCGCTTCTCATCAAAGGAAAAGTGTTGGTCAGGTGGTGAAGACATTTTCTCATGGTTTCAGCGTTGCACTTCGAGCTAAATGTGGGATTTGATTTAACAGGTTGCCAAATACTGAAGCATGAATGTAAAGTAACACTAACTTTGTGGTTTAAAGGGATAGTGTCCCACCAGGGGATTCCATTCATGCGTCCAAACTGCGCTTGAATGCCAACGGTTCACCCCTCTATCTAAACAGTGCACAATGGCTAGGCTCCCTAAAACATTTTTTACGCCAACCATAAACGCTTCGCCATACAAAGTCCCTTAATAGACAAAACTTACTTTGTTGTTATTTTCACCCACATATATTACCGTGTCTGTGACAGTGAAACAAAAGAAAACAATATAGCCCATATACATGACTTTTGGACTAAAGTAGCCTATTAGGTTCAACAAGTTGCACGGTTTATAAACAAATTCTATAGGTCTAAAATGTATATTTTTTTATACATATTGGATATGTAAAACACAATGTTATTTATTTAAAGTTACAAAAAAAAATCTTACATGACTATTTTAATGCGCTTAACCTACTTGCTGTTGCTGCGGGAAAGTGCAAGGTTTACAATGGACGGACCAGCTGCGTCGCAGATAGGGGATGCGGGTGGGACATTAGTGATGCGATTGAATAGTAATTATGCTTGTATGGGAGTCCCACCAGATGACATGATTGGGATTTTAACCCAGGCTAATATTCAAAGTCGCATTAGAAAGTGGCGAGATAAGTGGCTACCGATTCGACTCTGTTCATGCGTGCTTACATTTCTAAATGCTTTCAAAAGGAAGGGGTTGCTTCGTTTCAGTATTCAAAGCCTGAACAAAGTTAGCTCTGCCTTTTGAACCGAATTTCCCCGATTTAAACTCTCTTGTTCGAGTTGAAAGGGCTCGCATAATGGGGTGTAAACTTGTCTGAATTGAAATGTTGCGGTGTACCTTATAAATTCATACCCTTTTTCACCCGAACGCGCAGGAATGAACATTCAGTCTATCCGATTCTCTCTGGTGTCGAATGCCTTTACCGCGAGCTCTATTTGCGAAGTTCATTTTTAGGCAAATGTATTCAGGGAAGGGTTGCAATGAATAGATCTGTGTGTCAGCCGGGCCTAATTGGGATTAAGGCACTAAAAACATATGCAGAAAGTGACAGAATTTCTCAGGTTTTAAAGAGCACCAAATGTTTGGCCCTTTTGATTCTTTAAGTCATTTGAGTAGACGCTGGGAAAAAAGTTTACTGCTTACAGACAGATCATTAGTTATTCCATTGATAAAAAGTCCATTCTTAATTCACTCTTTGAATAAACCTAGGGCCTGGAGTATTGAAGCCATGAAGATGGAAATCTATCATATAATGCTAAAACATATGTGACCCTGAGTGTGAAAACCCAGCTGAAGTCTTGTTTAAGTGATTTACTGTTTTCTACATAAAATTCTCTACATACATTTTAACCTTGCTATCTTTGATATTGACCATGCCAAAGATTAAAATTAAGATAAAATCATTAATTGAAATCAAACTTGCTACTCATTTCATAATTATAATAAAGCCTGGAATTAACCGACAGGGTGAATAGGTGAGGTCTGGATTTTTTGCTTAATGAGAGAAATTGACTTCAAACAAGGATTAAACAGCTTCTAAATTAAGTCCTGGTCAGACATTTCATTTTCTGTACGTTGTTTCAAGGCTATTTTTCAATTCAACCACACAGGAAACAAAATAAATAAATAAATTATTATAAAAAAGAAAATAGAATAAAAAAGGGAATGCATTGCATTTGCACGGTGATTTTATTCAAGTTTATTTCAATTTGGATTGTGAGCTAAGCACATTAATGGAAAACAAGATGTATAGCCAAGACCTGGCAGGACCCTGGATAGCTCCTGTCTTTGAAATGGTGAAGGTCAAATAGCCATTCAAGTAAATGTCAGCTAATTATATTAATAATTCACGCATGTAGCCTACCCTACTTATGAGGCAATTTATTTTATCCTCCTGTAATGCATATGAGATATACAAAGTATATAGCGTGAGATGCACATTACATGACTGGCCAAAGGCATGCTAATGATCACTAGAGACTGTCTGTACCCACCTCATTAATAGGCAGGATTGACATTTCTGGGTTTTCCATAATGTCCAGTGCATTTCTGTGAAAAAAAATAATCCAAGGCAAGTTATGGTCATTAATTGCGCCTTTGTTTCAGGTGGAATGAGCTTGTGGAAATGATGACCAACACTAAAGTAGTAATGAGAGATTGGTGGTTAACCTGATATGTTCAAAACACTGAATTGTCTTTGAGCTGTCAAATTCATTAAGGTCTAGCAAACTGGGATGAGATTGTATTATAATATTACTGATGTTGTTATAATAATAATAAAAAGAAATTGCTGCAATCCATACATTTTTTTTAATGTTGAAAATTAATGCTGCTACGTTACTATTAGTAAATTACTTGTTTTTTCCTTTTTTTTTTCAGCAAATTTTTTTTTATTCACAAGAAATTGTTCCAATCTGTGTATTAATTATAATCAAAAAAAGCCCAGGATTCTCCTAATTCTCACAAAGGAACCACATGGCTAAAAATAACCACTAAGTGTTAATCAAAAAATAACTTTGAGGTTAATATTAGTACACATATTTGTATAAATAGTGTAAATATAAATAGTGTATGTAATATTGAATTAATTAAATGAAAAATAGAAAGAATGCTAAATAAAACAAACATTTCTTATCCTGGTCATTCAGTCAGTCAGTCCACATGTGACCCTGCTGTGAAATCCAGGCTAACATCTCATAATCTAATTAGGAGATTAGAAGCATAAAAGTTTAATTATGTCATTGATTTCACACTGATTTCAATATTTGATAGTCATTTAATATTAAAGACATCAAGGCTATATTTTTAACAGAATGTTAAATTTTTGTATGATGGTTTTTATGTATAAAAATAGTAAGTCATTAAAAATAGCAGGGTTTTCACAGACAAGATCACACATATGCATCCTGCACACTGGGAAAAGCCTTTGAGCCATTCAGTGGCTTTCAAATACTGTATGTTTCCTATCAAATTTGAACTAGTTTGATTTGATTTGTTGTGTAAAAAGTTCAGAACATTTTTATTTGTCGTTTGCCGTAGACCATCTTCTGACATGTATGAAGAGCAGTTTAAAGCTGTCTTGTCAGTGCTTCGGGTCAGACCTGAAAGCTGTTTTGAGTTGAATTAACAGAGTTTTGTTTGTACTGTATACATGACAATAAGGTTTTAATATATTTAAATATCCATGGATACATGAACAGTATTTTCTGGACTATTTCTCTGCTATTATTAGTAGCAATGATGATTTGGAAATGTGTTAAAGATTTTTCACATTTGCAAGGGCTGTGTCGCATGCCATTCTTTGTAAATCTGTGATCATTTATGTCAGCCACATGCCCCTTTTACCCATAATGTACAGTTTCTATAGCTTTGATTTAAGGTTCTCAGTGCACATCTCACCTCATGGTTATGAGTGTTTGACATGTTCCTGTGGAAAACTATCAGGATAGATTAAATGCAGATAAACAGGGCAGATTTGGATAGAATGGGGCCATACAATAAATGTGACTTCATGTTGTGGCAGTACTGTGTGTGTGATGGCTTGGGGTTCCCTTTGGCAAAAGTATCAAGGTGATAGACTGAGCCTATAGTGACACACTTACGGTCCCTGTTTTTATCGTATGTTGTTATTTTGTCCTTTTCTTCATTATCATCTGCTGGAACCTTATGAATGTTACACCTGTTGCTTATTTATAAATCAAACCCACAAAAACACATGATGCTCAGAGCTTTATTTCCAGTTGTGGTCAAGCAACGCATAACACAAGGTTACATTTTTTGATTTGTAAGGCACATGCACATTTGGGCACACTTAAGATGCAAATAAAATGGTTGGGCAGGTAACAGCACTACTATTCGTCATCTGCTGCTCCAGAGATGGAATAAGTTTTCTCCTGTGTGTTGCTTTGCACTGTGTCATCCTCTGTTTTCACTGTTCTGAAGAAGAAAACAGTGTGAATTATTAGCAGTTTTGTCCACGGAAAGAAACTACTTTATTTTATCTAAATTCTCTTGGATGATAAACTTAATTTGATTGTTTTAAGTGAGCATGTTTCAGTGTATAAGAGCAAATTCACTAATCACTAGGTCATTGCAATGACAGAATGCCTAATTGAATGTTACCTGATGAGAACAGTCTTCCTCTCAGTCATCTCCACTGCTTGTTCTTGAGAGTAGTCAGAAGAGGTGCCCGGAACCCCAGTCCTATCAGTGATGCCGTCAACAAGACCTCCAGTGCCCACGGCTCCTGCAACGCCTGCAGCTCCAGCACTGTGGACACTCACACTGCCACTCATAATGGACATGGTCTGCATGCTGTGCACCGTGGCAGTCAGTCGAGAGTCCTCACCCTCAATAAGCTTCCTGTGTATATTCATTAAGGAGACAGGGTTGAAAAAACACTTGTAGTTCTTTAGTGTATTTTGAACGTGGATTTCTTTAACAAGCTTTAAGTTTTTTATTTTTAATAAATGGTTAAATGCACTGGGCTATGTAATTTTACCTATATGTGGTAATTTCAATCTCGAGGCCCATTTTAACATTGAGCAGCTCTTGGTATTCACGCAGAAGCAAAGCCATTTTTTCTTTGGTAGATTTCAGCTCCAGCTGCAGTCCTTCAATTCTTGCCTGATAAAAAATCATATTATTTTATTTAAGCGTCTTGAGATAGTTTTTTTTTTTTATTGATTTGGTGCCAAGTTTTGCATACAGGCTAAAAGCTTTTTTGTTTGACATTTCACCTGAAGCTCCTGTATTTCTTTTTTGTACTTCTCCTGAGTCTCCCGGATCTTTGCTTCCAAAGCCTCATTTTTGATTTTCAAAGACTCCAAGTCCTGCTCCTTATTTTGAATCTTAAAAGGTAGAAATTAAAAGTAAACAAATTTAGTATAATGTGATATAGTTTTGACATTACTCACGTAAAAAGCTTTTTTGAAAAGCTATGTTTAGTTGTAATATAAAAATAAATAAAATTAATACAATTTAATAGTATTTTCCCACCACATTTAATTTCATCACATTATACTAATTGTTGTTAAAGAAAGATTTTTAAAACGCACATCTTTCTTTGCAGTAACAATTTCCTCTCTCATGAGTCGAGTCATGTCCACATGTTTTGTCGATTTGTTGTTGAGGTCCTCGAATTTAGTTTTGTACCATGAATTCATTTCCTAGAGGAAAAAAACCGTTTTTGACAACTGTTAGCGTGAACTGAACCTATATAACACTGTTTTCCACTTCATTTTTATTAGCATAAAAATGTTTATTATATAATTAGTATTTAAAAAAATATGGTATATAAAAAATTGTTAATTTAATAATATCTCCCACCTGTAAATTCTTTGCCGCAATGTCATCATACTGATGTTGGATTTGCTTGAGAGCGGCTGACAGGTCGGGAAGGGAGTAAGCGTCTTGAGCTGTGGCATGGGCGGCGTATATCTGTTTCATAAGGTCATCGATTTCCTTTCAAAAACACAACAATTGAGATTCAAATATAAAACACGAATTTTTAAGCATTTAGATTTATTCAATAATTATCTAATTACCTCTCTGTATACTCTCTGGAGGAATTCTAGTTCCACCTCCAAGTTATCCAGCTGCTTTTCCAAAGCAATGCGCGTGGAGGTTGCGGCATCCACGTCCTATAGATGAGATAAAAACATTAGTGCTCTCACGCATCTTTATTGTGATACAAGAAAACCCGATAATAAGAACCAGACCGGACGGAAAGCCTCGATGTCGAGCTCGGCTTTCTTCCTCATCTCCACAGCCTCCTCATATTTAACCTTTATCATCTCCAGCTGACCCGCCATAGAATCCTTTGCAGCTACAGCATGGTCCTTAAAAATAGAGTTGATGTAAAAAAAAAACAGCACATGATCTGACTAATCTAAATATACAACGTTAATTTTTAGATACTTTTTAAACTTTTATGTAGTAGGCCTATTTGACAGACGCTTTTATCCAAAGCGATTATCTGTATACATTATCTGTATATTTATTTTATCAGTAGCCTATTGTGTAACAATTGAGCACGCATTGTAGTTTTTTTAACCATAGGTTTCGGATCTATTTTGAAATTGTCCAACAATAAAATATCTACCCGTTGCATTTTCATTTGGTCAGCCAGTCTCCTCAGTTCCTTCAGTTGCTCCTCGTACAACAGGCGGAGGCCGGTGGGCTTCAAATATCGATTCTGGAAGGCCTCGATTTCCGTCTCCAACAATTTATTTTGTTGCTCCAGCGATCTGACCTTTTTGACAGTGAATTTGAAAACACAATAAGTGATATGTGCCGTTTCTCCGTATGCTCTTGAATTGCTTCTGTTCATAGAGGTGCGAATAATGCGCTTTATATTCTGAGCCTGCAGTGGCATTTTTCCACACTGTCAGTCTGCACGACCCACGCGTGACCAAATCACAAAAAATCTGTCAAAACGAGAGCCACTTTCAAGAGCTTAAATATTAAACAATGTAAGATATATGCTTAATGTATATACAATGTAATACATATATATTTATATGTATTTAGGTAACATTTTATTGTTCATGATGCAAAAAGACAAAGATAATATGCAAGCTAAACTTGGTTGGATTTGTTATGGTAATTCATTTTTATTTATACATAAGACCTTGTTTTTATCCTTTTGCTTCATTTAGGTCTATCAACAAAAAAAAGGGTGTGCTGCTTGCCTTGTCAATGTAAGCTGCCAGTCGGTCGTTAAGCAAGACCATCTCTTTTTTCTCATTGGTTCTTGTACTGAGAAATTCACGGTTTTCTGCAGCAGCTTGGTCGAGATCGACGGCTGAACCTACACGAACACAGATGGCCCCCATTTCGACACTGTAATACAGATAAAAAAATGTTATTTCAAGACAAAACGGTTTTTTATATATAAAACCCCAAGTCTTGCTTGGAAAGTGAGCTTTGGGTTGTGTATGAATTATATGTCAAGTGATAAAGATTCATTACATTTTCATGTTGGGTTTTATTAGCTGACAATTATTGAAAGTACTCGCGTATTTTAGAGACTGTGTGTGATTTCTAACGCAGCAATAACTCAAAGCAAAATGTAAACACTAGGCTATGTTTGTACAACATATATTAGACTAAATAAATAATTGAATAATTAAAATTAGAAATAAAAAAATCTCAGAGGATATCAAAATCTAAACAAACTAGAACAAAATAATTTACGTAAAAATATGCTAATAATGTTTAAGTATTTCACATAGTTTTAAATATATTTTCAGATTTATTAAACGTTTAAAATATTTTTGTTTAATAGTACAATTAATTTAATTTATTGCTAGTATTTTTGGCTAGCAAATTATTTTTTATTTTTTAATGAATTTTATGGTTAAACAGGAGGGATTTCTCACTTCATATGTAATAACTTTCTGCAGGTAGAAAAATGAATTTTTATATATTACACTCTTTACAAAAGTTCCTAAAATGTTTATTATTAGAATGGTTCCATAAAGAGCTTTTAACATCCACAGAACCTTTTCTTGCACAAAAGATTTTTTGTAGTGGAAAAGGTTCAACAGATAAAGGGTAAAAAGGGTTCTTCGCAGCAATGCCATAAAAGAACCATTTAGTTGACATTTAGTTTCCAAAACCCTATAGTCAAAGGTTCTTAAAGGAGCACTTCTTTCTTACTTTTTATAGTCGGTTGAACCTTTCTCCACTATAAAGATCCTTTTGTGAAACGGAAAGGTTCTGTAGATGGTAAAGGTTCTTTATGGAGCCAGGCACTCTATTAAAGGTGCTAAATAAAAGTGGTTCACTGGCTTGTAATCATATATAGAGCACCTATGTAGAACCACTCACTCAAAGTGGTTCCCCTATGATTATGAGCCAGTGAATGTTTAGCATATATTTTTTTAAGAGAGTGTACAGTTCAACTAAGAACATTTCAGGAATGTTTATTTTTAGAAGTGTACAGTGTACTGCCTTCTCCCACTATCCCATGGACATACAGTGTCATTTCCCATGATTCTATCTAGACAAAATAGGCATTGCTTACCCGCTCATGAGGGGACGGCTGCGTGAGGATGAAATGGTCCTGCGGCCCACCACCTTGTTGCTGCTGACAGCTATGGCACTACGGGAGTAGCTGGCTGAACGGCACCTCCCAGCATCCCGTCTGACGGGAGAGGGGCTGCTTACCCTCACCTGGAAAGAAGAGGTGCTGGCATCCTCGAAGTGCCGGCGATAGGACGAGATCCTTTCAGAGCTGCGACTCATTTTAGAGTTTCTGGACTTCTAGGTCTTGCTGTGTTGATCTTCTGCAAAGCTCTGCTCACAAATGCACGCTCTTTGCCTAGTGGTCCATGCTTCTTATACATGGCCCCAAACATGAGCCAATGCTTGTGGAATTTTGAGCCTCTGCAGCATCGAGAAATGGGCCTGTCGCTCAAACATCTGTCAGGGTCTTGAGAGGTGTTGAATGGAGTGAAGTTATGAGGCAGCATGTGTCCATTAGTCTGTGATGTGATGTGGTTTGATTTGAAGGGATTTAATTACACATGCTTCTAGACGGGGCATGGAATGATGTCATGAGGTCAATCTGCAGAAAGATACTCTGTGAGAGATGTGATATTAATAGACATTAATTTAACCCTATTTACATGAATGTGGGTAAAAATGAGAAATATAAGTGGGATTAGCAACGTTTTTTTTCTGGCCTGTCTGAAACTCATGCTTGAGGTGACTAAAGGATGTAAGTGGGAATTACAGCAGTCTTGGATTTGGGCCCTTTAATCAGGGTCCTAAAGACATTTGTTTTCTTTAAATGGTTTGTATCCATCTTTTGCCATTACAGACTATGGCTGTTCAAAGTTGTTTTATTTTAAATGTTGACCAGATCCTGATTTATGAGATTTTTCCCAGCTGTCAAGCATGTGGGAGGAAGGCTGGGTCTGCATTTCTCTGTGATGTGAACAGTGCTAAATGAGCTTAAACACCGAGGCGTGATTTTACTTCTGCTATCTCCTTCATTTACAGTACATTAGTCATCTCAGTAGTAATGTGCGCAAATGGAAAAACAACAGCACTGGTAAAGTGTCTTTATCAGCAATAGTAAGACATGGTAACTTGTCCATTTTCATTTTGCTGTTGTGGTTATTGGAGTTATATTACTTAGATTTTATTACAATATTGAATTAAATACATTTAAAATACTTTTTAAAAGATTCTCTTTCAGTTGGACAACTTTATCACATCCAATAATGCTCACACTGCTCACATTTTTGTCACTGCAAAAGTATGTCTGTGCCTTAGATTTAACAAAAATAAATGAGTAAACTATTACATTTTTTTACAAGTTACAATAACATAAAAATGTAAATAATTTGAGTAATTTTAAATGAACACATTACTGAGTAAATTCATCTTCATTTTATCATGTATAATCCACTTAAATTTGTAAGATGGAAATTAACTTAATAATTTTGTGTTGAAACTACATGAATGATTTTAGTAAACATAAGTAGATTCGTAGTTCCCAGCATTCTTTGCATGCTACTGCATTTGGAGTGTAAAATGTGAATTTAAACTCTATTTTATGTGTTTTTAACTAAAAAAAGACTTGTTAGTGTTTAATGTTCATTTCTTTTCAACATTTAGAAGTGTTTCTTCTTTCAGTTTTCTAGTTACTGTTTGTTCAAAAGACTGGTGCTTGTGCATAGACTGCATACTAAAGTATATTGCACTTTATAGCTGCCCAAATGAAACTGGGTTATGTCAACTTAACACTGGTCAAACTTAAAATAGTGGGTTGAAATTACTTGCAAAACCAGTTGTTTTAACTTTTTTTTTTACAGTGCATGGTACAGATTCTCTTTGCTTAAAAAAATGAACCTGCTACACGATAAATTCTTCTATGATTAATGGTAGCACCATGTCACAAAGAAACAAGAAATGCCAGACAGATGATGTATGGCTAGAATAAGGTCTTGTTATGTATAGGCATTAAACTGTTAAGCATACTTTGTCTTCAGATATGCTACTAATTTATGTACCCTAGAACCATAAATGTAGAAATTTCCATTTTAAATCAGAGATGTCTCTGTTGTTTTATTAAACAACATTAGAAGCTGTGATTAGTGCTTGCCTCAGAAAGTCAAAGGAGACACCTTCATTATGTTATTTGAAATCTATTAATTCCTTTAATGTAAGTCTACTGTATTTTTGCACTACTAAAAGGCAGATATACAAATTTTGAAATAAGTACACACAATCCAGTGTCAAAGTTTTATTTTTAAGTATATAAAACTCAGTTTTCAAAAACTATTTGGATTTCCTTCCCAAAATATTTATTACAGTTACATTAGGCTACAGTACAAAAGCACTATGCATACTGTATTAGTCAGAAAGAATTGTGTACATTGTAAGCCTCTGTACTTTCTATTTCATTTGAATATATGTGAAATGAAATGTCGTTGTGGACTCCACACTGCTCACATCTCTTAGGCTTAAAATGGGCGAACCATTCTGTCTTAGTGGCACATTCATTAAACTCTGATTTAGCTTAAATCAGATTTTAATACAGGTCAATTAAATTCCTTTCACAGTGTTACCATGACAATATCGTGAGGATCACTCTTTGGTTTGTATTATTTCATGTTCTGCCCAGTCTTTCCACCCACCAGGATAATTGAGGACACTACGAGAGGGAAAAAAAGACAATTAGACAAAATGCCATACAATACAAAGAGAAAATTATGTGAGGATTAGTAACACATTTGTCAAAAATAAATAATTGACACCTTGTAAGTTATATGGTATAAAAATCTTCATAAAACAAGCTCAAGACAGGCCCTTGTAATATTGTCCATTATGGTATATCTAGGCTATACTATGAAGCTGATATGGCACATTTACGGCCAGGCAGCAGTTTCTGGGCTGTTGAGACATGACTGAATGAATGACTGACTGTCATATCTATTGTGGTCAAAAAAACAACAACAACATTTTAGAACTGAATTTCCCATTATTTAAAACTGTCACATTTTTTGTTCTGTAATGAATGCTCACTTGGTGTATCCTAAAGACACTGCTGTTTCCAATGCTGTTTTGCTTCTTATACCAGCTAGGCAGGAAAAAACAATACTTTGGGAAAGTAATGGCATGTTTCCACCATATTTCTCTTTGAACTCCTCAGGACTGAGCTGGAGAGCTCCATTTACTTGTGCCACTGCAGATGAAAGAAACCAGAGGGAAAGTCAGTGGTGTCTATTTAAAATGAAAGCGTCTTAAAAACTAAATGAAGGATTTGAAGTACAAGGATCTAAATACGAGGTCGTGCGAATAGGAAGCACATACAGGGTACGTTAATGGATCCCGGTATGTTCCCGTACTCCCGGAGTTCCCATGGTTCACGGACGTCTATAACCACACCGGACCGGGATACTAGCAGTTTCTTCAGCTGCTCATATGACACGTCTGTTGAAGGCTGGCTCGATGAGCTGAAGCGTCGCAATATCGCACGCTCGTAACGCATAACACGGGTATCTGAAAGATAACATCGTCACTTCCAGTCCAACAGTTGATTGATCTCTTCCGCTTGTTAGTTAACTTTACAGTAATACTGCTTACACACACCTCCCAAAGCTTTTGTGTAACTTACATGGGATAGGTGTCATAAATGCATATTTGGAGTGGTTCTTTATAATCTGTAAAAAATGTCAACAAAATCTACAACATTTAAATGCAGACTTCCACTTTGAAACACTCACGCTGTACGCATCGTAAATGTATCCAGCATGAAGCCAGCGGTCTTGTGACAGGAGTAACATTTCTGCTCGCTAAAACTCGGAGAACGCCCCTCGTGAGCCTAGCGCAGACATTTAATGCCATGCTTGGCTTGGCTATATGGTCGCGAAAGTTGCAAGGTGACGATGTTCCTTCTCTCTTGTTTGTATCTAAATATCAACACACGAGTTGACGTTACGTGACAGATTGCGCCGTCTCACTGCTGTACGCATGCGCATAACTACGGATCATGTTAAAGGACCCTCAGTGAGGTACGCTGTTATTCTTTTGAACGCCACAGCATGGTTAAATGGTTGTTTTTATGAAAATGATTTTAAATTACATATTTGAACTCAAGCCAGTGTTTATTTGAATGATTTTTAAATTTAGCTCTGACTGCTTGATATCTTGGCATGGGTCATCTGATAATGGCTTTGACCTTTAAGTGAATTTTATTATTAATATGAAAAATGTGCACCCAAAAACACAGTGAATGTAAAATATTTTACGTTTTCATGTCATTTAATAATTATACATAATATTTATTAATAATTTATCAAATATTTTTGTTTTTTCTTTACCATCATATTAGGGGATCTAAAAGTTCTCCTCATTAAAATAGCACCTAAATATATAAGTAAATATGCAAATGTGGCTAGTATGTTGTATAGAAAAATGACATTTATTTCTCTCACGTATTGTGGATATACAAACGGGTTTGGCCATACAAGCATCCGTAGTGCGTCGCTGAGGATGCGACCACGTGATCCATGTAATACTTGTGCTTTCTGTTCTTCAAATGCCACCAACTATGCTATCAAACTCCGTTAGGCAAAATAATACTTATGTTTCGGCATTTTTCAGTTACTAATTGTTTAAGTGCCTGCCTGAACACTTAAACCATCAAATTATCAACAGTATTTCCCCCGTTTTTAGAAACTTGGAAGGATTTACAAGTTACCAACCTCGCTTTTCACTTGTCATCTGACGTTCACTTGGTTGCGAGCCTGGAGAGGAGGGCAATATAAACGGGGTGAGATTCGCTAATGACTGTCAGTCAAAGACTTTTTGACATTTGTAGTAACTATGTTTTTAGATAACCATATGCTGTAAACAGATGTGACTTAATGCTGAATAAGGAAGGGCCTCCCAACCGGTACATGCTGTCAGTTAGCACATTCCGATGTGTTGGATTAGTTGCCTGGGCCAGTTGTTTGTTTAACTTAGCTGTGGTTGTGTTTTTATTCATTCTATCGTATTTCTCTGTTATCTTCGCATTTCTGAATGCTATGCTGTTGTTGTTGTTGTTGTTGTGAGTCTATACGGCTAATGTATGTGAAATTAAACAGAAATCTAGAGATTCATCATGGGCGATTTTCTGCATCTTTTAATATTGTAGCTGTTTACTTTCTGTTACGTACAGGTGTTGGAATACTCTGCTAGCAACACATTGTTGCCCTAGTGATGATTCATAATAGTTATAGTTATATTTACAGTTATTACATTCCTGCTTTGTTCTCATGTAGCAATACAATTATTTGTAAAAAAACAAAAAAAAGTGGAATTATTGTCAATCAATCAACTGTACTATAAGTTGCCATCTTAACCTTTCTTCTGTGAGAGTAATCAAGTCTTCAGTAACACAATTTGGGCTCTTATACTCAGAAAATGACTTTATTTCCCAGATACAAATGCGGCTGAAAGACCCCTTCTCTTTAAAAACCGCAGACATGACCAAGCGGTCCAACAAGCCAAAGAAGCCTCGTGATGAAGATTCGTCCGATGAGGTTGGCGGTAAGGAAATGTTTTTAAGTAATTTCTTACGTTAAGGGACATTTGATACTCAAAATCACAGACAAGCCTTCATCACAGGTTCTAACATGCATGCGGTTTTTCAGTTATAACATCAGGCATTCAGGTTATGTATGTAAAAATGCTCACATAGAGGTGTGAGATCAACAGTGAAGATTTATGTTCTTCTGGCTTTTAGGGCTGACGTGTCAACATGTGAGCAGGGCTGTGGATCTCAGTTCAGTGAAGAAAGCGGTGACAGGCAGCCTGTGGTCGGTTTGCACTGAATGCCTTAAAGAAAGAAAGATGTTTGAGGGGGAGTCTGCAGGAGCACATGACATCCTTGTGTGTCTCAAGTGTGGGTTCCAGGTAAAATTTTCATAGTAAATACAATAAATCATTTTATAATAGTATAGTATTTTCTGCTGTTAAAGGCATTGCTCACACTAGAAAAGCATCTACCCCAATGCACTTTAATTTTGAAATGTGATAATGTATGGCAAATCTATAGCTAAAATACATGCATGCTTTTTATTTTACCCAGTGACATTTTGATGTGACCGTATAATTACCTTTTTGCAATCGCCTGACACTGCATGCATACATGAGTAACTAAGTTGCCCTGATTAAAGGTTATAAGGTCCTCTTACTGTTTTAGGGATGTAACCATGCAGAAATTCAGCATTCCACAAAACACCAGCAAGCCCATCACTCTGATTCTCACTGTATCACCATCAGCCTCAGTACATGGAAGGCCTGGTAAGATAACACCCTTTATGATGCAGCATTTAATTATCATTTATTCTTATAAAGTGTTATAAATTACCATGTTTTTTTATTAATTTCCAAATGCTATCTATAACAGGTGTTTTGAATGTCAGGAAGAGCTGTCCACTCACTGCAATAGGAAGGCCCTCGCTCAGACCCTAGACTTCCTCCAGAAGCACTCAGTGAAGGCCACCTCAGGTACTGTAATTCCAGTTTAAAATGTGGCCTCATTCTTAACTAAAGGGAAACACCTCTGATTTTTATCTGATAGTATTAGTGACAGTCATTACACTGGTGCAGGGTCTAATTCATCTCTGGAAATTGAAACCTTTGGAAGTCCAGATAGGAGCTCCAAAATATTTGTATGCTTTCTGTGTACACGGCAATGCCATATGTGACTCTGTCTATGGAATCCGAATTAAAGTCTCATTATCTAATTATGAGATTAGAAGCATTTTTTTCAGTTTGATTTCTATATTTGACATGGCCTTACTCAGTTAATATAAAATATCAAGGTTATATTTTATATGTTCTTAACATTGTGTAGGATAAATATATGTAGAATACAGTAAATCACAAAAAAAAACTTAGCTGGGTTTTCACAAACAGGGTCACATATTGAGATACAGACAATAAACATTGTGCGACGGAACCATTGTTCACAAAAAAATGAAGAGACAAACATTTTATTGTACAAGTTTTATGCATATAAAACTACATATGAAAAACTGCTGTATTCTGTTTATATTAGTTCAGTACAGTTTATGTGTATGCCACCTTTCACAATACATATTGTTACAAAACATCTTTTCAAAGAATAGTGCCGTACAGCCTCCACTGAGCACGCAGGCCTAAACTGACAATGGCATCAAGAAAGGCACTAATGTGTAGAATGGATGAAAAATACATTGGGAGCCAGAAGGACTTAACAGTTTTTAAATGCCACCCTACAAACAAAAATATGGAATATTAATGAAAGTGTTGTTGTATAATTAATCTGTTATTCTATTAAAGGGGATATATCATGAAAATCTGACTTTTTCCATGTTTATGTGCTATAATTGGATCCATGGTGCTTTTATCAGCCTAGAAAATGTGAATAAGAACAAACCAATAACTTAGTTTTGGTAGACCATTCTTTGCAAGCATGTGAAAAAATAGGTTATTGAAATTTGGCTCTCTTTGTGATGTCAGAAGGGGATAATACGGCCCCTTAATCTGCACTATCCAAACATGGCATGGTCATTTAGTTCAGAGATCAGCTCATTTGCATTTAAAAGGACCTACAAAGTGGCAATTTTAACATGCTATAATAAATGATCTATATGGTATTTTGAGCTGGAACTTCACATACGTACTCTGTGGGGACCCCAAATATTTATTTGACATCTTAAAAAAGTCTTGTGAATGTCCCCTTTAAACATTTTCGAAAAGTTCTGCTCGGCAAAGACCCATTTCAGTCTTTCCCCCTAATTTAGCTCTAGGTTGTCTTGTATCAGGGTTCCCACGGGTCATTGAATTTCTGGAATATCATGGAGATTTAAAAAGTCTTTTCCAGACATTGAAAATCAGGTATTTTTATTTGTAAAAGTGGTGGAATATCAGGGAGTTTTGTTTGTTGCTTTAAATTTTAGTTTCCTTTTATTAAAATGTAATCTTAAACAAGCTTGTTAACTTTACCATTTCTGCGTCTAAGCCTCCGCTGAATAGAATATAAACCGCTATTTATTGGCACTGTTTATTCATTTCACACATTTAAGCTACATTTTTATAAACTCGCGGTCTACACTACATCCAGGCCCACGTCCTCCCAGACATAGGTCATGGAAATTCAGCTTTTTAGTCAGTGAAAATAAGGAGAAAATCAGGAAAAAGTCAGTGAATTTGACTTTGAGTGGGAACCCTGTTAGCATTAATCTCGGATATTACAAGACTGCTGTCAGTGTTCCTGTCACTAATTTGGAGCATGTGAATATATACCCTGGATCTGCCAAAAGCAAAAGTGTAAACATTTATTTGATTCCCTTTTGATATGTTATAGAAGTTATGCATTAATGGCAGGAATATATTAAAACTAGCAGAAACTGCCCAAGGTTTAAATCTTATTAGGGTTTTTTTTAATCAGTTAAAACTAAGAAATCTGTCAAAAAATTTATTAGTCAAATATTTTCACTGCAAAATTTAAAAACACATTGCACAATGCCATTTATAATTAGTGTTTCTTTTGTTTCCTGTTTGCTTTTTGTAATGAAATATGAAGAAGGCCTTGGTTCGAATCATAAGTATTATCAAGTGTACAGTATTAGAATGAGATATGAATTTGTTAATGTGGAAGGATTATTGTGAAGAAACCGCTTTATATTCAATAGTCGAACCACTCGCTCATGGTTTCTGTGGACAGGCTTGTCAGCTTCATTCTCTTCATTCAAGTGTTAGTTAAATACCATGAAAGACATCTGGTGTTTTCTGCTATGAACGATTCGAAATCTCATCCACAGAAATTTTATATAAGAGGCAGCTTTTGTATCGTAAGTTTTTTGTTAGCGCACCACTTATGAAATTCAATGACATGTTCTACCACATTGAGTTTGCCATGTTTAACAGTTGTTCAGCTTGTTTCTATGCCTGTCCATGCCCTTCTGCTCTGGTGCAGCAATGCTAAGCTCAGTGTGACTGGTCTCCCATTACTCTAGGGGCTGTGCAACGTTTCTACACAGCCAGGGTCTTGCTGCCGAAGCTGTGCTCCAGTTCCTTTAATGCCGCACGGCTGCGTTCATTAATGCCATTAGGCGCTTGAGTGCTGCTCCCGACCGGATTCCCTGAAGAACGGCTACAGCTGTGTAAAGACGGGATGCTGGATTTGCTCCTCCCCCTGCCCTGCCACATGTCCCCATGATTCCTTCTTCAGTCTTGGGATAGGGCAAATGTTGTGAGAGTGGACTTTAAACTTGTTGTGTGAAATGATCGTATTGGCGTTATTGCTCCAAATATTTTTATATGACTGTTCATTGAATCCAGACAGGTAGGCCTACCTACTCTGACCTTTAAGACCTTTAAGTTTCATAACAGGCCAACTTAGTGGTCGACTCATCATTTGATGTTTGTTAGGATTCCCTTTCTGTATTAACTTTGGTTAGCCTGATAAACTCTATCACTGAGAAAGCAGAAAACCAACAACCAGTCGCACTGGGTGATATTTTTCTGTCGAGGACCAGAAGTTAGCTGGTGGTGGTCTGTGGTACTGGGCCAGAGTTGTGCCACCTCCAGCCCACGTCCTTCTTACTCAGCTCTTTAAATTACCTGTTTCCATTCTTCCCTGTTCATTGTTCCCGGCAGGCTGGCTAAATGTGGGAGAAACGGGCAGCCATTGTGACTGCAAAATGGACTGGCGCTGGCATAGAGGAGCTGGTGAAATTGCATTTCTGCAATATTTGAAGGCCAGGTTTTTGAGACAGAGGCTATTGTCGCATTCGCTTTTTCTCGTAAACCCACGACACAAAAGAGCCCCAGCAAGAATTTTCCAGAATCCATAATAGTTTTCCACAACAACAGCAGGGAAAAGAAAGAAAATCTATTAACTGCGCTCTCTCACCAAAAAGGCCTTCAGCTCAAGTACCAGAGACTGGGTGGAAAGAGACTTGACCTCAGAGAGCCAGGCTTGTGCTTGAAACACAGCTGGGGTGGCTTTATTGGAGGAAATGAAAATGTTTTTTACTCAATAGGCTTCAGAGTCCGGCGCGTACTGCAGTTGATTCTTTATTTTCTGATATTGGTTTTTCGTCTGGGTTGATTTTATTTATTCCTATTTTACACTCATCACTTCATATTTCATAATGGTAGGGTATGTATGTTTTTTAAATATTTTTTAATATCTTACAATTTGTCCTTATTTTTATTGATTTGTGAATATGCAAAAAAGTGACCTTATGCAAAAATTGCACCTTGTGTTCAGTGGTTGGGATTTGCTCCCCATGTTTAAAGTGCTCCCGTGTTTATTTACTAGTAGGTAAATTCAGTCCTGAACACCTCACTAGTGTGGGAGTCAAATTTTCATGAGGCTCTTACAGGTGTTGGTGCTGCTATGGTGCTGTAATAGCTCAATGGTCGTGCATTGTGTTAGCAGTGCAAAAGGACAAGGGTTCGAACCCAGACAACACACATGTTGATAAAAAAGATATACCTTGTAATATACAGTACTGTGCAAAAAGTATTTTTGGGCATACACACCAAACACGAGTTCAACGATTTGCACGAGTAGGTTACATACAAAGTCAATGCAAAGACGCGATCAGACGTGTCCTCCCGTGGGGCAATGCGAATGACACGATATGGGCGGCGCATCACCAGCTTTGTTGTTTTAGCAAAGTTTTAGGGCCCTATTCTAAGCGCATGGTCTAAAGCGCACGGTGCACGGTCTAAATGGGTGTGTCCGAGTCCACTTTTGGCAATTTTACGATGAAAAAAATGGTTTGTGCGCCGAGTGCACGGTCAAAAAGCGTTGTTCCTATTCTTTTAATGAGTAATGGGTGTGTTTTGGGCATAACGTGCAATAAACCAATGAGAGTCTCGGCTCTCATCTCCTTTAAAAGCCAGTTGCGCTGGCGCTATGTCTAATCCCTGTTTAGATGACTGACTTTGTAAACTGAAAAACTAAGCGGATGAAGAAGACCCCCAGTTTTAGATTAATGTTAAATAATTGTGTTGTTCTTCACTTGTATTGAAATTGTTATTTTTTTTGTTTAAAACCTTTAAAACCTTAAAACCGTTTTCTTTTAGTCATGGAATTACAAATAGCAGGCTTTTAATTGCTGTAAATGTATGGCTATCCAATATCATCACAAAATAATTTACAAGTATGTAAGAAAAGTTTTGTAATCTAAAAATACTTAATTTGTAACAAACAGGAGATAAAGAATTTCAAACGTGCGGAGAGTCGTTACAGCACCCGGATAGCGCCATGAGTTTTTTTTTTTAAAGCATTACTTAAAAATGTTTCTCATCTCACCATATCCACAGGTACAGAGTCATCATATACAATAAATCAGTGGGGAAGCATTTAAAAAACATTTAAAAACAGATTAATTTGTTTAAAGCAAAGCATTTATTTACTTACAAGGCTGCAGGTGAAGCGGCTCTTTACACCTTCTAACGTCTCATAATCGGTCCTCATTTATGTCCAAGAGACTCAATAATAATCTTTTACATTTTAATGCTTTACTTTTTCATATTTAAAAGCACATATTTCTAACACGCTCATTAAATAACTAATACACTATTAATTTGCGCAATTGACTTTAGACCAGGTTTTTGTTGGTCAACGGCGTAGTCTATTTTATTTGCCTCAAAATAGCAACGCGCCAACAATGCACCTGAATACACCTCGTTTTCAAACCAGAACGCCCATAGGTGCAAAAATGTGCATGTCAATCAAGATACCTTTTATGTCTTTTCTCTAGTTACATGCTATACATATAAACCACCAGTCCAAAATTTTTTATACATAACATGAAATCAGCCATATTTTTTGAGGGTCTAACAGCTTGTTGATTAAAGAAGACAGTTTGTCTTGGGTACGTGAATGCTCTTATATTTAGGTCAGTCCAGTATGTGTGTTCACTGAAAATAACAAGACATTAGATAGCTTTGGCCTCAGATGGCGATGCAGTGCAGTTTTCATGCCCTGTGGTCACAACAAATTAGCAAATTAATAAGACATTTGGTGTTGCTTGGTCTTCCTCATGACTGCTTGTTATCTTCAGCCTGAGGAGAGTTGTCTTTTACTTTTTGACTAAAATAGCAAATTCATTACATTTAGTGCTGTTAATTTAAGCCTCACTCTTCTCCGAAAGCTTCTTTGAAACCAGTTTGCTGGGTAAACAGCCCTGCTTTTGCTGTTCAAATATACCCAAAAAGCTTGCTGTATATTGCATAATAATTTTAATACTGGCTCCCAGCATTGTTTATCAATTTTTAACTAATACACACTGTAACAAATTTCTGTAGTTTTCACAGCATTATTACTGTAAAATGAGCAAATGCTTACTGTAGAACTTGTATACAGCAAGTTGCTGTAGATCTGCAAAGCATTATGGTCTTTTTTCAACGGCGGGTAAATTCTACAGTAAAAATATTTTTTCTGTGAATCACAATACAGCAATTTCTAGAGGATTTTTTTCTTCAGCCAAGGAAAGCTACGAGATTCCACACTTTCATCTGAATTTTTACTTCAGAAAGGTAAATTTGCTAATTTAATTCCAAAGTTTACTCTTGTAAAGTCACCTGTTTGTTCAACTTTAAGAGTGCACGGAGAGAGAGGAGTAATGAGTGGCACTTCCTAGTAAACCCGTCTCGTGTGTGCATTTTGCAATTTTATTACCACAAATATATATTTCTGCATGATTTCGATATATTTTCTAGTCTGGCAACATTTTATAACGTCATAGTTAAGAGAAGGATAATAATTTAATAATAATAGTAATTGGCCGTGTCTCAATGCGAAGGCTGCAGCCTCCGGAGGTCGCATTTCTCGGCTGCATACGTCATCAAAACTGTCTTGTTTCAGAATATTAACAATTATAAAGTTGACTGTTATTCTAAGTTAATAGTAAATTGTTTAATATGCTTATGACTTGCGAATCTAATGGTCAGTTAACTTAAATAACCCAGGGTTGATGACGTATGGACCCTGCATTTGGGAGTGCGACGACATCAGCAGGCTGAAACCAGTCTCTCGAGCTGAAAGAAAACGCAGCTGAGGAGATATGAGGTAAGACTTATCCGGCAACATTACATTTATAATGTCTTTAATTTAATTATAGTGTTAGCATTGTGAACCAAAATTAATTTAAAAGTGTGTATTTTGTATTTATTGGCGCGATATTCGTTTAAATCTCTCGTTTTTTTCTCTTGCTCGCTTACGTTGCTGCCTGAGGAAACGGACATAAAGTTAAGCCAGCCGATTCGAAAGAAAACACAGTAACACACATTTTTCATAATTTCAAGATTTTTCTGAACTTCATTGGAGGTCAAACTGCAGAAACTATAACGTTAGATTGTTAATAGCCTAATTTGAAATGTTATACCCGACTTTTGGGAGCATATTGTATAAATATTTGTCTTATCTGGCGACATTACATTTATAACGTCTGTTATTTGATTAAAGAGTACCTAACGTTAGCATTGCTGAATTCAAAATAGTTTGAAATTGTGTATATATATATTAGTATTATAATATTCTCGCACTGTATTAAGATATTTCGAGATCTTACTCGTTCTTTTATTCACCTCTTTTTTTCCTTTCAGACTGCAGACAAGAGCCATCGACCATCGTTCCAGGTACATAAGTTACATGAACTGGCATGCATGATGATTTTCAAATGCAAGCAATGTTGTTTATTCTATGATTTATATATATATTAATATATCAAACATGTTAAAGTGCACAGAAACCATGCAACAGGAAGAAGCTGTTTTTCTCTTGGTTGATGCAAGTTATTTTTGTACAGTATTGACACACTTTTTCTCTTATGAATATTGTACTTGTGATTTCTAATAGTTTTTATTAGTTTGTTTATGTTGTGTTACAGGAAACTTCCACCTAAACAGATGCTGAGGCCCAGATTTCCCTGCCAAGCACTCCAAGGCTCATCATGCTCGGTAAGATCCCAGCACTCGACATAAACAATAGATGCCAGTTTTAAGGGTTACTTCATCTATAAAGCATATTTGTATCGAGTCACTGTGTGGTGTGAACAAAGTTTTATGTCATCTTGCACATACATTCCAAAAATCTCTAGTGGTTATTGATCTAATAGGAAAAAAAGAGGTAGTTATGTAGGGCTAGTGTTTTCAATAAATTTTGCGGTAACACTTTACAATAAGGTTCATTAGTTAACATTAGTTAACTACATCAATTAACATGAACTAATAATGAACTGCACTTATACAGCATTTATTAATCTTTGTTAATGTTAATTTCAACAATTACTAATACTTCATTAAAATCTGGTTAACGTTAGTTAATGCACTGTGAACTAACATGAACAAACAATTAAAAGCTTTATTTCTATTAACTAACATTAACAAAGATGAATAAATACTGTAACAAATGTATTGCTCTTGGTTTGTTCATGTTAGTTAATACATTAACTAATGTTAACTAATGAACCTTATTGTAAAGTGTTACCAATTTTGCTTATGTAAAATAGTAAACCATATCAGATTGAATACTGTGCAATGTCAACTTTTATTTAATATTTTTTAGGAGAGTCCATTCTGGGGGCAAAAAATGGATGCTTTCCATCGAGGGCAGAGTTCTCCTCCAATTGAGTGACCGTTGTGATTTCACTTCTGCTCTAGCCATGTATGATGCAGCCACTACATTGGAATTTATCCAGAGGTTGGCACTTATTTGTTTTTTATATAGTTTTGACTAGAAATGGGAACAAATATTTGAGTACTCATTCTTTAACCAACTACCCGATTAGTAAAATACTTCTTAAAGTGTTTATTTTTGTTTATATCAACTGTTGTGCTATTGTTAAACATCAAACGTTTAATTTAACTCACCATGCAAACGGTAGAAAAGCAGCACAGCTAGTCTAATGCAAGTGGCGGCCGGTGACTTCTTTTTTCGAGGGCGCACGATGCGAAGTTTGTCACAACATGTATGTAGCCCGTCATGTGTGTGGTTTGTCATTTCAAAATATGTGTTTGGCGCGTCGAGTGAAACAATACTTTTCCATTCACAAATCAACAAATATTTACCATAAATTTCACTGTTGTATCACTAACTGTAAACATGGTATTGTGGCAGAAATGTGGGATATTCATGTATAATTTTATAATAGTATTTAAGGCGGAGTGCACAATGTTTGAAAGCCAATGTTGATATTTGAAATCACCTAAACAAACACGCCCCTACCCCAATAGAATCTGGACCCTCTTTTAAAAGACCCGCCTCACACATACGCAACCCAGCAAGGATGTCGGTTAGTAGACACGCTCCTTACTGATGATTGGCTTTAAGTGTGTTTTAGTAGTCGGCCTGTCTCCTTTTCCAAAGCGTTTTTCAAACATTGGGCACTCCGCCTTTAATGTAGACAGTTATAAATAAAAAATATTAGATTTTACTCCACATACCACCAACAGAGCATATAAAAAAATAAAAATTGTTTATTTAAAGGTGCAGTGTGTAAATTTTAGCGGCATCTAGTGGTGAAGTTGTGAATTGCAACCAACTGCTCAGTCCACTGCTCACCTCTTGCTTTTGAAACACATAGAGAAGCTACGGTAGCTGCCACCTGACAAACATGTCATAGTTGGAGACAACTTAGTAAAAAAGTTTGTCCGTTAAGGGCTTCTGTAGAAACATGGCTGCACAAAATGGCGGCTTCCATGTAAGGGGACCCTCTGTGTATGTAGTTAAAACGTGTCATTCTAAGGCAATAAACACATAACGGTTCATTATGAAAGGTCTTTATACACCCCTGATAATTAAGTTTTGTATATTATTTTGCATTTCTGTCAAGAGATCCTTCTTGAAATTACACACCGCACCTTTAAAACACTGTGAAGTAAACTTTTATGTATATGTCATCAACCCATCTGTCTTGCTTATAAACTTTTACATTAATAGTCAATTTCTTTCACTACAGGGTAGAGTCCAGCCCAGGAAGTCAACTAGTTCAGGTCCAGTTTTAAAAGAATAATAGTTCTGAAAAAAAAAACGTCTTGGAGAAAACAATATTCAGGTTTGAAATCCTGCTGTAAATGTAAATCATTTAATTTTTATGCATTTGTAATTTAACAGAAACATTTTAATAAATATTGATTTTTTTGTGTGTTCAGAAAAGTGTTTTTGTATGAAGTGTTGAAATTAAATGAAATATTCACAGAAAAATGTTAACATATTAAAAAAAAAATGTATGTGTTCAGAAAAGTTTTGAGATGTTCACAGAAAAAATGTAACATGTTGAAAAAAATGTATGCTATGCTATTTTTAATTTATGAATTTTTGTAATTTAAAGTGAGAAAATAAATGGCATTTTTGTGACAAACAGAGTCTTCATTTTACAGTACACAAAATAAATGCAGTAATCCCTATTACAGTAGTAGTTATGAAATACAGTACTGTGATTATTACTGTAAAAGAGTTCACAGTAATTTTAATTTTACTGCAGTTACATTTACAGTAAGAATACTGTGAAATGAAATACAGCAACTTACTAGCTAATTGCTGCCAGCAAGTTACTGTATTTTTCACAGTATTCTTTTTACAGTGCATTTTATTTTTGCATTTTGGTTTGAATTTCAGTTTGTTGAGTTTTACTGCATTTTCTTGACTTTTACATTGTATTGTTTAATTTTGTGTTTGGTGGTTTCGGCAGTTCTTCTGGATAGTCAAAAGTCAGACTTGAGAGATAAATTAAAAAAGGCATTTGCATTTATCATTCATTAAAAACGCCAAATCTAAAATTATTTTCTCTGTAAAGTTTACTGTTTAAGTCTGGATTTGTTTTTGTCATAGTTGTATTTGCAACCCATTGTCTCTGGCACTTGTGTGTTTGGAGAGGTTTTGGGTGGGTTGGAGTACATCGTTTAGTCCGCCCCGGGGACATGATCCACAGTGTCACTCCTGCCCATATTCGGTGGCTGAGCAAGGAGAACCAGGTGGTGGTGCAGAGTGCGGGACAGTCAAGCGTGGCTGTGGTGCGTGCTGACATTTGCCTTCACTAACTGCTGCAGGGAGAGGAAAAGTCTGTTTTTCCATATGTTTGTTCAGGGCACTGTCCCCCCTCACCCATTTCCTCCTAACCTCCCTCAATCCCCACTATGCATCTCCTACCCTGGCTCACTGGCAGATGGCACTCTGAACATTGTTTACCTTGATCGACGGTCCCAGATGCGACGTCGCTCCATAGGCATTCCCACTTTGCATTTTATTCCTTAAAAATTAAAACACACATTTATTTTTCAAAAGATAAAATGTTTTTACTCTCCTTTGCTTGTTTTCCCATTTGCCCATTGTACAGTGCATCACTGTTGTCCACACTTGTTTGCGTTACTGTGTTTTTGGACATATGGGCCCCCTCCCAAATGGGAGAAATGGGCACAGACAACCTTCCAGATGTTTCTGTGTAGAGCTCCAGATGCTTTTGGGTCCACTTAGGAATAGCAGCGCTCCGATCTATTGTTTTGATGCCTGATTACCCTCTGTGAGAAAATCAGGGTTACAGAAGCAAGATACTTCAGAATTAATTAAATTATTTTTTCCAAATTAAGCCATTGTCATGCTATGTCTTAATACCGGCCAGTTTGTACAGCGGATGTCTTTGGATCTACATCCAACATTTGGTCTCTGGAGAGCATTGTTGCTCAAAGAAAAACCAATTTATTTCCTGAATTAGAGAACGTGGGTTGACCTTGAGCCATCCTTCAAATGTGGCAATGCAACAATATGGATTGGTGGTGGGAACAAACTGAAGCTGTGGACATAGGAATGTCAGTTTAGTCTGAAAGATATAGTAAGACGTTGTGTTGTGTTTTATTCACCCATTGCATTCTGGTTCTCAGAAATGACTTTTTCCACCATTCAATGGTGCTTGCTTGTGATTGGCTGAGAAGGTAACAAGTGTCTGAAGTGCTCATACTTTTGCAACCTTAGAGTTAGTAAACATCATCTATGTGTCAGCTTGCGTGCTTTCACTGTCCTCTTGGTGTATTGTCCTACAGAGATTCGCCTAAGGCAGGTCTTGAGTTGACCCTGATTGACGTCCAAACATCTCCATCTAGACAGGCATTCACAACCTAACAGTCTTAAGTTGTTAGTTAGCGTCCTTTTATTCTTATTGCGTTGAATATATTGGGCATAGGGGAAGTCAACGTATGGTTTATATATGTGCTATGGAATTGTGTAGCTTGTCCAAAGATGACCTTTAACCTTCCGTTTTCAATCATATTCAATATGACAATGTTCGTCTACTGTTTGCGGATCAATGCAGAAATCGATGTACACTAGGGCAAATAAACATCACACCTACATGAACCACGCTGCTTTCTCTACATTCTTCAAGAGAAATCATCCATGCACGAAAGAAGCAATTGGGGCATAAGAATAGCCATATTATTACACTTGACGGCAGAACTGACTGGAGAAATGTACAAAACCTGCAAACATCTGTATGATATGAGTTACTTCTGCTCTTTAAGAAGTTATTTGACTTAAATAGTAGCCTGTAGTTATATTTTAATCTGACAAAATAGTTATTGGTTAAAGCAGAGGACATTCAGCTGTGTATCAATTTAAAGGCAAAATGTAACCAAGTTTAGCTTTTAAATTAATTTTTTTGATGAATGCCTAAATGCAGTGCTCCTAGAAAAAATGGTTAATGGATTAATAGATTCCATTAGGAAAACCTCTCTGTGTGACCTGACTAAAAAATCCTTAATCATAACATTTAGGGCCTGTTTACACGAGAACGCTCGAGGGTAAAAACGTAAAAATATTTTATCGGATGTGCCTTTCGTTTACACGGCGACGGCGTTTTGGGGGCTTAAAAACGCAAAAAAGTGAAACCACCCTTCAGAGTGGAAATCTTAAAAACGATCTACCGTCGCGTTCTCGTCTAAAGAGTAAAAACGCAAAAGTCTGCTCACGGTGGCTCTCGTCGCGCACGCGTTTACGTCACAGGCATGCGCCAGTTCAGGAAAATAACAACAAACATGTCAGATTATTTCCACACGTCGGACCTTCAAGTTGCCATAGCAGCTCTGATAAATATACAAGTCTTTCCAGCAGTTGTACGAATTATTCACAGCAAGTATTACTGATCAGAGAAGGCACATTAATTACCTCAGTGAAACTGTTGATGCGCCAATTCGTCGGAGGCAAACCAGACGGCTTTGAATGAGACCTGGGAGAACCAGGAAGAAGGTTGTACACAGGCTCACGGACTTGGTGTTGTTGTGTGTCAGTGCTTCACATTGCCACCTAGCCGCCTGGAGTGCATACTACATCGAATATCACACACTTTTGCGTCACCATATGCACGCAGATTTCCCCCTCAAAATGCTCGTATAAACGCGGAATAAAAAGTGATAACGCAACACCACTTTTGCGGTTTCTTTTCAGATCGTTTCCATGTGAACTTAAAATAGTCACTATAGCCTTCAACCCAGACTGTTTAAACCATAGACTGTAAAAAAAGATGGACAACGCCACGTCGTTTCCTTACATTGAAATGAATTGACGCCACAAATGTTCGACCATGGGCACTCTCATGTTACATAAAAATGTCAGTTTGGAAGAATTGTCTGTGGAGCCACGTTATCAAACTTCCACCCAAACAATCACGTACCCAAATCAACCAAGCCAATCATAACGATATGCAACGTTTCAATAGCATCAAATGACTAGCTAAAATTAAACTTATTACAAAAATGAACAATTAAAAATATATCAACATTGGAAGTGTAAATATTTTTTTATTTAAAGCTGAGTTCCATTCGTTTGCATGGAGAGGCCATGATTTGTCACTTGTGCTGCCTGGCTGCGGGGATCAAAGAGCCAATTTTAGTCTGTTTTTTATTTAGATTAGATTTTTAAGCAATATAAAACCTTTTTTATTGAGACCGGTAAATATGTTAAAACACCTAAACCTATCAACTTAAGCAGTAGTTCCCAAATGATTTCATTCCACGACCCATAGGTATAATCCATCTCAGGACCCACCAAAATATTTTTATAGAAATACGCAGAAAAATGTATAAATGCAAAAATAAATTAAATGTAAGTTTAAGTTGTAAAACCAATGTCATTTTTTGTCATTAATAAGACAATGTTTTTGTGCCATTCGTTACAACAACCAAGTGACTTTGCGTGACCCAGCTAGTCCCACTGTGTGACCCATTTTAAAAAACCCTGAACTAAACGATTGTGCTGGTTAAGGAGTGCATTTACCTTTTTTTGTACTTTTATTTTCCTAAAATTATTTTATTTATTATTACATTTTAAATACTGTATCGCCACATGCATATCCACGACTAGTAAAAATTATTATAGGTGCAGATATAATATTCAGCTTTTATTGATCTTCTGTATTATGCAAGTTGATGTAAAAATTCTGTTGATGGTCTGTGATGCAAACAGTTAAAATAACATGTGTATAATAATCACTAAATATTCTGAAGAAATCTTTCATAGCTATTACATTATGGGGCGGTTTCCCGGACAGGGTTTAGTTTAATAAATGACTAGATCTTATTTATATTAGGTCATTTAAGAAGTTTTTAAAAACATACCTAAGAAAAAAACCTACAGGTGTACATCTTGAGACAAAACAATGTCACCAATATATGTTAAAACTAGTTATATTAATGCAGCTCAAACATGCAATTTAGTCAGGGACTAGGATAAGCCCTGTCTGGGAAACCGCCCCTATAGGTTTTGTACTAGCCATAAATTGTTCTGTATAAAAGTTATAATTTTTGACATAATCTGAATTGAATTATAAGATAAGATGCGCTATTGTACCTATGTTGTTGTTATTCATGTTTTTTGTTGTGGGATTCTGAGAGCAATATAAGAGATCGACTACTCGCTCAAAACTATCACGCAGGTTGCTTTCATGTCTCCTAAGTGTTTAAAGCAATGCACCCGTCATTTCTCCTGAGTTTTACTTTGTTTGTGTTGATATTTCCCCCTTTTCTCTCTGCGGGCCTTGTGTTTGGCCGTCTGGGCCGAGAAGCTCCTGCAGAGAGTCCTGGCTGTAGCGGGGAGCAGCTGGGTTTGCTCCACGCTCCCTAACCAGCGTATTTTAATCCAGCTGTCATCTGCAGCCTCTCCCAGCTGCTACCCAGCATGTTAACCCATTTCTACTGCAAAAAATCAGACAGGAGACACTGGGCCAGGACCTGTCCAGAACAGATCCTCATGTAGCAGATTTAGTTTTTACTCAACTTTCCATTTGACATCAGTAAAAAAATTTAATGTTGTTCCATCCTCACTGTACTTGTTTAGCCTTTAGTAATTCCCTGAATTTGATTCTGTCTTTAGGAGCAACTTCCAAAATCATCAAGCTCAGAGAGGAAGCCACAGAGTATGTTGATCAGAGAGGGAAGAGTCCAGCGAACAGCACACTTATACCTGTCAAGGGCATCAGCAACCTGGGCAACACTTGCTTCTTTAATGCTGTGATGCAGGTAGCTCATACTGAACTTCTGTGTATTACTTTATAAACTTTACAGTAAAAATTGAGGGCAACATCTAAATAAAACTGGATTTAAATGTAAGGAAGTAAATGAGACGTGAGAAGAATGTCCTAAGAACCAATTTTTTATCAAAAAACTCACATTACAGCTTAGTTTGGTATTTGCTATGAACATTTGCTAAAATACAAAGATTATTCCTGAATGTTTCCTTATCTTTATTTATTTACATGTATACATTATTTTGGTATAGAATCTCTCTCAGACTCACATGCTGAATGACCTGATTCAAGATGTCAAGGAGAAAGGACATAAAATAAAGATCTGCCCCTCTGCTGAAAATAACTTGGTATGTTTTACATCCCCACCACTCATGGACTAAATTAGTCTCTCCTCATGTTTATAGACATGCAGCCAAACATCGTATGTGTTCTGCTTTCTTCTAGGGCCCACTAACTGTGACATTGCCCAGTCCTGAGCCCCTCACCTCAGCCATGTTCCTATTCCTTCAAAGCATTAAGGATCCTGGCAAAGGACCCATCTCCCCCAAGATCCTTTTCAACCAACTCTGTCAGAAGTATGACTACACTCACACCTTTAAAAAAGACATACTGCAAAGCCTTAAAGGGGTCGCGCCGCGCCGTGCAGTGCCGTTCTGTTCTTAAAAATTCGTACACATTGCTTTCTATGAGTATACGCACACTGGCGTCAACAGTTGGCGCCTGTCCGTGCAGCCCAGCTACGACTCTGGAAGTTGCTCAAATCCCTGTCACGCCACAGAGTGCCACTCTCATAGTTTAACATTAAATAACATCATATTCATCCCAAATCATTAACAATTAACATTGGCTGCTAACATATATTTTGCATTTTGAAGTATACACTATCTGACAAAGCTTGCGCTATTTAATGTGCACATCCGGTTTAAGATACCTCCAAGTTGTCCTAGACGCGACTCGGCGCGACGCTGAGCTGCGCAACCGGTATGCGACCCGCTTAAGGGGCGGTTCATATTTCCCATCTAAAACCGCATTGAAAACGCAACCGTTGGTTGGTTCTTGTCACATGACCCGCGGTGTGCTTGCTGCATTCTGAAAAGTTGAAATGTTTTCAACTCGATGCGGTGCGGACGTGCTTGGAAAAAACTAGCGTGTCGCACCGCGTGCACGTTGCGACCGCATCGCTTCCATTATGAGCGCGCCTACATTTGAAATAACTAATTTGAGCGCGCAAAAGACGCGAAATGTGAACCGTCCTTTAAAATTACACCATGACCACCCCCAATTTTCTATTATATTTCTTTGACTTGGCACCGATAATAACTTGTTTGATTTTTGTGCTTTGGTGTTATTGCTCTTTTACCATGGTAAAAAATAAATTTTTAATACCATAGTATATTTATTGGAAAGTTCTCTGCACTTGTTAAGTACGTTACATCAAGACGATTGAATCTAAACACTGCTAGTTAAAAGGCACTGTACTGTATGCATTTTCCAGGTTATGCTTTAAATTTAGTGAATGGCTGATTGGTCTGCTTTTGTGATTTGGTTTTACAACAAGTGCACGCTGAACGGTTCACCGGCTATTGTGTGAACATGTTGAATGGTTGGGTGGCTCAGACTGGAGCCTGCCAGGCAGTTGGGTGTCTCTCTGGTGCTGTTGTGATATGAACTCAGGTACTATGCCTTTATCAGACCTCTGGGTTTGCATATTTGCATCCAGCTCACCTGGCACCATCTCAGCCTTTGGCACAGGGATTCATTTGAGTATATGTATGAAGTGTAGTAGTGTGTATAAATTTGTTCTGGGGTAAATGCACACAAAACATGACACAAGTTATTATGTGTTGGTTGTTGGTGTGATGTCATGGTTTCACAAAGGTTTAGCCACTTAAATCTGATTCAAGGCTGATCATTGTAGGTTTGCTCTTGTACACAATCTTCTTGTGTTTCTGTGACGCAACTCTGGTGTTAAACATGTGAATGCATTGGCACAAACCAAACTAGTCAAACCTCGTGCATACCTCTCATCTGCACCGCATACGTACACTCACCGGTATTCACATGATAACTGCATTTGAGAGGGGTAGTAGTGGTTTATACAGTGTGCCGGGGTCAAGTGAGGGCCTTGCATAGCATGGCATATCTGTGTGTGTGTGATTCAGTATGTCCTTGACAGGACAGATCCTGTTTGTTAATTCATTTGTTGACTGGGGTGGGTCACATCTGCTGGTCCGCTCTTAAACATCATTTTGTACGTTTGCTATTTCGGGCAAAGTGACAGAAGGGCTTTTGAGAGATTGCGGTTTGGGGGACACTGTTTTTGAAGGTGGGACCAGCACCACAACCATAAAATGGGTGAAGAGCTAGTTGTGTGTGTGTGTGTTACACAGCTGAGTGCTGTTGGCACGGTTTATTGAGGACCAGGTTACTCTGCCAGCTGGACAGATCTGAGCGGTACCAGCGCCAGCAGTGATCCAAAGAGAAGTCAACTGCACTGCCTGCTCGACCAACACTGTTTCTGGTGCCAGTGAAGGTCCCAGCCTGTAAACACACATGTAGACATAGTTATCCTGACATCTGATTTGTACCGTGTAACTAAATTTTGAGTAATAAAGTACTACTGAAAATCATTTAGATTTCTCATGTAGATCAGTTTTTAAAAGGTTTACGCTACTTATTGGTGGTGGTTGAGGAGATTCCCCCATTCATATGTAAAGCGCTTTGAGTACTGAGAAAAGCGCTATATAAATGTAAGTAATTATTATTATTATTATTATTATTACTTTAAGAACACACAAACAGGTTCTTCTTACTTTGCTTTTACCATCTGCGTTTCCATTGCAGATTTACGCAAAACTTTAGCGTTGTTTTCTAAATGTCGACAAAAGACTCTTGCAAAATGACGCCGTTTCCACTAATTGATGATATCGCGATAAGTCATTCCAAAAATCATGCCGACTGATGTAGGTAGGTTAACTCATATCACATTCACCTCACAAGGAAACAGGAGGAGACGTAAGAGTATTATCCAAACATTAAATAGCACCTATTTCATTGCTAAAAAAATTACGTTATTTTGTGTATTTGGTATAATAAAATATGTTTGTGTGGTTTATGGTTAAAAACACATTATTTTTCACATTTTTGTGGATCATTTTTGGAGTTGACTCATCGATTTGAAAAGCGCTTTGTCCCTGATTGGCCAGCTAATCTGTACGTTGTGATTTGCCGGAATACCTCTGACGTCAGCTGGAAATGTGATGCTCTTTACCATGTTTGAAATATTTGCTTGCAATGCTAACAGGATTTAACTTACTGGCTGTGAGTCCAAGTGGGAGGAATTATGATAATGTCGGTCTTGTCTACATCACCAATCCCAGGAAGTAAACTGTTGCATGCAATCCGTATGTTTGTTGTAATCCAAGAAAAGAGATTTATGTTGGAGATGATAACTTCGTCATTGTTTACTTTACGGCATGTACCTTTTGCATATTGTTAACATGTACTAACACACACTTGTAAATGTAAAAACGTGAATCAGACTATAGTTGCCCTTTAATTCCAAGGAAAGCCCTTTATACTTAGTAGCAGCAATGTTTTTGTGATATATGGAAGTTTTTGGTAAATTAACATGTTTCCATTGACCGTATTTTTAATTCGGAATGTCAATTTGAGCAATTTAAAGGATAATGGCAGCTACTGTTGTATAGATGCTTTCTCAGAGGGTTAAACCTGTGCTGATTTAAAAAAAATATTTGCCAAAGGCAGGGTGAGAGGAGCAGCGGCCTCAAGAGCCGTATTCTACAGCCTTCATAGCTTTCATATTATTATTTTTTTATTTGTACATTTAATTAAAGTCAAGGTTTCTTTAGCCAATGATAATTTACAGGCAGCTTTTCATTGTAGCTTTAAAACTTGCATTGGTAAATAACCTCTCTTATGGTTGGCTAACCTTCACGAATCGGCATACTTCAAACTGTCGCTCTTCAGTTGATTACTGCAGAATAGCGGTTGAATGTTCATATGTTAATATATTCATGGTTGTTACATTACTGTCATAATTTCTGACCGACTCATTTTTGCAGCATGGTTTTCATAAATAGTCTCGTAAAGACTTTTCTGAGTTATGAGGAGTTCAGGGAAAATTTCTTTTAAATTGTTTGGCCCTCATCTTTTGAGACATCCTTTTCATTTTGTGTGTGTTGTGTTTGAACATACTGTATATTTTATTAATTATAATTTTGTATTAAGCATTTGTACATTATACTTTTATTTAAATAATATAATTTATAAAAATTCAATTTTAATTATCAGATTGTTATGATTGTAATATTTTAAAGGAACAGTATGTAGGATTGTGGCCAAAACTGGTATTGCAATCACAAAACTTGTGGCTAAAACTGGTACTGCAATCACACAACTGGTGGCCAATACACAAAATGACAACATAAACATCAGTTGAGGGCTGCAACTCCACTGTTTAAATGACAATATCTCGGCCAGACCACTGTTGTCAGTGATATAAGTATTTGAAATGAAAATGATTTCTTGATGTCTAGTGACATATCAGGGCCATTTTATGATTAATTGATATAAATTTCTTACATACTGTTCCTTTAACTATTTAAATTATATTAAATAAATAAATGCAGGCTTAAATATTATACTTTTAATGATCTTTGATCAATTATCTGTTTGCTAGAATTATGCATTTAAGATGCTTTTCACCAAAGTGATCTTTAGTAGGATCAAACCCATGACCTTTGCACTGTGAATGAAGGGCTCTACAGGAACAGATAGATGCATTGTGGGGCAGTGAAGCTAATAAATCAGTGTATGCCTGATCAAGCCAGTATGTTTCATAAAACCGTGTGTATTTTGTGCTCAGTGTAAGATGCACATATTGGATTGATGTTGTTACGCTTGCGATTGAGCTGCTTGCGTCTGGTACTAACTCATCCGCTTTTAATTGTGTTAGTGGTTGCAGCTGTCCGTCTGTGGCAGGGCCATATTGGGTCCACCGCTACAGGCTCCTTCAGCCGTCACTTCCACTGGAATGAGCTTCCAGAACATTCCCTATCTCTCGTATACCTCTATCGCACCAGAGCTCCTCTCTCCCATTAGCTCTCCTTCACTCGCTTCTTGTCTTTCTACAGCCTGATCCAAACACCATTTAAACCCTCAACCTGACAGTAGTGAGAAGAACACCATAAAATTAATGGTTGAATGGCAATTGATACAATTTAATGATGGCAATTTAAACTATAAATGTTGCCGTAATAAATTGCTTTGTAGCTCAGTTGGTACAGCATTGTTTAAGAAATGCTTTGAATAAACTTAAAATAGCTTGGCATGGTTCTTCATGCATGGTTATCAGAATGAAGCAAGTTATATACTGTATACATTTAATAGCTGTATTAATATCTATAGCCATGTGCATTCACAAGATTGCACAGCAGCAGCACTTGCTCAATGCTGTAGGTTGTAAAAGCTAGTTGGAATTTTAGCATTTTTTTGTCGTGTGACTTAACAAGCTCTCTAGACCCTCTGTTCATAACATGTGCCTGGAGCAGGGGCCTGCTTAGGTCAAAGAAAGCCAGGCAAAGAATCAGACATCATCAATCCATGGGACAGATGTCCCTACCATCCGCCACTGCTTTACCCAACCTGCCCACGCACAACTACCTTACTTTGCAGGTAATACGCAGCTGGACAGACAACTGCCCTGAGCCAACCCAGCACCTTGACCTGCGCTTTTACTCTTGGGTTAATCACTAGGTCAAATGCCCTTCGCAGCACCCTGACCAGCTATCCAACCTTAATGCCAATCCTGCACAACAGGTTGGTACAGGGTCTCCTCCAGATGCCCATATGGCCCCTCACAGCTGGCCAACATCTGGCCTGGGTTTGCCTAGAAGAGAAGTAGATGACTCCTAAATGCCCAACACATTTTTCTGCTAGATTTACCACAGAATTTAGTTGGAGGAAGGACAAATGGATTTATGTTCAGCAGTCTGGAATTTTTGGGATGGCCTTGTCTGGTTCTGTTGTATGTCTGCAATTTCAGTAAATTTGGGCCTGATGAATTCGCTTGAAGGACAAGTGCATTATGCAATTTAAGCATTATGATTATTAAGATTTTTCACTTGGACTGCAAGAGATTGAAAACATTCAACTGTTCAAAATTTAATATTAGTGTGAAGTTTTACACAAGTAAACTTTTATCAACAAAACGACATACATCTGTCATTACTTTGCAAGGCGCTTTATCAAATATTAAAGTATGGAAATTAAATATCAATACAGGCTGTCCATTTACAGTAAGACTGAACTTTTAATGCCTTGAAATGCAGAAAATGTTATAAATTTTTTCAGTTACAGCTGAATTACAGTCGAGGGTGTGTAATTCGTTAAATGAGAGCTTTAAATACTTGTATGTGTTGTTTGTTTTCATATGAACGTGTATGCGTGACTCCGTCTGACTGACCTCACAGCTGGTTGAATGAAAGTTGTGATTGGGAAACCGCTGCCTCTTGGTACCTGAAACCAGTCTGAGAGACGGCAAGAGTCATCAAAGAAAGGCCTTGAGAGAAGATTTTCTTCATTCTTCTCCGGTCTTTAGACGTCTATAAGCTGCAGATTGCTTTTTGTGTGTGGTTAATTGGTGTTTGCGTGGCTTCGGCTCCTTTTGTCCCTGTGGTTGTATTTACACTGGTATCAATGTGTTTGTGTGACATACATTCTGACTCTATGCCTGTGTGTGTGTGTGTGTGTCGACAGGGCTCCTCGATTTAAAGGTTACCAGCAACAGGACAGTCAAGAGTTATTGCACTACCTTTTGGACTCGGTGAGAGTCGAGGAGACCAAGGTGAGTGTGTGTTTTGAGAACCTTTGCTTTAAAATGCAGTCGCACAGAATGAAAGAATAAGACATTTTCTGGGTGGCTGACCCCTGTCGTGTAGTAAGCGAGTTGTGCGGTCCTTCTAGTATTCTGTGGTTTCTCGGTTTGGCTTGTGGGTCTCTTATTCTGGACGTCCGAAGCGCCAGGGGCCAAGACCCACGCAGCCCCACCAGTGGACCTTACTGCCCTAAGAAAACGGGTGCAGAATAGGGTGACGAGCCCCGGGGCCAGTCAGGCCCATTCAGATCCGTGAATGTGGACAGTTGTGCCACTTAGAAACCTTGCAAGTGGCGCGACTGGCCTCATTGTGCACCCTGGGAAACAAGTCAGCTGCTTGCTGAGGCTTTGTGATGGCGCTTCAACCCCACCCGCCTCCCTCCTTCCCTCCCTCCACACTTGGAAAGGAAGAACATAGGAAATCTGGCTTAAAGGATTAGTCCATTTTCTTTAAAAAAATCCAGATAATTTACTCATCACCACCATGTCATGCAAAATGTTGATGTCTTTCTTTGTTCAGTCGAGAAGAAACGACTTTGTTTTTTGAGGAAAACATTCCAGGATTTTTCTCATTTTAATGGACTTTAATGGACCCCAACACTTAACAGTTTTAATGCAGTTTAAAATTGCAGTTTCAAAGGACTCTAAACGATCTCAAAGTGGCATAATGTTCTTATCTAGCGAAACGATCATTTTTGGCAAGAAAAAGAAAAAATATGCAAAAAATACTACGCTGGTGCGTAGTTTTGCATATGTCATACGTGATGACGTATTACGTGAGGTCGCGCTGGCTCGTCACACAGCCGGAGGAAGACGAGAAGTTGTAGGTTTTTTTTTTCGTCGTTTCGGTAGATAAGACCTATATGCCTTGTTTGGGATCGTTTAGAGTCCCTTGAAACTGCAATTTTAAACTGCATTAAAACTGTTAAGTGTTGGGGTCCATTAAAGTCCCTTAAAATGAGAAAAATCCTGGAATGTTTCTCTCAAAAAACATTATTTCTTCTCGACTGAACAAAGAAAGACATCAACATTTTGGATGACATGGTGGTGAGTAAATTATCTGGATTTTTTTAAGAAAATTGACTAATCCTTTAACTGCTTCATGTTATCCCAGCATGTGTGTTTAGCAGTATTTCTGTTAGTGTGCAGGGGTGTAAAAACGATAAATTCAAGTAAGATTTTAAAAGATCTAAATATGCAAAAGCGACAAAGAAATACACAGCTGGGTCCTTGAGTCTCAAACTACTAGTAAAAAAGTTATTGGATTTCTTCAATGAAATAAATGCATTACATTTGTTATTATATATATTATCAACATAACAGTTTGAATGCAAAGTTGAATAGATTAATTTACAGTAGTTTCTTTGTGTTTGCTATGAGCTGATGCATTTGAACTGGTGTGGCATTTGCAAGTTTGAACAAAACCTGATGAGCCATGTAATCCCTAAAGATCATTTTTGGTGCATTTCTATGTATGCAAGGAAATCTGAGCTTTTTATACAAATATTAGAGTTAATGTAATCAATGCCACAAATTAGTTTATGCTGATTAGTATCCTAGAAATTTGGTTACATTGGATTAGTGGCCTTAAAAAGTTATTCATTTTATGTCATACTGTTTATTTGATTTACTTATACTCTATACTAAAATGTAATTTTTCTCTGTGATCACACTCCTCTGTGTCCCACTGTATGTGAAAAGTGTTTTTCAATTTTTTAACTACTAACTACTTTGAAATCAAGATCACTGCGATTATAATCAATCACTGAACAAAAACATAGCTGAGAGCTCTTAAACCAGTCACCAAACATGGACACCACAATATTTACGTTGGTCAGCCAATAGGATTACTGCCCACAATATGCTAATTAACCTCAATGAATTATCACCAATTAGCTGTTAAATGAAAATGCTAAGAATGAGCTTCTTAAATGAGCTCAACTTCTTAAGAGTGTGGGGTGGCCTAGTTATTTTAGGGTGTGTGTGTGTGTGTGTGTTTGTATTTAATTAGTTTGTGTTGCAGTGGTCTGACACAGCCCCCCAAAACCCCCTGTCTGAGTAACTGAAAGAGAGGGATTAGCCATACTTTTGACCTAAATAGCTCATCGTGAGCGTGGGGACGGGACAATGCAGGAAACCGGCCGAGGCCTATAGTCAACACCACCACGGCCAATTATGTATTGATTGGTGCTTTACTGTGACAGTGTCGAGCGACAGCTCTCTCACCAACAGAGTCACTGACCATGTCACCTCTCATTAAAAACATAGTAGCGCTCGCCTTTGAAAGTCTTAATATGTATAGTACATGTGCTTTTATAAAATACTCACAGTACAGCTCAAACCTTGGCCTTTACCATGTGCACACGGCCTTGTGCTATAATGTTGTTTATTTACACATAAAACAAAGGGTTGTGGCATTTGTGCATTGAGTTTCATTAGAATTAACATACACAATTTTCATTATTATAGGATGTGATTCTATCGCCTATGTTTTGAACATGACAAAATGGCATCACTTTGTGTTTACATTGACAGCGGATTAAAGCAGGCATCCTCAAAGCCTTTAACAACCCCACTGAGAAGACGGCTGATGAGGAGACAAAACGACAAGTGAAGGGTGCTTCACCTGCATTCACATCACTCAGAGCAATATTGCCATCTAGTGACAGCTTTTGATCACTTCACAAGAAATACTTAAAGGGAAAGTTCACCCAAAAATGCAAATTCTGTTATTATTTACTCACTCTCATGTTGTTACAAACCCACAGAAATGTCCTTTTTCTGATAAACACAAAGTAAGATATTTTGAGGAATGTTTGTAACCAAACCGTTCGTGGACCCCATTCACTTCCAGACAGTGATCACAGAATTTTCATTTTTGGATGAACTATCCAAAACTATAAAATTATTGTATTACTTTAATTTCTGCTATGTAAATTTGAGATTATATGTAAATATTGCAATTTTGCATGTCTTTGATCTACAGCGTATGGGAAGGAAGGAGTAAAAATGAATTTTGTGGATCGCATTTTCGTTGGAGAGCTAACCAGCACCATAATGTGTGAAGAGTGTGAACACGTAAGCATTTCTGCTTTCGGATGTGCAATGTTTAGATAAAAATCCAGCTGAACCATAAAAACTTCATCTGCATTCTTTTTTTTTTTTTTACCAATACTGTAATACAGTGTGTGACCCAGTCTATAAGTTATGTTAGTTTTATATAATAACTGAGTAAGGTCATGTTAAAGCAACACTATGTAGTTTCCATGTAAAAATGACTTACAGCTCCCCCATGTGGTTGAAAAGCGCAACAGTTCCTGGTATCAGACACTCTTCTGCAGGCAGGGGGAGTGGCGGGGCTGTGTGCTCTACCCTCCACCGCCACTTTCAGAGTGTGCTTGTAGCAGCTAGGAGGCTGCTCAGGTTGCAGCAACGGTACAATTTGTCCAGTTAAAAGTTGTTCTATCACTGAAATAATTTTAGAGACATTATTTAAAGGTAAAAAACTTCATAGTGTTGCTTTTAATATTGAAATCAGTGAGTGAAATTAAACTACAATGCTCCTAATCGAGACTTTAGTTTGGATTTCACAGATAGGCTCACACATTCATTTCTGCCTGTTTTTATTTATTATTTAATGTGTTATGGATACTTGGATTTACACTATTTAACATGTCGTCACTGTTTCCTTTAAGATTTCTACTGTGAAGGAAGCCTTTATTGACATCTCACTTCCCATTATAGAGGAAAGGGTAAGACCAGTCATAGTGTTGTGTCCACACTTCTGTATTTCCTATCACATTTCATTAATAATCAGACCCTGTGGATGCTTTAGAATCTCTTGACGTTTGTCTAAAAAAGAAAAGTTTATGCTTTTTCAGATGTCCAAGCCCACAAACCCAGGCAGATTGGGGAAGAGTGGACGAGAACAAGATGCTCTGGTCAACCAGGGTGATGACACTTCTCATTCACAGACCAACAGAAACAATAGGAGGATGAGTGGACAGGTAGGCAAAGCTATTAGAATGAAATTACGAAGTTATATGAAGAATTTATTTAAAATAAAAATTCTGGGGCAGTTTCCTGAACAGGGCTTATCCTAGCCCCAGACGAAAATACATGTTTGAGCTGGCTTAATTTAAAAATGCACTGACATATCTTAACATATATTAGTGCCATTGTTTTGTCCCAAGATGCACACCAGTATTGTATTTGTGAGGTATGATTGTAAAAACTACTTAAAGGGACATTCCACTTTTTATGATAAAATGCTCATTTTCCAGCTCCACTAGAGTTAAACATTTGATTTTTACAGTTTTGGAATCCATTCAGCCGATCTCTGGGTCTGGTACCACTTTTAGCATAGCTTAGCACAATCCATTGAATCTGATTAGACCATTAGCATCGCGCTCAAAAATGACCAAAGAGTTTGGATATTTTTCCTATTTAAAACTTGACTCTTCTGTAGTTACATCGTGTACTAAGACCGACAGAAATTAAAAGTTGTGATTTTCTAGGCAGATATGGCTATGAACTATACTCTCAGTCTGGCGTAATAATCAAGGACTTTGCTGATGTAACATGGCTGCAGCAGGTGTAGTGATATTACGCAGCACCTGAAAGTAGCCCCCTTGGTAACTTTCAATAGCAGGGGACTATTTTCGGGGCACTGCGTGATATCATTGCCCAGAGATCGGCCAAATAGATTTCAAAACTGTAAAAATCAAATGTTTAACTCTAGGGGAGCTGGAAAATGAGGATTTGTTTTTTTTTAAAGTTGAGTGTCCCTTTAAATGTCATAATATACAGTACCTAAGGCCAAGTCTTGGATTCATCTAAACCCTGTCTGGGAAACAGCCCCTCTATATATCTACTAGTCAACTAAAACATTGTAAAATAGGCGATGACTATGTTTTTTGTGTGTAATCTAAATTTGGTGAAGGTTTAAGACATAAGAGTTAATAGCTGAAGCAAGACAAAGATTTTTGCATTAAACAGGAGCATGCTTGTGTCTGTGTGTGCAATCAGAAACCACAGAGTCGACATTCGTCCACGTCTCACGATGACAGGGGAGCAGACTCTCTATCTAGCCGACAAGAGGAAGAGCTCTGTGTGGCTGGACGTGGCCTAGCCGGTTTCCCGTCTGACACAATGGGCAGCCTATCAGACTGCAGCGAGAAGGATTCAAACTTACAGGACAGCAGTAATGATGCAGACAGCGAGGCCTCTGAAAGTGAATGGTCCCCTCGAATCCCATCCACACCTGGTCACAGTAGCACCTCTGATAAAGTCCTCACCTCTGCGACTACACCCACAGCAACGCACAATCCAAAACCCAACCTGAGCCCGGGCTCGACTCCCTTACCCTCACTTAGACCTCAACAGGGCGGTGCCGTAGAGCAGCTTGTCAGCGCCGTGTCCAAGCTGGGCTTGGTGCACACTTCCACCGACACTTTACCGGTCACTCACAGCCCTGATGAGCAAGCCGAGAACCGGGATAAGGAGAGGGATCGGCAACTACATCAAGGGGCCTTTCAAGCCCTTTGTCACAGCTACACACCCAGTTCAAAAGAATGCTCTGTACAATCGTGTCTACATCAGTTTACTTCTGTTGAGCTGCTTATGGGCAACAACAAACTGCTTTGTGAAAACTGCACAGAGAGGAGGCAGAGACAGATGAAGAGAGGTACTGCTGCAGGTTAGAATACCGTCTGTAACATACACATACCGTTGGGTCCTGATGTCTTAAAGTTAATGCATGGGCAGGTTTATTAGTATTTTGAGCAATTTGGCAGAACGTTATGAATCTAATGTAACGAATATGAATAAAATATTATTTTAGGAATTTCTTTATTTCATGATACACTATAAAAAACTTTCTTTAAGATTCTTCACAGACTTCAGAAAGAATATAATAAATACTTGTTAACCCTTGTGCATTGTACAAATTCACTACCCTTTGTGTTGTTCGGGATTAAAACATTCACTAAATTAAACTGCTGTAAAATATATATTGTATATGCAAATATTTTGCATTAATCTTTTAATCAATCTCAGTCCTGCTCAAAACTACTAAATGTTTAAAAAAATTCCAGCATTTTAACTCTTTAATTGCCAATAGGGATGCTAAACAATTAATCGCGATTAATCGTTAGCAGAATAAAAGTTTTTGTTTACATCACATATGTGTGTAAACTGTGTATAATAAATATGTATATATATAAATATGAACACATTCATGTATAATTTTAAGAAAAAAAATGTATATTTTAAGTATTTATATTTTATATAATATAAATTATACATAAATATACAAATGTATATAACTTTTATTCTGCTAACGATTAATCGCGATTAATTGTTTAGCATCCCTAATTGCCAAGTTTATAAATGATAAAAAATTATTTTTTTGAAAAATGACTGATTTTCAATATAAAAAAGTGAATGTGGACTTTTTTTTTTTACCTTTTATCACAGTTTTGGTCAAGATTAGTAAAAACATTGGCTTTGATGCATTATTAGTTTTTTTGCAGCAGCAGATTTTATTTTTTTCACCTTCATTTACTGTTCATGGCTGTTTTTGCCCCATTGACTTCCATTACAACTACATTTTTTGATTGGAAAGCCATGACAACATATAATCATGCATCCTTGATTGTTGGTGGTTTTTCTTGTTGGGAAGAGGTAAAATTTGTCATTTCTACTGTTGATCACCACGTGCCACCATTAACCCTTTAAATAGGCCTGTGCAAAAACCAAGCTTAGTTTCTGGCTCGTACATGGAGTTATATGGAGTATAAGAGCATATTATTGTGTGTGTGTTAGTGGATGTTTTCATGCTGAACAACACGAAAGGGTAGTGAATTTGCCCAATGTCTATTGTTGAGTTTTTGAAAAATTTTCCAAGCATTTTTCCAAAATATGTGTCAATATAAGATTTGTCACCAAAAACCATTTGCTGAAACACAGAGAAAGTTGTGGCCAAATAAAATAAAAGTGGATGAAAACATCCCCAACAATACATAAGTGTTAAAGGGACACTCCACTTTTTTTGAAAAAATTAAAATTTTCCAGCTCCCCTAGAGTTAAACATTTGATTTTTACAGTTTTGGAATCCATTCAGCCGATCGCTCAAAAATGACCAAAGAGCTTTGATACTTTTCCTATTTAAAACTTGACTCTTCTGTAGAAAATAGTCCGCTTGGTAACTTTCAATAGCTGTTTTCGGGCACTGCGTAATATCATTGCGCCTGCGGCAGCCATGGTACGGCAGCAAAGTCCTTGATTATTACACCAGAATGAGAGTATAGTTCATAGCCATGTCTGCCTAGAAAATCAAAACTTTAAATTTTCTGTCGGTCGATGTAACTACAGAAGAGACGAGTTTTAAATAGGAAAAAATGTTATGCGCGATGCTAATGGTCTAATCAGATTCAATGGATAATGCTAAGCTATGCTAAAAGTGCTAGCACCAGACCCGGAGATCAGCTGAATGGATTCCAAAACGGCAAAAATCAATTGTTTAATTCTAGGGGAGCTGGAAAATGAGCATATTTTCATAAAAAGTGGAGTGTCCCTTTTAAACAACCAAACCTTTTTAGAGTGTACCAAAGCGTACCAAATATCAACAGTTCACATAGGGGCGGTTTCCCGGACAGGGCTTATCCTAGTCCTAGACTAAATGCATGTTTGAGCTGCCTTGTGCTGACATTGTTAACATGTATCAGTGCCATTGTTTTGTCTCAAAATGCACACCAGTATATTGTTTGTAAGGTATTTTTCTAAAATGACCTAATATAAGTAAGTCATAGTCATGGATAAATCTATACCCTGTCCGGGAAACCACACCATAATGTTTCTAAAAAACCTTTTCTTAAAATTGTAATCTGGCTCTATCATAGACCCTCTTATACCCAGTGTTTTATGTTTCATGTGTTTCAGATAAAAGGTCTGAGAAGGTCTACACCAGTGCCCGTAAACAGATGCTCATCTCCGCTCTTCCTCCAGTGGTCACGCTCCACCTGAAACGCTTTCACCAGGTGTGTGTCAGTGTCAGGGACTGTATCTTCGTTTGGACCACTAAATCAAAACTCATTGAACACAAAGAATAGTTTTATTCTATTGAATGGTCATTGTTGTCTTCCAAATTAACTTCTGGTAACTTGGCACGCAATACAATACTTGTTAAGACTGAGAAAATCTATAACTGTGATCAGCAAGGTCCCATGTTTTGTCCTCCATTGTTTATCTGCCCGTGCACTGATCGATCAGTCTGTGTTTTTCAGGCTGGGATGAATCTGAGGAAAGTTAATAGACATGTGGATTTTCCGCTTATTTTGGACCTGGCACCTTTTTGTTCTGCCACTTGCAAGGTACTGATCATAGTTGTAAATATCAGTCAATACCTGCAAATTGAAAATCTCCAATGTATCACTGTGTATTGATTTTGTATTCATGTGGCAGAACCTTGGGTCGGGGGAGCGTGTGCTGTACAGCTTGTATGGCATTGTGGAACACAGCGGATCGATGCGAGGGGGGCACTACGCCGCCTACGTAAGGGTCCGCACCCCTCAACGCAGAACTGAGCAGCGAAGAAACCAGTCAGGTACAAAACCACCCAGGCATCGACATCTACCTACCCGAGTTTTCATTAAATGTTCTTTCAACATGTAGGTAAACAAAGTGTTCGCTACAGCCTTGAAGATCGTTGCTTGTTCGGTAAAGGCCACGCAGGATTTGTTTGGTGTTGATGTACAGTATAGATCTGTTCATCTCCGCTCTCTGCTCAAGGAGAAACCTATCATTCAGCACAAGATGACCGAGTTGAGGAAAACCATTGTACTCACTGGTAGTTAATCGCAATAGCGTATAACTCGAGGCTGTATTGTTGTCCATACATACTGTGAAAGGCTTCCTGAACATTTATTTTGTTTCTCTTCTTGTGTCCTAGAAGGTTGTAGGATTTTGTGGCCCCTTTTTGTTACTTAAATACCAATGTGTGTGTTTGTGTGTTTTCTTTTAGGTCCCAGAGAGGCAGGTTCAGCTCCGCAGGGTCAGTGGGTTTACGTTAGCGACACCAATGTACAGACTGTACCGGAATCCAGAGTGCTTAACTCTCAAGCTTATTTACTCTTCTATGAAGAACTGCTGTAGAGCCGGATTGTGTTTATATGTTCTGGATGAATGCTGGGAATATCAGCCTGGACAACACCTGGGACTTACTGCATGCCCTGTACACCTGGATTTTAATATAAGAAGGATTCTATATACTGTACTGAATGCAGGCTTGGACATTAAGCCCAAGGTCTTATTCATTGCTCAAAGATGTTCTGAATTGGGATTGGACAATGGTTAGGAGGGGTATTATTACTTGATATAAAATAATATTCTGAATTTAAGTTATTTATGACACATTTTTTTGATTGTCAAAAGTTTATTTTGCCACAGGGTCCGTGTAATATAAGAGGGAAATAGGACGAATGTATACCATATGATGTGTGCCATAATAATATGGAAAAAAGGAAACCTTCGCACTGAATGCTCGGAGCTGTTTAGATCTATTAAAGTTTTGCACTGGATTAAACACCATTACAAACATAAATGCGTTCAGACACAACATGCAATTGTATGCTTAGAGACAATACTACGTTTACGAAGTAGTTTGGTTACCCTGTAATAAATTGTAATTTAATATTTTGATATTTTTTTGGTTTACAAGACATCATCAGCTGTAGTGTTCAGGTATTGATTTGAATACCTCCAGTAGACTACGGTTTTATGAATTTATTTCTGATTGTGATGTTTATCATATTTCTGATGGTTATGGAGTTGGTACAGTATTCTTGGACTTTAAAAACAATCTTTAATTTTTCTGTTACATAATTTAAATATTTGTTTTATCCCCCATGACTTGTGAAACTAAAGTACATCACTGCCTGCGGTTTGAGGGCTGAGATTGTATTTGCATGTCTTCAGCAAAGTATTAAAATGACATTATACAGCAGCACAAATTATATTTAAACTTCTTAAGTAGCAATATACAAATGTATACATTTCTGTATATACTGTACTATTTTCTTTACTATTCATTCGGCTTACTGGCCTGATATTGTAACACCATGTATTTGTGGTGTGTTTGACTGCAGGGGTCTTTAAGCTTCTCTTTTGCTTGAATTTTGCCAACATAATGAAATACTATTTTATTTGAATGATTTAGGATTATAATTTTATTTAAATACATTTAATTGGAGAAACCTTTATATGCTGTCTTTGAGTGAGTTTAAAATTCTCCTTGTTGGTCTTTCTGGAGACATTGTTGGCCATTAGCCTCTGCTGTCACTAGAAATCCCAGAATGCCATTTTCTCTCTTTTCACAATGGCGATTCTGTGTGACGGGTGCAAAGGCATGCTGTTTTAGAACATGTCCCTGACTGGTGAAGAAGAGGTGGGTGTGGAATCAAGAAAAGGGCGACGTCTGAATCCATCTTGTCCTGCTTTTCTTATTTCATGACATTTGAGTCAAGCTTTTAGGCCATTATCAATTACAACCATGTGTGAAGACACCAACATGAATGTGAAGTGTGTGTGTGTATCTATTTTTAAAACACTCAGGGACATTGTTTTTTTTTTAGATGTGATTTTATTCGAGTTAATGATAGTATGTGTCCTCTCAGTCTGAACTGATAAAAAATCTGATATGAGGGACGGGTGGAGCGGCTTTGTTTTTCAAAAGGACCCGCAGAATTGCTAGAAAGATCACTCACCTGCCAGTAAGAGATACATGTCTGCTTCAAAATGAATATCAAGACATGTTGTTGGGAGAGCATATCATACCTCCAGGGCAGACATAGCAAGTGTTTACAAAAGATGATGCTTGTTATCTTTTTGACCTAGCTGTGCTATCCAATTCTGTCACAATTTTGAATGTGATTCTGTCTGTATGGGGTGGCAATGTCTGCAGAGGGGTATTTTTTCCCCAGACACCAGAAACTAAAAGAGTTTATTATCAGAGTTAAATATGTCAGAGAGAGGTTTGGTGTATTCGCCATTTTGGTGTATGTTGAAAGTTTGACTTAATTCTACAAAAGTTTCAGTAGCACTATATTGAATGGAGACAACTCAATGCATGTTGTGTCAATACAAATCCTTTGAGATTAAACGTACTGCAATGACCATTTTATCGTTCTTATAATAATATCTACAAAGTATGACATATCAAATTTAAGTATATAGCCTATAGACAGTTGAGAGATAAAGGACAGTGCATTTAAGATACTGTGACTGATCAAAATTTATTTTAAGTTTATCAACATTTTTAACCCTTTTGTCTTCACTAGGTAATTTTAATGGTTCTTTGATGAGACAGCTAAGTATTTCACAGTTGTTCAATTACCATGAGATCATAAAACCGTTCGCTTAATTATAACAAATGTGAAATTCTATTTATATATTTTATATAGCTATTTATATTATTTATTATATTTTTTAATTAATATCCTATTATAATCTACAAAAATGAGAAAATATATCATTGGAAAGCTCTAAGAATGTTGTTTTCATAATTTTAAAACCTTTTAGCAATAGTAATAATGCAGACAGTGATAGTAATTTAGTAATTTAAAGAGCGTGCAGCATACCAATGACACCTAGTGGTCTTTGTTGGTAAAACCACCAAAAGTGTGACAAACCTATTTTTTTGTCATTTTAACTTAAAATTTTGATCAAAACTAGTTTAGACTTATGCTGGCTTTAATATTTTAACATTTCTGGCATGAAACATTTTAATTTCTATAATTGTTAAATACATGATTGCATTAGCCTAATTTTATTTATTAAAATAAATTTAAACCGCTTTAACATTTTATTATTATTATTATTATTGTTTAATATTCAATGAAAGTTAAAGATTATGCTTCTAGACCAAATGCCAGAGCTATATATATGTGAAGGTGCACATCACAAACACTCCTAGGGCTGCGCCAGTTAAGGCGTTAAAGGGATAGTTTACCCAAAAATGAAAATTCTGTCTTAATTTACTCTGCATAAATTTCTTCGTTCTGATGAAAGGAAGATATTTTGAGAAATGTTTGTAACCAAACCGTTCGTGGACCCCATTCACTTTCATAGTAGGAATAAAGAATACTATGGAAGTAAATGGGGTCCACGAACGGTTTGGTTACAAACATTTTTTTAAATATCTTCCTTTGTGTTCATCAGAAAAAATTAATTTTTGCGGGTTTAACATAATGAGAGTGAGTAAATGATGACAGAATTTTCTATTTTTGGGTGAACTATCCCTTTAAAAAGATTTGATGAATCACTTATAGGCACAGGTTGACAAACTTTTCAAGGTAATATTTAGAGTCCTGCTAGCTATATGTGACTCCAAATTACTTAGATAATGTCAATATGTTATATTTAGCAACATATAGTAAAAAAAGAAAAGTCTATTGCATTTACAGTTTATTAATTCACTCTAGTTAAAATACAGAATATTGTATACATTAAAAGTATATTAATTATTGTAATACACTCCAATTCAAGATATATTACTGTGGGTTTGTTTACCACGCTCGTCGTGTAAGAATAATGTAACCGCTAGAGGGCGTTTAGTATGAGGTCACACTGGTCGGTATTGTTTCCGGGTCTTCATTTCATCGCCATTTTACTGATGAGAATCAGAAACCGATAAGGTAGGAGATCGAAACGTGCATGTAAATCTTAAACTTTTCTAGGAGTCTTGTGCTTTTATCGACATTAGACGCAACGATCAGTGAACTTAAAGATTTTATGCATTTGAGCTGCGCATAAATAAAGTTGCTTATAATCGTCGCCGTAAGAGCAGATGTGGAGACGTTAGGCCGCACCTCTGCAACATCAACAGTTATAAAATCTATTTACATTTATTCGTGACCTACCTCAGTCAAAGGACAGAAAACATTTACATAGAAGGGCGCTATAAATAAATGGCAATGCATTTTAAGAAATAAAGGCGCATTTCTTGACGGAGTTTGCATTCGTCAGAATATCAGTGTTTTAGCTTCAGCCTCTCTCTCTCTGTGTGTTTGTGTTGTGCAGTCTCATATATCATTCTCAGTATAAAGTAAGATCATGTTAATGTTTATGTCCATTTAAGGTAGTAGAGTTATGAAATGTCCACACCACAACTATTACACAAGGGAACGATGTCATAGTGATCACGTTTAAAACATTTTTCAGCTAATAAACAATGTAACATTGGCAGCCAATCAGAATCCATTTGAACCTAAAGGGCTCGCGCATTATAGGAATCTGCAACGCGCGAGCTTTAAATAAACATAACGCTTGGTAGCGGCACAGTTATTGTTTTTGGTGTGGACGGGCCTTGCCTTATTTGTTTTGTGTGTGCTTGTAACATGTACATTTTAGCACTTTTTTCTTGTGTGTTTTATTTTGTGATTTCGGTGTTGTATAATTTTTAATCTTGTCTATTATGTAAAAGCTCTAGGCATAATAAAGGGAGTGATGTGGGACCAGGGAGGACAGCCCTGGCCTCAGTGGCCGCTGGGATCACAACAACAATGGATGCAGTCTTTTCAACATAACCAAGATCCAGGTGAGAGCTTTGATATTGTGTAACGTTGCGTTACGCTCACCAAATAGTTTCAGTTGGTTATCTCTGGATGGTGTTATTATTAAGTTGAGTTTTCATTCAGTGCAACTTGCATGCATTACTTGTGTACAGGTCAAGTGGATTGGGCTGCTTTAGCACAAGCATGGATTGCACAGAAAGAATCCAGCGGTGGGGTTCCAGATCTGCCGAATATGCAGCCCAACGGCCAGGAAATGCCGAACATGGAACCGCCTGGCCATAATAACCATGGAAACTTTCCTGGCGATTCAAATTTTGGCCGAGGATGGCAGCCAGGTGAGTGTTTTAGTGAAGTAGTACATTGTGGCTTTTTTGCTCCTTGTTTTTTAAAAACCCATTAAACCAAAGTAGTCTCATTAGACATGCTGTTTTGATTCTCTTATCAATGTGAGGTCACATTGATAAAGCCCCACCCACTACCAGTCCTGCATTACCATAGTTTTCCAACGAGTTGTAGTCTGTCCACTAAATTTATTTTCTAATAAATAAAAGATGCTTAAACATCCTGTTCCTGGCTTTAGCTAAGCCTTGTCTGTGAAACCACCTTGTCCTAACCTTTTAAATTAGCAGGTTATCATAGCATACAGTTCTTTTAAAATTGTTTAATTTTTATCATAATTGCTTATCGTCTATAGAGTGGGGAATGCATGGCCAGCCTCCACCACCACCTCCTCCTCCAGAACCAGCATGGATTCCTCCTGGGCAGGGACCGATGGATGTTGTAATCCCATCGGAGGACAGTAACAGTCAGGACAGTTTAGAATTTCCTGGGGACCCCCACCATAGAGGCTTTCCTCAGAACAATCATGGCTTTGGGGGTCAGCCTGAACCTTTCCCTATGGGGGTCAATCAGTTTGATTATCAGGTATGGTTTAAATCTTAACAGATGAGTGATCCAGTCTCTGAAAATCCAGCTTAAGTAATTCTGTGAAAATGTAACTTTGATATTTTTAATATTGACTGAGTAAGGCCATGTCAGACATTGAAATCAATGCTCATAAATGGATTTAAAGATTTTACATCCACAGAGTCACATCCACATTAAAAAAAAATCTCCCTTGTAATGTTAATAACGTCTCTGTTTAAAACACTAATGTTTATCTATTTCATTTATTTTTATTACCGTTTCTTCTTAGCATGGAGCAGCACCAACTGGGACAGCATATGTACCGCCCTCTGCCGGTTTTCACGCACCATTCTGGCCCGATGGGCCTCAGAACAGAAGAGATCGCCTTCCTACCTTCAGACCAGAACGCCCCAGATCCCCCAACCAGCTGGGAATAAAACCAGAGGTGGCACCTACACTAGGTTAGTTAAAAAATTAATCTGTTGCCATTTATTACAAGCCGCTGGTGTTAAAGGATATTATAGAAATTAACGTCTTGGTTCATGATCTAGATGCTGTTAAAAGAAGAACCTTGCCTGCGTGGATTCGAGAAGGCCTTGAAAAGATGGACCGTGAGAAGCAAAAGAAGATTGAGAAGGAGAGGATGGAGAAAGAGCGCGCTGAAATGGCAAATAATGAAAGGGATAACGATACGGTAGAGGAGGAAGGTGATGGGCCTCGGGTGCCACGCAAAAGCAAATTTGTAAGCATCTTTTCAGTACCTGTTTACAGGGAAGGAACCTGCTGAGGTTACTTTGGCAACTTTTGTCTCAGGGTTCACTGACACACGCAAACGTTCAGTAATTTAAATTTAGTCGGCTTGTTTGCTTGGTCACATGATCTAAAAATTCCTGTCGGCGCTTAAGTCATCCACAAGCGTGCGGTCTATGGTCCAACCATTTCCTCCTTATTAATTTAGGACAGTGACGATGAGGATGGTGAAGATGATGATGGTGCCGTTGAGGATGGAGTATTAGGAAGGAAATATGAGTTTGGTGGTAGATCTTCTCCCCTCGTTCAAGAGGATCCGAATGAACCAGAGATGACCGAAGAGGAGAAAGAGTTTCAGCTGGTCTGTAATGTTTCTTCTGCGTGACCAATGCTTAACATTCACACTTGACGCGATTCTCACCATGATTTCCTTTATCGCAGATGGTGATGACTAAAACGCTCCTCACTGAAGTTCTCCTAGAAGTCACAAATGAGGAAATCCTGCAGCTGGCCAAAGAGACGCATCGCAAAGCCACTAAAGGTCTGCTGCTGTTCACTTCTGTCTATGCAACTGTGTCTTCAAGTTTAATTCTGGGGAAGGGCCACTATTCCACAGATATTACACTTGCTTATATTTTGAGTGATATATGAAGCCTATTTTTTCTGACTGATGCACTATGGTAATACTGCATTGCAAGCAAAAATGAAATTCATCATCAGCCATTCTCTGCTAATGCAACCGAAGATGAAAACAAAGAACGGAGGGTGGGTGTAAATGGTCATATAGATGCATAAATGCAAACTTCTCCTGTATGTCAAGAGAACTTTCCAGGGGTCCTTCCTGAATTTCTTCCCACATTAACTTTTTGTTAAACGAACAGGACAGCTTCTCATTTTGAACGTGATTCTGCATTAGTACAGACTGGTTCCTCCTCCACTGTTTGCCTTCTTTGTGTGATAACCTTCTTCTTCTCTCCATCTTTTATTTTATTTTGATTTTTTTTGCCAAAGGCAGCTCTTGTGAATAGTGCATATGTGTACCCTCATCTCTAGAGACTCTTGCCTATGAGAAAGTCGTGGATGTATGTGTTTTAACATGTTGTTCCTGTTGTTGATGTGAATCAAAGCTCCTGCAAAACAGCTGGCACAGTCAAGTGCACTGGCTTCTCTCACCGGCCTCGGTAAGTGTCTATTCGTTTTTGATCGTCGGGGGGGTTGGGGTGGGGTAATTCGGGGAGAGTGCAATTTCAGAGCTTAGCTCTTTATTTATCTCCTTTCTCGACTCGCTAATGAACTTTGTTACAAGCCCAAGAGTTCAAGCAGCAGATTTTCTCAATGGTTAGCTTTCAACAGCAGTGTCATGGAGTTAACACCAGTGTTTTGATGAGGTTATTTAAAGCATGCTTCATTACGCAAGGTGGGCTACTGTAGGTTAATATGGTCGAGTGGATGAAGAAGCAAAAACGACTGTAAATGTACTGCTGTGAGTGATGTCCGCTATAAGAAGGGGGCTTTGTTGCCGCAGGCGGGCTGGGTGATTACGGAACGGACGAGAGCGAGGATGATGAGCCGAGCGCCAAGGGTTCAGACTCCTCGGACACTGATGATGAGGAGCTGATGCACCGGATTCGCCAGAAACAGGACGCCTTTCGTCGCAAAGAAAGGGAGCAACAGGAGAGGCTGGCACTGGAGGCACAGATTATTAAAGGTACGTACATGTTTTTTTTTTTTGCTCTTGCTTTTGAGCTGAAACTTCACAGAGACATATTGGGCACACCTGAGACTTGTATTAAATATTGGGGATAATAGGTGTCTGTTATTGTAACTTGTGCTTTTCTAAATGAGCATCACCTCCCTATCCGAGTTTGGTTCCTATTCCTGAAAAGTTTTTTTAGGTTAAAGAATACATTTTCCGGACTGTAAGTCGCTCCGGAGTATAAGTCGCATCAGTCAAAAAAGCGTTTTAAAATGCATATATAAGTCGCACTGGACGGTAAGTTGCATTTATTTAGAAAATTATTTCACAAAATCCGAGCCTAAGAACAGACATTTAATCTGGAAAGGCAAGAAATTCAACTAAACAATAGCACAGAACAGCAGGCTGAATAGGTGTCCGTACATATTAATGTAATATTACCATTTATTCACCGAACACAATAGCATATCGAACATACCTGAGAGGCTGAATAGGCTAAATTATAACGACAAGTCAAATTAAGTTCAAAAAGGTCCCGAAGTCATTCCACATCACTGAATCCATTGAATTACATCAATACAGGAGCAGCATATAGCGGACTCTCGTGGCTGTAGACAGTAATGGTTTCTCTTGGTTCATATTAAATAATTTTGACACAAGTCGCACCTGACTATAAGGACCTGGCAAACTACAGGGTTCCCACGGGTCCTTGAAATCATTGAAAGTTTGTGAATCTGGGGGGGGGAATTCAATAGCCTGGTAGAACCATCCTCTGCTATTTTGCTTCGCTTCATAGACAGAGTCTGGCTGGGCATAATTGACAATCGTTTTCCTTCTCATGGGAGGGGCTTGTCTGAAGTTTAAAATCATTGGTCTAAACGTAAGCCAATCACATAACGTTTGGATATGATGTGCGTTATGCGCCAGCTCAGCCGCATCAAATTTCTGCTGTAAAACACACGCATGATGTGAAAACAAACCCATCGAGCGAAATACCGAAGTTAACATGGCTATGAACGACTTCTGCAGATTATGTAAAGTAAATCGGGCCAGAGCTAGTTGAACACTATCCTTACGGTGTCTTTCCACTCACGTCTAAGTGGAGGAACGCCCCTCTCTCCTCTCAAACTCTTCCACCAGACGGCCATAACCATATGTAAATTAAATCTTCTAGAGCTGCAACTATCGACTATTTTTTCAACCGATTAATCTATCGATTATTTTTTCGATTAATCGAATAGTCTAATGATTTTTTTATACATATAATTCCCCAACAAATAATAAATGTAACATCTGCCATTAACGCCAACATTTTATTTAAGCATTTTCTTAATTAAACAAACACACAAACCAAAATTTTCAACATGAAAAATAAAGTGGCAGTGCCACTTTAAAAGAGGCATTATTCACCTTAAACAATAAAATAGGCATATATTCATATTTTAAACATTAGTTTATGATTAGTACATGCATTAACTCAGCATTAGTTCAGACTGAAGTAAAAATAAGTTCATTGTGATTCATGAACCCTTATATAAAATGTAATGGTTATATTATTACTGTTAATATTATTACTATTAGTAGTACTGCATTCTCATTTAACTTTAACTTTTCTTAAGTTCCGGGTAAAAAACAAGTTCAGTTAGTATGATCTTCTAATATTTTATAAACAGCGTTTACGCCGCTGTTACTTTAAATAAACGCATGTCAGGAATACCTTACAAGACGAGCTTCTGTAATATCTGCGCACATATTCGCAAAAAAGACGTTCATTGGGAACTCCGCACTGCCAGCTGGCTTTCAGTGCACGCGGGCACATGCCTATCAGTTCTCAATGTGACATTAACTTATTATTTCATAACTTCTTAATATAAAAACATGTCCTGCTCTTTATTTACTGTTTCAACATACTGCCCAGAAAGCGATGCAATGTCGCGTCTGTCAGGCGTCTCGCAGCTCGTATTAAACGAAGATGTAAACGCAGCTGTATTAAGCACAATATGCATTGATTCTATTGTTGTATAAAAACTTACTGTAATAGTTCAAATTCTTACGCTGACGTCTCGTCATTTTGAGGTCGGAGAGCCCCAGGTTGTTTTCTTTTAAGATGATCATACACAGGTGTTGCGCTGCTGTGGTATGCAGTATGTGTTTTATTTGGTCTCTGCTTAAAGTATTCCCACACTTTTGATCGCGTTCTGTCTGTTTGGTATAACACTTGTATCACCTGGTCGGAGCTGAAGCCGCCTTCATTTCAAAATGTAAACAGTGCGACGCATCGACGCATTTCCGGCAAATCGACGTAATTACGTAATCGACTACGTCGACGCGTCGTTCCAGCCCTAAAATCTTCCTACCTTTTTTTCTGGTTAATCAGGAACGTCACCAAAGAATGTTTGCCCACGCGTCCTCCACCATTAACTGTGAACAATGAAATTTCCTTCCATGATATCTCGATTGTTGTGCACGTCAAGCTGTGCTGCACACAGTTTCTCGCTGACGATCAATAATCGTTGATAAATTAAACTTTTCCCAAAACCTGTCGGGAGTAGGGCAACAACATAATCTCCATTCAAAATGTTTAACAAACACTTTTCTTGTTCGGGATTAAGTTGGCAAGTGCCGGTTCTCCACAACAGAGCAAATAGCTTTCTGTGCCTCCATGTCCACTACAAACTACAACCGTACATTCGGCGCTTAGCGTCTACGTCACGGCTCTCAGCCCGCCCTCTGTTCATTGATTCGCCGGTTGTTTTGAGACCTGAGGAAAACGGTTTGAATGGGAGGTATCTCAGACTGAGTACAGAAGCGTAATGAAATTTAGCGGAAGTACAAAGTCTGACGTAGTCAGGCTAGGAATTCAAGGCCCTGGGAAGTTTTTTGAAAAGATACATACATAGACACAGGTCATTGAAAGTGCTTGAATCTATTTTATGCAAGAAGCATATTATTCCCTGTGTATTGTAGGATAATATCATAAAAAATCTAGACTTTTTAAGCACACATGCTAAACTGTTAGCCTTAAATGCTTATATCTTCTGTATGCGAATGTTGATTCATACCAAAATGCTTTTTTGCATAGTTGTGTTTGACACATGAAAATGTCTTGGGTTACGTATGTAACTGTTGTTCCCTGAGATGGGAACGAGGCGCTGTGTCTCTATTGCCATACTTCCTTTGTCCCTGTAACGCTGTCTTTGGCAATATTTCAGATAGCAATAAACTTCCTGGCACCCGTGTCACCCTGTTTTTGTCATTAAGCCTTACCATTGGTTGAATTTGATAAACACATTCAGACGCACTTAACCCTGGAGGCGTCCCCAAAGTGTCACTGCAGTGACGCAGCATGAGTTCCCTCAAAAGGGAACTGTAACAATGTATCTTTAAAGGTAACATAATGTGACTTTGCTCTCACTTGAAATGTGTCCCCACATTAGTCCTTGAATTTAAGGGCATTGGACCTGGAAAGTCCAGGTTGAATTTGAAGTTAACTAAGGTGTGGGAACCCTGAAACTATGAAAAAAGTGTGACTTATAGTCCGGAAAATACGTTACTGTGGTGGGATAGATCAAAATGTTCTGTAATACCAAAACGTATACCTTGAATGGTACACAAGCTTGGTGTATATTATGGTGTTCTGTTGTATGACAGGATTAAAAAGTTTTTTCTATGTCTTTGTTTTTCAGAAGAGTTGGCATCAAACAGAGAGAGGGCAAGTTATGAGGATGACCATTTAGAAGTTAGGGAAAAAGAGGCGGAGCCTACAGTAGAGCGACGCAGGTCACGTAGTGAGCCAGAGGTTAGTGAGGTCAAATGGGCGGCTCCAAGCAAAGAGCGTAATGGAGGAAGTGCCAGCCCCTCGCCAAACAAAAGACGCAGCCGAAGCTCAAGTTCCAGCTCTTCCAGCAGCCGATCCTCTTCATCTTCCTCATCTTCTCGCAGCTCCTCGCGTTCCTCCTCTCCGCGAAGGAAGAGGCGACGCAGTCGGTCTTCCTCCCGCGGTAATCGTAGGCGCAGCCGAAGTCGCAGTTCTCACAGACATCGGTCGCGTGACAAGGGTAGAGACAAGAGGCGGAGCAGCCGCACCCGCAGCACAGAGCGTTCCTCTCATCACAGTTCGCGACAGCGCAGATCCAGCAGGGGTCGCAGGAGCAGGTCCAAAGCCAGTCGCAGCCGCAGCAGAGAGAGGCGGCGCAGCAGGGAACGCAAGCGCAGCCGAAGTCGAAGTACGAGCCGCAGCAGGCGGAAACAAAAAGCTTCCAGCAGGGACAGAGAGAAGAGGAAAGAGAGAAGCCGGAGTCACGAGAAGGATAAGAGGAGGAAAGACAAAGATTTTGATAAAAAGAAAGACAAACAAAAGGGAAAGGATAAAGGGGGGGATAGCAGCTCAGTAAGGGAGGAAGACGACAACAGCGGTAAATCGAAAAGAAGAAGGGAAAGCGACAACACAGACTCCCACAGTGAGCGGTTCTCTCGGCAAGACAGCAAAAGTAGCAAGAAAGGCTCCGCCAAATCTAGCAGAAAGTACTCAGATTCAGAGTCCAGTAGGAGCAGGTCCCCTTCCCCTGAGGTTAGCAAAGAAAAAAAGTCTAAAAAATCTAAACGTAGTCGATCAAGGTCAACGGAAAGATCTCACAAGTCTGGTAAGAAGGCAAGCCGCAAACACAAGTCTAAGTCACGATCAAGGTAGTATCCATTTTACTTTCTTTTCCTTTATTGTTGAACTGTTTTATCTGTCTGTGTGTGTGAATGATCCGTTTTATGTAGCTTGTTTGTTATCATTATTGTGTGCTGCAATTCAAATCAGAGTAAAAATGGTACATTTAAATATTCACTCCTATGGTATAATGCCCATGTTGTATGTGTAATTAATTGAATTGTCCACAAAAGGTGGGTTTTGCCTCCTAGGTCCTGTTTTGAGATGATTGATTTTTTTGGGTTGTGATATGTGCTAGTGATTACACTAATGGCCTGTCCCATGTTTCTCTTCCAGGTCCACATCTCCCAGCCGGCGCAAGCGCTGAGGTGCACTGTCTACCTCTGATCTGTGTACTTCTTTTAAAATTCCATGAGTTAACAGGCTTGTCTCATTATCGAGGCAACGTTGTAGGTGAACTCTCCACTCCAAATCCCCTCACTCTCCCTATTTTGTAAATACATGGTATTTTTAAGTGTTGTCTTCAAAACAGAAGATTTTGAATGATTGATTTTTGCCTTGTATTATGCAAGACTTAACATTAAAGTAGTCAATAGAATCTTGAAACTGTACCATTTTAAAACACAAAGGAAACACAGGAGGAAATACATTCTCGTTTAATGTAAATTGTCAAATAAAACTATGATTCTTTCTGTTTGATATGGTCTGTTTTTTTTCAAGTCTTGTCATATGTGATCCTGTCTGTAAAATCCTAATTATGAGATTAAGAGTTTCAAAGTTTGATTTCAGTCATTAAAAGGGACATGTCACAAGACTTTGAAGATGTAAAATCAATCTTTGGTGTCCCCAGAGCACGCATGTGAAGTTTTAGCTCAAAATACTATCTAGATTATTTATTATAGCATGTTAAAATTGTCACTTTGTAGGAGTTTGCAAAAATGTGCAGTTTTTTGTGTGTCCTTTAAAATGCAAATAAGCGAGATGGTCCTCACTGGGGAACACAACATCCAGGGGGTGGGGTTGGATATAGATCCAACTCCTCCCACTTTATATACTTTGTTCTGCCAAATGAACCAGTATATTTGCGTTGTTGCAGCCCGCAATTAGTTACAACCTTTGGTCGCCAACCCCGCCCCCTGGATGTCGCGTTCTGCAGTGAGGCGCTACTGAAATAAGCGGATGAAATGCAAACGCTGATCACAATGATGGGGGTTTGTTGTAATTGAAACTCAATTGTGCTGTGAATTATTTTCTTTCTGCACTAAATGGGAGTGCTGTGGTTGGATAGTGCAGATTAAAGGGTGGTATTATAATAAGAGCTCCTTATGACATCATAAGGAGCGCCAAATTTCAATGACCTATTTTTTCACGTGCTTGTAGAGAATTGTTGATCTTTTTCACATTTTCTATGTTGATAGAAGCACCGGAAACCCAATTATAGCACTTTAACATGGAAAAGTCATATTTTCATGATATGGCCCCTTTAATTTCAGTTCAGTCTTTCTTAGTCAATAATGAAGATATCAAGGTTATATTTTCACAGAATGTTCTTTACATTGTGGTTGATTTTAGAGTGATTTATGTAGAAAACTTGCTGGGTTTTCACAGGCAGGGATATTGCCAAATGATAATTGCTGATTTAATGCTGTGATCTTAAAGTTGTTTTGAGTCTCAGTGAAGACGAACAATTTGTACTATATAACATTGAAGTATTCAGTAAAATCTTTTTTGAGCTCATCTTGACCCCACTTTAAATATTTATCTTTACATTGCTTATGCATTTGGCAAATGCTTTTATCTGAAACAACAATGATGATTTATACAGTCTATATTTTTTTGTATCAGTATGTGTTGTTCCGGTGAATCGAACCTGTAACTTTTACCATATACCATAGTACCAAATAGTATTAACTAAAACCAATGTGCATGAGATCGAGGTCATTTGAGGTGTTTATTAACCAAACACTATATTAATTTTATATTATGGTGCTTACGTGGTTGTAAGTTTCCACAAAATTTATAATTCATATTATGTTTTTTTATATAGATAAGGGGTGGGGAATCCTGGTTCTTTAGTTCCAACCTCGATCAAACAAAGCTGTTTTTAATTTCCAAGTAATAATGAAGACTTTGATTAGGTTTTTCAGGTGGCCTTCCAGGACCATGATTCATAGATGATACCTGTTGTAAGTTTGCTTATAGGCTTGTAGAAGAAAACTATGCTGTCTACATAGAAACCTGTCTAAAAAGTTGAACTAAAGAACTTACTTTTGATACAATTAAACTTGCATCACTTTTGATAGTTGTATAAACATTTTAATGTTTCGTTTGTAACTAAAGAAATCTTGAAATCAGTTATTCGTATGGACTAGGAACGTTTAGTTCCGTTTAAAGTTTCTGCTCGGCCAATATTTATGAGAACACGCTGCGGTCACATTGGATTTAACGACTGAAGTCAGTGAGAATTTTAAACTAAACGTGACTCAAAAGCTTGCAGTTATGTTACGACTTGCTTTTGGGCTGTTAGCAGAATCATCGTTTAGATGCAAGTTAATCCAGGTGGTGTCATCGGATGTAAAACCAGTACGATCTATGTGCAGCTGGACGGTGTGCGCGCATCACCGTCAGAGAAATCAGCTGTCAAACGGGTGAGAGTCATTTAATCGATTATCGAGAATTCATGCAATTCATCGTATGGCGTTTTGCTTAAAAGTCCAGTTACCTTACACTTGTTAACCGACGAATCAAAGATCTAACTAAACGAAAACAGTTTCCCCTGCAGATTGCACCATGTCCGTAAAGCGTCTCATTCAACACTGGACCCCGCCGAGGTGCGCAAGTTTCAGGCTATGGCGAGCAAGTGGTGGGATTTGCAGGGCGAGTTTGCTGCTCTGCACTCAATGAATGACCTCAGAGTGCCTTTCGTACGGTAAACATTACAGTACTACCATTATATTATTTTACGTTATTCTTTTAACAGTTGTACTTTTTATAAGAGTACTTGCAGTGGGTACTTGTCAGCCCCATGGTTGATACAAATCACTATGCAGCCTCAGTTAAACGTCTTGTAATAAATGTGCATTTGATCATTGCATGCTTTAAATTGCATGTATTTTTTGTGGTGTGTTTACTTTTCAATGCCAGATCGTGAGAGAAACTAGCCATTAATGTCAGTTAGAGGAAAACAGTAATGACAGCAAGCTGGAGACGAAATGTTAGCATCATGCATACATCTGTGATTCTTCTCATGGCAGCTGTTTCTGTTATAGACATGATTATCGTTGGATATTGTGAGCATTGCCTCTTTCCACCTTGAAGCATCCAGACCATAATTTCTTCCCCTTCCTTGAACTCGAGATGAGATGCCCTCACTCTAGTGTGTGGCAGTGTTTATGCATGACTGTAGCGTTGCCCCAGGGTCGTGTTTAATGAGGAACTTTGCTGCTGTTGCAGGCCATTATATTTTACTTGAGGACTGTGTGTTTTCTAGAGATCAGGATAAGGAGGTAGGAAATTCGGTCACAGACAGTGGGGTTTGTTGGTGGAGATGAACTGAGTTAATAGGATTGGCAGTGAGCACCTCAGGGCCTGTCTTGGTCTGCAAGAACAGAGAGCCTGTCCAAGCATTTGGGAAGAAATGTGAAAATGTTCCCTTTGGGTCCAGCAAGACAAACTATGAATCTGTTATTGCTTTAGGATGTCAAAAGCATTTGTCTGGCCAAAGGGACTTACAGTAAGACATTATAAGTGACTCGGAAAGCGCATGATGTGATTAGCTTGACATTTTCTGTTTCTTGCCAGTCATTCAGTTTCATTTTCACCATGAAGTTGAAGTGTCTGGTATTCTAATACCCTCTTACCCTCATTTTGTGACCTTTGACCCTGTTTACAGGGATAATTTATTGAGTATCCATGGCATGCAGCAGGAGGGCAAACCACTGACTGGTCTCAGAATACTTGATGTTGGTTGCGGTGGAGGATTGCTGAGCGAGGTAATTATGGTATTATGCTATGTAAAGTTTAACAACAATGACTGTTAGATTTATTGGTGGTAATTTTGAGAAGCTTCCAGCAAAACTATACATTAAAACTAACAGCTTCAGGGCAAATGGTTGATATAACATGCTCTCACCCTGTCTATTACTGTTGTATTATATGACCAGCAGAGGGCAATCAAAAATTGTTTTGTGATTCTACAATGTTGGTTGCCTTAAAAGGGACTCACCAAAGTGTAATTTATAGTTGTGCAATGCGTAACGCACACCTCGCCAAAAATGTAACAACGTGTCCGTTTTAAGCTGACTGCAAGCGTTGTGATTGGTCGACTAGAACCCCTCCCGTTAGGCAAACCACGCCCCTGGGATGTCGTCAGACTCGAAACTTAATGCTAAAGGTGCATCAAATAATAGTTTACCCAAATATGAAAATTTACAAGAAGAATCGTCTCACTTCAGAGGACATATTAAAGGGAAAGTTCAGCCAAAAATGATATTAAACCCATGATTTACTCACCCCCAAGCTGTCCGAGTTGCATATGTCCATCGTTTTTCAGACAAACACATTTTCAGATATTTTATAAAATGTTTTAGATCTTTCAGTTGATTAAATGTAATGTTACGGGGTCCACTCATAGTCCACGACCTTCAAGTCCAAAAAAAGTGCGTCCATCCTTCACAAATTAAATCCAAACGGCTCCAGGATGATAAACAAAGGTCTTCTGAGGGTAATCCGCGCGGTGTTGTTGTAGAAATATCCATATTTAAAACTTTATTAACGAAAATAAATACCTTCCGGTAGCGCCGCCATCTTAGACTCCTCTGTATTCATGAGAGAGTATTAGCGTAGTGTACGCACTTTTCTTAGTGACGTATGACAAATTCGGAGGGCGGGGGCACAGAGCAGTAGCAGAGTAGCCTCCGTAGGCTGCGTAAGCTCTCATCCTGAATGCGGACGCGACTAAGATGGCGGCGCTACCGGAAGGTATTTATTTTTGTTAATAAAGTTTTAAATATGGATATTCTACAACAACACCGTGCGGATTACCCTCAGAAGACCTTTGTTTATCATCCTGGAGCCGTTTGGATTTAATTTGTGAAGGATGGACGCACTTTTTTTGGACTTGAAGGTCGTGGACTATGGGTGGACCCAGTAACATTACATTTAATCAACTGAAAGATCTAAAACATTTTATAAAATATCCGAAAATGTGTTTGTCTGAAAAACGATGGACATATGCAACTCGGACAGCTTGGGGGTGAGTAAATCATGGGTTTAATATCATTTTTGGCCGAACTATCCCTTGGAGTCATGTCTTTTTGAGCCTTGTATAAGATAACATGATGGCATTTCAGTAATATTTGTTTGTGTGGAACTAAAGAAGATTAGTCATATACATTTAGGATAGCTCGAGGATGAGTAAATTTCCATATTTAACAGATTTAGCTACATAAGACTAAAGGATGTTTAAACTGTGATTAGCACTAACCCCCCTTTTTAGCCACTAGGTAGGCTCGGGGCAGATGTGGTGGGGATTGATCCTGTAGAGGACAGCGTTCGGATCGCTGAGCTGCACTTTTCCTATGATCCTGAACTGGGCAAGAAGGTTCGCTATCAGGCCTGTACCCTGGAAGAGCTGGCTGAAGAGGAAGCAGAGGGATTTCATGCTGTTGTTGCGTCTGAGGTGGTGGAACATCTGGCTGACCTGGATGTGTTTGCCAGCTGTTGCCAGCAAGTGCTGAAGGTGTGTCACAAGCTAACTCTTAGATGAAGCAATTACAATAGGAGAAGTGGGACTATGTATGCTGGCTCTGTTCCAATCAAATAGTCAGTATTGTCTTTCATCTATAACAGTGTAGCTGTTCACAGGACTTGATTACTTAAAAAAAGCTGTATTGTATGTAAAAGCTGGAGTTCTCCTGTGTTTCCAGCCTGGTGGGTCTCTGTTCATTACCACTTTAAACAAAACCAGATTGTCCTACGTTTTTGGGATTGTGGTAGCTGAGCAGCTGTTAAAGATTGTACCGAGTGGAACTCATGACTGGGAGAAGTTCATCAGCCCAGAAGACCTGGAACGACTGCTGGAGTCTGGTGTGTCTCCATTTTTGTCTTCAACTTTTAAATCTGTCGGTCTCTTCTTTTCATTAATCCATCTTTGGCATTTGCCTTCCACCCTTTTTTTCTTACAGGAATAGACTTATGTTCAACTACTTCAGTGTTTACATCAGCAGTTTGAGTTACTTGCATTTACCAAGTTTCTGTTCCTCTTTATCCTAGTTGGTTTCTGTGTAGAGGCTGTCAAGGGCATGATGTACAATCCTCTCACAGGAGCATGGAGCTGGCAGCAGAGCACGCCCATCAATTACGCATTGCACGCCATCAAACGTAAAGAGGAGCCTCAGCCTGACCGGGTCTGGCCTGAGAATGAGAACTTGGAGGAGCCGAGTAGAGCCACAAGTTACAGCTGAGCTCACTTGAATGTGAGATTTGCAAACAGATTTCAAGGAACGTCAGAACAGGAAGTAAATTCTTGCAAAGACTGACTCATGATTTGATGAACAAGTAATGTAATTCTATGCATTGCATTGTTTTATGCAAAAAACAATGTTTATGAAGCTTCGTAGCTCTAAGTTGAGTCTTGGTTGATGCACTTTTGATCCCCACCACAAGTCTATGAGTGTTTGATGAACACAAATTTGTAAAAAAAAAAGATAATTACCGAATTATTTGATCACACTTAGTGATCCATTATTGATGCTTAATAAAATGGAAGCTACAAATGAATATTTTTTTAATAAGCTTAAACTTTTCTGTAGTTTGAGTAGTACATTCAATTCAACAGTAAGCTTTTAGGTAATATATTTTCCAAAAAGCCCTTTCCAAAAAATGCACTTTTATAGTAATTAGTAATGTTATAGGGCTGCATAACGACTAATTACAACTAATCATAAAAACTAATCTAGTTTTTGTTTACATCAAGTGTGTGTGTTGTGTATAATAAGTGTGTATATAAATGCACACATGCATGTATATATTTAAGAAGTATTTACATGTGTATATACACATTTTTATATATAATTTATAAAAATAATATACACACATTTTTTTATTTAAATTATATGTGTGTGTGTGTATGTGTATGTGTGTGTGTGTGTGTGTGTGTGTGTATGTGTGTGTGTGTGTATTTATATATACATAATTATTATACAGAATACACACAAAATGTAAACAAAAACTTTTATTTTGCAAACGATTCAAATAAAAGATTCAAATTAATGTTAGATACACTTGTATTGTGAAATTGTGTTTTAAGTTTACCTAATAATCGCTCTAGTATTTCTTTTAATTAACTTGTTTTTAAAAGAAGACATAATCTTATCTAGTCAATTAAGTAGTGGTCACACTACATGGCTTTCTTTCCTGATAAACACCATAAGTGGGTTTAAAAAAGTTACCTCTTGAGTATTTTACAATATAATAATGTAGGGAAATGTATTTTATTATGTTTAAAAGAATGCCAATGTATAAATATAATGTTTATTTTATGGCACATTATAATCTGTAATTGTAATACATCTGAATATGCATTATGTATACCTACATTGTGTATAATTAATTTTGTAAGCAAGAAAATAAGTTCCAATTTAACTTTTTACCAAACTAGAATGCCCTAAATATGTTTCGTGTGGTATCATTTGGTACATTAGTTTAGAAAAGCTGTACGTGTTTTATTTGCTGTGTCCATACCATACAGTCTATGGTCCTTACAGTCTGTGGTCCATACACCAAGTACACAGCCGTAGGTGTGTTTGACTTCATGCAGATCTGCGCAGACCGCACAACATGACGTATCATATAACCGCGAGAGTGATTCCAAAGCTACTGTTTAGGTGCTGTGATATCATATCCCGATCGGTCTGCGCAGCGTTGCATGATGTCGAACACACCTTGTGTTTGACGCGCTGTGACGTTCAGCAGCTCCACCGAAGCAAACAAAGGAGGATGCCGATCTGCATGCGGCAGCCAAATCCCGTTAAAATGATGTTATTGTGTTCCATAGCGTCGAAATAGCACGCAACCATGTAATAACTGTGCATTATCATATGGATAAATGAAGTGGCGCAGGATCTGCTGGAGGACGCGGGGGGAGAGAAAGAATGTACTGGGTTGCTGGTTTCGCCTCCTCCCGGTCGCTCGTGATTGATCTCGGCCGAAATCAGAGCCCGTCCTTCGGCTTATGTGGCTCTGATGAACAGCACTTATTTTATGGGTATGTAGTAGCCGTTCCGCTGCAGGATTTCGGTGGGATCATGTCGGGATTGGTGTCGGATTCCTGGTGGAAGAAGACCCTGTATATCACCGGCGGAGCGCTGCTGGCTGCCGCGGCATATCTGCTACACGAGCTCCTTTCCATCAGGTCAGTGTTTGGGGCCTCGTGTGATGTAGTAATATATGAATGTCGTCTTATCGTTTATAATAGATGGAGACGTTGGTTTGAACAAACGAAATGTGCACACTGTGTTAAAATAACAACAGGAACCATCACATAAATTCTCATACATAAAATATTTTAATGGTAAACATGTGATTCATACTGGCGTTTGTTAGGGCATCCATTAGAATTGCATTATTTATTCAGCCGGGTTTTGAATGGTGTCTAAGGGAAGATGCACCTCTGTCTTTCTCTGTTTTGCTTTGGATTGGACCGAGTCACGTTTTGTAAATCAAATGCACATGCAGTGTTTGTCCACACGTCAGCTTATGAAAACGCCCAGTCATCAGTACAGAAGGGAATTGCACTTGTTTACATTTTTCTGCACTAAAGTCAGGAAGTCATCCAGTTGGGATCTAAGCATCACGGTCTTGTAATGCACGCAGCTACATGAAGCGTCTATTACAGTAAATGGCACTGTAAAGATCGTGACTTGTTTGTTTGACGCTGGAACGTGATGTCCTTGAGTTTTATTGTACGAACGACCTTTCCTTGGTTTTTCTGTAAAGATCTGCAGACATTTGTTAATAATAGCGACAGCTTTTGAAATGGGCTACTTGGATTTTTCTGCTTATATGGTGTTTTTGTGTCAACAAACCTTTACCTGCTCATAAAAACTCTTTAGGAATTTTCAGCACCACGAAGCAGTGGACAGCACCATGACGGCTGCGGGGCTCTGCTGCATTAAACTGACACTGATGCTTTTAGCAAAAGCAAATGATGATAAAAAATATTAGCACAGAAAATTATCTTTAATCTTTTACATTTTTATGTATATCCAAGTAAAAATTATCTCTCAAGGCACCATTTGGGATTCCTTAAATGTCACACTAATCTTCTGGAGAACTGTTGCCAACCATTTAAAGTTCCTAACTCCTCATACAATCAAAATGTATCTATTTTTTATGTTTTCTTTTAGTGGGAATATGTTATCCTTAAGGATGTTTATAAACGCGTGTGCTCCAAAACACAGAAAATATTCACTATTCTAAGAAATTAGCATTCAAAATGTTCAACTCTTCAGATCAACAATTTGTATGATGTCATTCGGTACTTCAGCTTCACTGAAAAAAAATGATTCATTCAATTTACTCAATTTTTTTTAAGGTAAGTGGCTGGAATCAATTTATTTAAGCTACATTTAAACAAATGTTTTTTATTTCCATTTAATTTACTATTTTTTTTGTTTAAATGTAGCTTAAATAAATTGATTGCAACCACTTACCTTAAAAAAATTGAGTAAATTGAAGAATAATTTGTTTTTAGGGTTCTTCTTACTCCAATTCCTGTTTTAATGGAAATTACGTCAATGCATAAAACAAGCACATTTCAAGCCACTTTTAAGCTATCCAAACAACTAGTTCTTGTTGACAGCTCCCCAGGAATCTTATCATAGACATACGGTTTTAGTGTACTTGTTATTTAAACACAACAAAGCCGTGGGCAGCATCATTAATATCAGTAGTTAGTTCATTAATGATACTGAATGATGCTTCTGTTATTCTAATTTTATGATAATTGATATCTTGTGGTTTTGTAATTGTAACAAGTCAACTCTGATACTATACCATTATCATAAAAATGAACAAATCGCTTTTAAGTTTTTTTAAAGCTTTCTAAATTTGTCATGGATTCATTACCATAATTGCTGCTTTTTATATTTGAATTGAGCCGATTCTTTTAAATGGCTAACTGTGGATGAATTTGTCATACTGCATTTTAGAATTTGTGTTTATGATCCAAAATGATATTTTCCTCCCCAATAAAACAACTTGATTTAGAGACACAAAATTAAAAATTTTTGGTATGTTGTGACAGGTTTTGGAGTTGTATGTGAGCATGACAACTCAGCCTTAATAATACTTGGCTGTGTTGTTTTGTGAGAGGTCTTAAGCTATTTTTAATTCTAGTTGTTTCTTAGCATCAAGCTGTTTTAAAGATCCCCTACTTGCCTGTTTCCTCACTCCCACACATCCTGCCTTTTCATCATAATTACAGTATAAGGTCTTTTCCACTGCGCTCTCAAGAAAAGTAATCCCATAGCACCAAATTACGGTTCTTTGGCTTAATAGCAGATCTTGTTGTGGTGCTAAATAGCATTTTTTAGGTTTAACTGTGTTCCTGTCGCTTGAAAGTGAACTATTGTACAATTGTTAAGGATAGTGCTCACAGTGCTTATGTGTGCATATCTTAAATGTACTGTAATTATTTATTGATAAAAGCATCTACTAGATAATAAATGTAAATGTTTGTTTCTTAAAAAAGCACTGTTTTTACTTGGATATGCATATAGTGTAAAAAGTGTCACCATTTAATATTTCTTGAATGCCACACTGGTAAAACCCTCTGGTAGATCCATTAGGAGTACTTAGTTTTTTTACTAGCTAGTTCTTGTAAGAACTTTTAACAGTTCCTCTAGGAGCCCATTTATCAAGCGAGGTTGTAGCACACTGAAATGGAAAAGTGCCTAGAGGTTTTTTCAGAGGGCACTTCAGAGGGCTCCACCTGTCTGGCTTCCGGGAAAAACCCCCACATGATTCTTCAGAACAACACTGTGAAAATTAAAGATACTTAAGTTAAGTCTAGTTAAAAAAAAACACCTGTAATGGCTCATAATTTATGTTAGTATTTTATAATGTTTGTTAGGAAAGAGGAACAGCTGGATTCTAAAGATGCCATCATCCTCCACCAGTTCTCCAGGCCAAAGAACGGAGTGCCAAGCCTGTCACCTTTTTGCCTGAAAATGGAAACCTATTTGCGCATGGTTGATCTGCCCTATCAGGTATGCATATGTTTGAAAGGAGCAGTTTAGATAATGAGTCAAATTCCTTTCATCAGAGGTGCCGGTATTAACAGCAATGCCATCTGCGGTTCAAATGTCAATAAAGTTCATTAATATCTAGTATGTGTTTGCATATTGAAATACAACCAGAGTTAGGAGTAGGCCTACATATTTCTCCATATTTAAGAGTATTCATTTTGTAACTAAATAGTTTGATTTTATAGATTATATAAAATTTAAATCAAACATTATTTACTTCTTTTCACCTTCTCTTCTATATTTTGCATTTATTTCCTTCATTACAGAACTACTTTGATGGAAGTCTGTCTGCTCAGGGCAAGATGCCGTGGATTGAGTATAACTATGAGCAGGTGTGTGGAACTGAATTTATTATTGATTTCCTCGAGGATAAACTCGGTATGAGTTTAAACAAGAGTCTGAGCCCTCAGGAACAGGCAGTAGCGCGGGCCATCACCACAATGGTGGAGGAACATTTGTACTGGTGAGTCATGCATTCGCTTTCAAAGTCAGATTTCTGCTTCTTGGCAAACAATCAAATCTTATGGTCAAATATGCCCCTACTGATTATTGACTATGAAGAATAAAGTTTTTTTATGCCGTTTAATACAAGCAAGGGCTTATATGCATAAAACATATTACCTAAGAAAATGAATTAAGAGTCTTTCATCTTGGCTTTATTTGCCCTCCAAAATTACCCAGACTATTGCATTAATAAAATTATAAATATATTATAAGCAGTTTTGGGGAAAGTTGCTTTGAAATGTTATGCATTACAATATTAAGTTGCTCCCCAAAAAAGTAACTAATTGCGTTACTTTTAAGTTACTTACTTGGCTGAGGCTTGATCTCTTTCAGGCTTTGCAGGTGTTTCAGAAATTGCATATTTTCCACTCAGGTGCGCACACAGAGTGCATAATTCTACGTGACTACGTTCAGTTTAATTCAGTACATAATTTTTTTTAATTCAAATTAATTCAACTGAAAAGTAACTTGCATTTACTTAAAAAAAAAAAAAAACTCAAATTAATGTGTATATAAAGTAATGTTTTAGTTTACTCGTTACTTCAGAAAAGTATTAATATTATGTAATGTACGTTGCTTGTAATGTGTTACCCCAACACTGATGAAAAGTAAGGAATAATTGATGACGGGCCATTGAATTATTTGAAAATAATGCAGACACAAGGTGGTAATGCAGCCACGACGCCAAGCTGTCCTAACTTTGTCTCTTTTGCTTTGCACATTGCGTCTTTAAAGCACTTTGTACATACTCTCATATATAGTTATTGATTTAGTAATTGATGGGTTTAGAAAACTGCCAACTGAGGCTCCAGTTCTGTATCTGTGCTGGAGTACTGCTGTGAATGTCAGCTATAAAGCTTGCTGAGCAGGTCCATTTATTGACCTACAAATGAAACTGATGGGTGTTATTTTGGAAATGTGGCTTATAGTACTGAAGTGCTTTCATAAGGAAATTGATCTTATAATATACTAAACCCATTTTAACAAAAATATTGGATAATAATAGGTTCAGTGCTCAAAACACTTGTGGATATGAAAAACGGTACATAGTGTACAGTACTAGTTCGTGAAGATAATGTATTTTGTCATTGATGAAATAAAAAGGGTAAATGTTGCTGAGTCATATTCAACATTCAACATTTTCATAACACAGTTATTTCAACCAGTGGTGTGAGGTTGGAATGCGACAACACCTTTGTCCAATTAATAATGATGTCACAAAAGCCACAAAATTGAAACTGTAGAGTTTAAACTTTTCAAGGTAAACCTGAATTCTGTAAGTTCACACCCGTGGATTGTTGAATTGGAGTGAACCCAGAGATCAGACCTTGAAGCCTTTTTTTGGATGAATGATTTTTATTAATGCTTTGCCTAGCGAGCAAAGAAGTTAATTAGAAGACGGTTTTAATTAATTTGATTCAGATAATCACAGAGCAGAGAATTAATTTGAAGTTTAATCTCAAAGGGCAAACTGAGTTTGTTTTCAGTTAACTGCAACACCTAACAGTTTTTAAAGAGTATGAATTATACATAAGCGCATATTATGATGAGTCACTTGTGTACATTATACATTTTATTTGGATATTTGGATATTATTTGCCATATAAATGCAACATCTATTAAAATACATGGAAAATTAAAAATGCCTTTCTGTGCTTTATTTTTATTGTTGTTTTATATTTTATTACCTTTTTATTACTTGCACAGTCTACGAAAGCAGACCTACATTTTACTTCAAGTTGTATTCCGTGTGTAACTGTGTATGTGACCAATAAACAAATTGAATAATACATAAAGTAATAAGTCAAATCTTGTCTTTCCCTAATTCTTTTATCTCTTCTCATCGTGTATTGCAGGACCATGGCATATTGTCAATGGGTGGATAATGTTCATGAAACTCAGGAGATGCTGGACTTTCCTGGACCCCTCAGTGATCTGCTCAAATGGATTATGTGCCACCTGACAGGTGGAATAGTGAAGAGGGAGATGTATTGTCACGGTATTGGCTGCTTTACTAAAGAGGAGGTTTACACCCTCATGGAGAAAGACATGCGCACACTGGCCACGCTGTTAGGTGAGGAATAGCAATGCATAGTCTTGCTTTGACATTACAATGTATGATGGTAATGATGGGATTGTTTCTTTTATTTAAAAAAAGGAAAATATGGTAGCTTAAGTCAGCTATACTTCAATGGTTCAGCATTATTTCTGTCACACCTGCATTGAGAAAGTCTCAAATTTTTTACATTTATTACAAGAACCAGAAAATTGCTTATTGTGCTGGAAAATGCTGTTATGGTCTAATGGTGGTTTTCTGCGTTACTTTATTACTTTTAACACAAGGTTGTTGTCAGAATCTAAACAATGTAGCTTAGTGTTTCAAGATCTGGGGTAGTAAACTGATGGATGCAAGTTTAATAATCCTCATTGAAGGCAACTTATGAGCTATGAATGGTGAACTCTTTAGCAGCACATTAAACCTTATGTGGCGCAAAGCTAACAGGGCTCAGTTATAGATTTTTTTTATATTAAACATATTTATTTCCTTATTTAAAGTGTATTTTTCTGTACTTTTTAATGGCTATTTGATGGATTATCAGGCGATAAGAAGTACATCATGGGTCCCAAGCTGTCCAGTGTGGATGCTACAGTGTTTGGTCACCTTGCACAAGCCATGTGGACGCTGCCTGGCACACGGCCTGAACAGCTTATTAAAGGTAAGCGGGAACTGATAACTGCAATTAAGCGGTCCGGTCGTAATAGAAGCATAACACTACTAATACTTGTATATAGTGTTCCTGGAGATCATTGGTAGTGTGTTGCATTAGTTGTGCAAAAGGTTCTGGGTTCGATACCAAGAAAACACATTCTGATCAAATGTAATGCACTTGTAAAGTTGCTTTAGAGAAAGCGTCTGCCAAATGCATAATTGTTAATTTAAATGATTGATCCAAATAAATCACACCCAAAAATATTTGCACTATTTTACTTAATTACAAAGTGGGAACAGGACTGTTAAACTTTAAAATGTGTTTCAGGAAAAAAATAGTTTCTTGGGTTAGAAACGGCATGAAGTAAACAAAGTCAAAATTTTCTTTTTTGAGCAAACTGCTCTTTCTATGCAAAGCAATTTGTTGAATGTTATTCAGTTCATCCACTAGATGGCATTCATGTATGCTTTTGTAAATAATTTCGATTTAGTCATTCATCAATATAAAACATGTTGTTATTCTGGGATGAAAAGAGGTAAAGTAGGACATTTTTGCTTAATCTTCTGTCATTATGTGTACATGTCTCTATTTCTAAATTCATCAAGTTCATGCTAAACCAGTGTTTCTCAAACTTTTTCAGCCCAAGGACCACTTTATCTTCCAAATTTTTTCTGAGGACCACCTAACAGAATCCCACTCTAACACGCCCCCAAAAAACAACAAAATAAGAAGGATAAGCTAAATTTAAGTTTAATATGCAGCTGTTTTAAGTCAAAACTAATTTTTTTAAACACAAATGCAATGCTTTGTTCAGAAATTATTATATTAATTTTTTTTCATTTGAAAAAGTAAATGTGAAATGAGTTACAGCTTAATGTGAACAACAAACTGCACATATGAAAAAAACTGCAATTAAACATACTGTAACAGCCTAGGTCCCACTTAATGTCATTCCAAAGAGCCATTAGTTTAAAACTGAGATGGTGGGTATATGAAGTCTATGGTTGTAACTATGGTAACAATAAAATGCTGAAAAAAATGTTCCCCTTAATGTCCAAAATCACTGAAATTACAGGGATTTTACACATGATCAAAAACTAGTACATTACAAAACTAATAGATCTGTGGATTTTAGCTGCTTTCAGTTGATGCTTGGTCTTTTCTTTTGACTCATTTTTGGTTTAGCCACCGATCCAGTTTTGCGTTATTAAAACAGAATGGCAAGAACTGATATCACAGTTTCACAAGTGCATTAAAAATCTACTTAAAAAAGTGACGATTGTATAAACACTTGCCTAGTTTAGGTCATCTTTTGGCGGAGTGGTCCGCGGACCACACTTTGAGAATTACTGTGCTAAACTATAGGATGTAATGACATTGATTTAATTTAAATTCGGCAAATAACATGGAGCAATTTGGATTATATTTTATTAATATAACAGACTTGCTGTGAAATCCAGGCTAAAATCTTATAATCTAAACTAATGAAATTTGGAAAATGAAGTTTGATTTCACATCGATTTCAAGATTTGACATGACCTTACTCAGTCAATATTGAAGATATCAAGGTTATATTTTCATTGAATGTTCTTTACATTACATATAGATGATGGTTTCAGCAGTAACAACATAAACAAGCGGCTTTGTGGTCATCACGTAACTTCCGGTAAACTCCATGAAGAATAAATAACAACAAAGTCCTTTTAAAGTAATTTATTTATATAACAAGCAAAATAAACAATACAGATTGCATAGGAACCCAAAACATTTGTTATTTTCAACGTGGTATTTGTTTAGGAGTTCAGTTTCAGCAACTAGTCAGACCATTAAACAAACAGATACCGGAAGTAAAGTTCGGACCAGAAGCTTAGCGCATCACCGCACGTGCGCCCGATGAAACGTGCTAAAGGATGATTTTATGAAACAAGTAAATCACAAAAAAGTGACTTTAGCTGGATTTTCACAGACTGGGTCACTAAAAAAAGTAACACACTATCTTTATTTGTAGGGGGAAAAAATCAATCCGTTGGCCCAATGGCAGAAGCCAAACAACATAGTGATGGGTCCTTGCACGTTCTGTATTTTCTGCCCTTCTAATGACATTTTAACGTTACGTAATTGAGGTAGTAATCATACAAAAGCATTACCTGGCAAAAGGAGAATACACTGTAACAGTGTGGGTTCATCTGGCTACAGAATTCCCAAGTAAAGTAAAAATGCATGAGACGCAACATCATGGGGTTCCTTTCTACATATAGTAAATCCCAACAACTGTCCCTTTAAGTAAGCTACAGAATGAATGACCTCCTCACCCGTGTCTGACATTTGTTCACAGGAGAACTGATCAACTTGGCCATGTACTGTGAGCGCATACGAAGAAAGTTCTGGCCTGAATGGTTTGTGGACTTAGAAGACTTCTGTTATGACAGCGATAGTGACACCACCAGCGGGACGCCCAGCTGCCAGCTAGACCTTGGCCTCTTTTCTAGGACAGACACTTTTGAAGAAAGTGAACTAAGCGCTCTGTCACATGCTGACACACACTCGCAAGCCTCGGAGCACTCCGGACGCTCCCTCTCTGACTCTGATATTGAAGTAGATGGTTCAGATGTTGAGCAGCAGGTCAAGGGTTAAATCATATGACATCTGGCCTTTCTCAGACACCACTGGCTATATTTAAGGGATGAACATTTGTTATAATGGGTCACATTTTGGTCCACAATTTCCAGTCTTTGATGGAGTACAGAGCGTATGTGTATGTGTGAGATAATAGGAGCTTCAACATGATGTCAGCCATGGATGTTTATGAGATTTACATCACAGAAGTTGGACGCTCAGTTGAGCTCCCTTGGTGAAACATCTTGGAATGGTCGCAATATGTGAGTCACAGAAAAAAACCTCTCAGTTCCACTCAGAAATCTTGGCTGTTTCAATCTGGCTTCAGTTTTTTAAGAAAACCAACTTCTCTGTTGTTTGCCAGTTAAGTTTGGTGCAGTTCAGGTAGAGCCAGGAGAGGTGTACATTGATGTAACCCAGTGTTTTACTGCTATAATGCTGTATAGCCTGAAGTGCAGCAACGCCATTGTTACAAAGAGCATCCCTAACTTTAAATACTGTCAAAAAAGATTTATTGCTTATTTGTTTGCTTAGCTCTTTAAAATAATATTTTTTATTGACATTTAGAACAGAATTATGGCCGAAACATATTAGCTTGCTTGATCCGGGACGTTTGTGTAAAGTTGACAATTAGAATTTGATTTGATTTGTGCCAACGGAAACTAAAGTTGTGCCCTCGCTTTTTTAACCCTGATCATTCCCGCTTCCAGATCAGTCGAAAAATATATGATGGGATTCATAAGAAATGACAAAATGAATTTATTAAACAATTACACTGCAAATATGAATTTCTTAATTGGGTCATTTTGCTCAAGAAAATGCATTTTAAATGTAAGAATTTTTCGGTTATTTGTACTGAAAACAAGACAAAAATACTAAGAAAATAAGTCTAAATTTTAGACAAAATAAATACAATTTAAGTGAATTTTTGCTTAAAAAAATTTAAGAAAAAAGCTAACTTATTTCAATTTTTTTTTACCCCATTGGCAGATTTTTTTGCTTGTTTTAGGCACAAATTCACTTAAATTGTATATGTTTTTGTGAGCAAAATCACCTAAGAAAATAAGTCTAGTTTTTAGACAAAAAAAGCATCTTGATTAAAGGATTTTTTTGTTATTTGTACTGAAAACAGGTAAAAATACTAAGAAAGAAAGTAACTTTTGCTGTTTAAAGGGATAGTTCATCCAAAAAGAAAAATTCTCATGTTGTTACAAACCTGTGTAATTTTTTTGTCTGATAAACGATATTTTGAGAAACCAATCAGAAGGCTCATTGACTTCCATAGTTTTTTTCCTACTATGGATGTCAGTGGGGCTTCTGATTGGTTTTGTTACAAACATACCTCAAAATATATATTTTTGTGTTCATCAGAACAAAACATTTTTATACAGGTTTGTAACAACATGAGGGAGAGTAAATGATGACAGAATTTTCATTTTTGGGTGAACTATCCCTTTAATGTTGCTTTTTCAAGCTTTAAATCGCTTAAGAAAAGGTCAACTTAATAAAACATGTCATCAGTCACAAACACAACAGAAGAACTTTAAATGATGTCCTGTTTTTTTTCTTTTCAATTTTTTTATGATGAAACTTAAATATGTTCCACTAATTGCACAGACAACCGCAATGAGTACATTATTTAAAATTCTCCTTTTGTGTTCCACCAAAGAAAGTAAGTCAAGTATAGTTTTGAAATGACATAAGGGTGAATAAACAATGACACGTTAATTAATTCAAATGCAGAAATTACAAAGTGATCCCAATTTTTATACATATTTAGGCTGAGTAATGCAATAAAATCCAATTCCTTTACATTATTTTTATTTATTATGGCTGTAGTGTATCATCAGTTTCAGCTGACTCTTGATCAGACTGAATGGTGCTTGATGCCCATGTGCCTGACTGCAGCCAAACCTTCCCCTTCACCCCCCTGTGCCATTCCTGATAGTGATGCTGGATCTCTAATTAATGCCTGTGTTCTTACATGCTACCACTAGAGGGCACTGTGACCATTTACACGGTGGTCCTATGCAGACCCTTGTGTTGCCCTTACAGCCACCCCGCTAGCTTTTGCCTTAAAAGAACATTTTAAAATATCAATAATACCCAAGGTGTATGAACAATAGCAAACACTAAACAGTCATCAACTTTGTTGGTGTAGGAGTTAGTCTGATTATGCATAAGAGGTGTAAAAATGTCTTCTTTCAAATGTGTGATTTGTGTACCAAAGTGTAGCGTGCGTAATCTTATGCAGATTTGCCTTAGTTGAGGGAAATGGTAATGTGATAGACAGTCGCATGAAGATTTCCTCTTTCTTTTGAATTTACTTGAAACCCGAGCCAATATAATCAATTTATTTAAACATTTCTAGCTTTTATGCAGAGTTATGTTGTTTATTTTCATTGTTGTTTTGCACACTTTAAATTATTGAAAAATTTTGGACAATGTAAAGCTATAGATGGGAAACTTAGGGGAAACAAATAGCACTGTAACAGGGTCCATACAATCTGTGTGTGTGAGATATGGATACCTGCAATACATCATTTACCTGCATGCGTGTGAATCTACATGTTAAAATCCTCTATCAAGTGTTTATTGTCTATATAGAATTCCTCTATATATCTTTATCCCTTGAGTCTGGTTGAACATGGGGATGAACAAACCCAGTCCCCCATGGATCTTGTGTGTGTAAATATTACATAACTTGCAACTTGGATACGAAGTATCACAGTATGAAAGATATCTTGAAAAAACACTCACCTAAATATTGCCTTTTGACCCCTGATAAGTTACGAAAAAGTTCAATTTTTAAACCATGCATGAATAGATCCTCTCCACTATTTTTTAATGTACCCTGTGATTTATGTTTATTTGCAGAATATGCATTGTAGATGTTACTTTGTGTTAAGAACATAGCTGGATTATGTTCTTATTTGAAAAGAAGAAGAGATCTGTCAAAGTCTGTTTTGCTATAAATTTGTTTTTTAGCTTTTTAAAGTTAATTTCCTGTCTGAAAGTAAAATGATGGTTGTAAACACATACAATAATCTACCTAATCTGAATCATCTACAAAATATAACAGATCTTCCCATGGGTGTTTTATAGATAGCTGGAACTGAGTGGTTGGTTACCAATGATTTCTCCAAAACATCAATTAAATAGCTGTGACAATTTTAAAGTATGTGTGTATGAGTTTATTATTTTCAATGAATAACACAGCTCACAGTTTTGTATTCCTGCCTTTTTTGTTGTTTAATGGCATGTTATTTATTTATTCAGCATGTCTGTCCTCTGATAATGCACATTAATGCTAAACACATTCATAATTTTTTATACACTTTCAGGAAAAAGGTACAAAAGCTGTAATTGGGACGGTACTACTGTAGGGGTGGACCAATAAATTCCGATATACATTAATAATACGGCACGTGGCCGATTCTTAATCGCACAGCCGATAATGATCAGTAAGTCCTTATCGATCTTATAACATGCATTTGAAAAAGCAAAACTCGTAACCATTATACATATTCTTTATTATCATGAAAATACCTGAAGAACAGAAATATAAATATATTTCCTGGAGCTGCGTGGTCTATAGTTCCTCGTCTGCAGCGCACATTGAGTTTCTGCACAAGAGCGCCCCCTGGCTTTTGGATGTAGCGGCATTTCACCTAATACATTGAGAAGCTTAGTAAGCATCATCGGACGATATATCGGTGCACCCCTAGACGGTACCATTTAAAAAACGTCTTTAATTGTACCATTTAGTTACCAATATGCACTCTTTCGTTACAAATGTGTACTTTTTGAAAAGTTACCACCTCCGTGACAGCTTGTGTTCCCCTTTTTTACTGGAGAGTTAGAATAACCAATTATTATTTGTACCTATTCTTTATGTTGTCATTTTTTAAACATTTTATGTACAAATTTTAAATGTCTAAAAAGTACTTGCGACTGTTAATGTTTAACAACCTGTGTATGCATATGTGTATGCAGTGTTTGTGTGTGTTTACCATGAACCACCATCTTTCCAATCAGGCTAATGAGTGGTAGCTATCCATGCGCAGAGGAGGGCTGATTAAGGCGTTTCCAGGCACTGGAGGTGTACACAGGAAACAGCAGGGGAGAGAGAAAAAGAGAGAGAGAGCCACGGATCAGGAACCACGGTTCCCGCGGGATGGAGCAGGTGCAGCCTGCGAGCGAGGCCTTGGGCCTGACGGAGCAGCCAGAGCTTAAAACAATCTGCATAGTACCTTCTTTTAATTTAGCATCTTCAACGCCCCATCTCTTTCTCGCTCTCTCTTTCCTGTTCTTACTGCTGCTTAACAGATCAGTGCTTCACAAAGAGGGGTAAACAGAGAAAGGCAAATTAAAAAGGGAACTCCCCTGATACCCTAAAACAAATTAGTGCAAACAAATTACACGGAGTCAAGACACAAACACTGCAGCATCTGTGGCTTTGGACCGAGGATGGCAGAGGAGCAGCCAGCGCACACCAAGACAAACATCCAGCGAAAGTAAGACTTGAGGTCATTTCACTGTTAGACCCTGGAGTGGATTTTCTTTTCATGTTAACAGTGCATCTAAAATGAAAATGTCAATCAAAAATGAAGATTTTGTCATTATTTTAATCACCAGCATTTCAGTAAAACCCAATGTGTTTCATTACTTTTGGTGGAACACAAAAAGTTGTTTTATTGTTGCTGCTCTTGGCATTTAATATTTAAAAAAACAACAACATAAATGCAGCATAAATTCCAACGGCTGTGTATAAAAACAAGGTTTATATAAATTAAGAAACAACCTGAGGATGAGTAAAGAATAATAAGGGGTGGGTTTGACCTTGTGGGGACATTTTGAGGTTTCCTTAAAATGTGACGTATAAGAAAGTTTTTTTGTGATGGTTGGTGTTAGGATTTGGGAAAGGTAATAGAATAGAATATACAGTTTGTACATATAAAAACCATTATGTCTATGGAATTTCCCCACAAAACATGGCAACGTGCGTGTGTGCGTGTGTGTTGGAAATGGCAATACATTTCAAAGATTAATTTAGGTTGCATATCTGCCAAGCATGTTATTTATTTAGTATTCAGCTCACTTGTTTGCACACTGGGTCTAAGAAAAGTCACAAACACAACTAAAAACTCAACACATTATACGTCCCACATCCCATATGGAGTAAACATGATTTGTAAAGCTGTTTACGGCAAGGCTATAAATCACCCTACATGCCTAAAAATGAAAATAAAGGGTCTAATAATGTTCTTCACAGCAATGTCATAAAAGTGAACCATTTTTATTATATTTTTTTTTAAACAGATAACAGCAGCAAATGTTAAAAAATTAACCAATTCTTTATACATGTTTAGCCTCTGTTGCAAGACAAAGATTTTAAAGACTATAAAAACAAAATAGTTTGACATTACAATAATGAAAATTAAATTTTATGTGCATTAGTAATGAGAATTGGGAAGACCCTGCCTGTGTCATTATTTTGTATTTTGCTGTTTCGTAAAATCAACATATAAAGAACATTCTGTAAAAACATAACCTTGACATCTTTAATATTGACTTTAAGTAAGGCCATCTCAATGTGGAATCAAAAAGTGATATCAAACTTTCATGCTCCCAATCTCATAATTAGTTCACAAGACTTTAGTCTGGCATGTTCTTGTCAAGTTTGTGAGAATCACCCCTGGCTGAATTTAAAATTGAAGGCAATGTATTCATTTGATTTTAAAGGCAATTTAATTTATGATCTTTTTATGTCCCTCTGTGTGTGTGCATTTAAGAGAGATGGAGAGATTTCACCCTCTTGCTTGCCCCTTGGACACCTGGCATAGACCGATTCTCATCAATTGCGTATAAAGAGCAAGCCTTTTGAAAAGTTGTGCAATGCATATGCCAATTTTGCATGCATAAAATATACAGTCCTTCCCATTCACTTAATACTACGCATCTTTTTGTGTCATTTTTTCTATTTTTTACCATTGTTGCTTGGGGCTGGGCTTAAAGGGATAGTTCACCCAAAAATAAAAATTCTGTCATCATTTACTCACTCTCATGTTGTTACAAACCTGCATACATTTCTTTGTTCTGATAAACAAAAAGAAAGATATTTTGAGAAATGTTTGCAATGGGGTCCACGAACGGTTTGGTTACAAACATTTCTTAAAATATTTTCCTTTGTGTTCATCAAAACAAAAAAATGTATGCCGGTTTGTAACAACATGAGAGGGATTAAATGATGACAGAATTTTCATTTTTGGGTGAACTATCCCTTTAAAACAACTGTTACATTTCAGGCACCCTAACCCAAACGCCAACTCATATGACAATGGTTAAAAAATAGAAAAACGTACAGAAACCAATACATAAAATGACACAGATAAGTGGACGGGCGTATGCTCGCAGAATTGGACATATGCATGTCACGACGTTTCAAAAGGCGTGCTATTTATACGCAGTTGATGAGAACGGGTAGCATAGTCAGTGACCCTTCCATCTGCACCCCACTGTCTTCCTGTTTGTGTGTTTTAGTGGACCCATAGAGATGGGAATAAAAGGGGACACACAGGCCTGGAGTGCAGCACTGCTTGTGCCAGGTCACTCCCCAGGCCCTCTAGTCTGTAAGACCTCACTCACTTCAGCCTTGGCAACCAGGCTCAGGTGCACCTTATAAAGACCGGGCTATGACACCAACAGGTGGCGCTATTTTCTTCACCAATTACGCTTTTGTTTGTTCATTGGCATGTGCCACCATCCAGATTGTTTTGGACGAGTCTCTCGCCCGCTGGACAAGAGCCAGGAGGAGTTTGTATGCGTGTGGGCCTTTGAAAGCGCCAGCAATGATATGCGGTGAGCTCATGTTTTTGAATGCGAGTCTATGCGTGCCATGTTCTTCTACATATTCTTTGTAAAGACTAACATATGTCTGTAGGCTCACAAATAGATTACGATAGATTAATGAGAAGCTAATGGTTTCCTGTGACTTACTACCGAAGTTTTGACCCTTTTCAAGGTCTAAGGATGCTTTTAACCCATGGTTTCGGTGTTGATTTTCACCGCTTTATGGATTAGAGCAGGTAGTTTTTCAAAAGGAGGAAAGAGAGAGTGAGTAACTGTGATACCCCCTGCCTGAAAGGGGCATGGGTGCAACGGAGCGGCCCCTATCCCAGAATCCCCTACTTTTCCCTCATTATCTTCTTCCCCAAGCTGCTGTTCCTCTTCCCCTGGATGTTATCTTCAGCTGCTTATGCCCTAATACCACAATTGTTGTTCTCTAAAAACAATCATTAGCAATCCCATCGAGGCTAAGGGTTTTTAGCGGCTTTCTCTCTCTCTTTCTCCTGATGGTTTTTCGAAGCCCTTTATCTCTCGCTCCTCTTTTTTCCCTTCTGAAAACAGAAGGATATTGGCAAAGCCTCTTTAAACTCTCTAGCATTACGGTGGATTATTTTGCGCTCAGACCCTTGGACATATTTCCTCTCTTCTCTGTCTTTTATTATTTTCCTCACTTCACGGCTGAGGCAGACACGCTAGGTAAACATTTTGGCGTCACACTCGATTGCGTTCCAGAAATTAAAAAACGCAGAGACAATGGGCTCGGGACACTGACACGCTAAGACCTTGGCTCTAGGGGGAAGGCCTGCACGCCGCATGACAGCGCGGCCCCGGCGGGCGGAACAATGGCGACCCGCGTCCTTTGGTGTGTGCGCTCCGAGCGCGGTGCTTAGTCTAATCTGCTCGAGGCCATCTGTCTATCCTCCTCCTCCTCTCTCACCCCACTGCCATGGCGGATTTGAACTTGGCTCAATTATTCATCTGTTTACAAACACAAGCTCAAACAGAACAGTTGGATTGTGTTGGGCGTGGGCCTTTTTTGGGAGCTCTGATACTAAAAGTTTTCCCCAAAGACAACGGCGTGTTAGAGATTTATTTCAGAGTTGCAGGTACTTAAGCGCCGACCTCCTGAAACGATGGCAGACGTGCCACAATATGTGTTGTGCTTAAGTGAACAGCTGTTTATTGGTTCATGTCAATAGCCTCGGTTAAGCAGAGATAAAACTGCTCAGCCCTTGGTTTATTTTCTGAGCAGCTATAAGATTGTGTTGCTTAACTACTTATTTGTTGTTCACATAGAGAAAATACCCACAATAATAGTACACTTATGTATGGTTCCATAAAGAACCTTTAAATACCCTTAAAGTCCTTGCAGTAAAGAAGATTCTGCTTTATGGCACTGCTGCAAATAACCATTTCTAGCCCCTTCATTTTGTTATAGTATTGCACAGCACAGTATGTAGTGTAGTGTAGTGTAGTGTACTATACTGTAGTTTAGTGTGCCCTATGCAGGCCCGGGGGCCTTCACTCAGCTGAAAGGATCTCAGAACACTTTTCCCTGGAGACTGTAGAGGGCAGTACAACAGCATACGAGCTTTGTTATTTTAGTTTTAAAAAAATAAAAAATAAACGTTATTTTTCTTTGTTGAAAAAGTTACAGTTGGCTATTGTTATGTTGACCATTATTATGTATGACTAATATCTAAATGGTCAACATACTGGGGTGGTTGTGGCTTAGTGGTTAGAGAGTTCTAACCCCTTAACAAGGCATATTTCCCCCAATTGCTCTCCGAGGTCAGGTCTGTGTATGTGTTCTCACTGGGTTGGGTTAAATGTAAAAGTCACTTCCAAGTATGTACACTATGTCAATTTCATGAAATAGCAAACATTGAAATTTGGACTTTAAGAGGTCTAAAGCCAGGGATACGACAAGACCTTGTTCACACTATCGGTCCAAATCCGATTTTGATGCATATCTGATTGAAATCCAATCACGTTTAGAACGTGTGAACAGACCAAGCACATGAAATCCCTTTTTTTTTCTAATCCGTTTAAGGCTACATCCAGAGGTGCTTTGAAATCCTTTTCAAATCGCATTTCCGGAAATCTATTTCAGTCTGACCGCTCTAATTGCATTTGTGTAGTCTTGCAGTTACGTCATGCGTAAACGCAAACACGTCAGACGTTGATGCAGATTGTTGTGCCAGCGCAACGTCATTGCCATAGAAACAGTGCAGATAATCCGGAAACAGGGCAGAATGCTACAAGACGCATAGATCGGATCAGATTGTGATACACAATGTGGACAGTGAGTCTGTCAAATCGGATATGCACCAAAATCGGATTTGAACTGACAGTGTGAACAAGGTCATAGACTGTACAATGATGACACCTATTGAATCGAAGGCTATGACGGCTGCGGCACACATTAGCGCAACGCAATTGCCCTACTGGTAAACAAATACTGGTATGCAGGTAGTAGAAGCAAACACACAATGTGTTGATTATGCTGAATTTTTGACACAGGGCTGTCAGAAAACTATCGTAGGCTATCTTTGGTCACAAGACAAGAAAAATAGGCATCATTGAACTTCTCTCACTATACAACATAGATCAACCGATTAAAAGCTACGATTAGGCTACAGAAATTGCGACGATTGTTTCACAATGGCAATCTTTCATCTGGGGACAGCCAAAAATCGTGCAGTGTATCCCGGCCTTTACACTCTTAAACATAAAGATGCTAAATGGTGCCACAGAAGAACCATTTTTGACTGTATGGTTACATGAAGAAGCTTTAGCATCCAAAGAAACTTTCTGTGGGAGAAAATATTAATTGTATTAATAAAAAGTTCTTTAATCTTTATGAATGTTGTATGGGGAACCAAAATGGTTCTTTTATAGCACTGTTGTTAAGAAGCTTTCGTAGCACCTTTATTTATAAGAAGGTATAGGCTTACACCCTTTCATGCTTAGCATTTTCATACCACTGCAGTGGTTTGTTGTTTGGCCTACAGACCACAACCTCTTCTCTCATTTCACATGAAATATTTGTCATAAAGTTCATAATCCAATTTCTCATTTCTCCTAGAGCATTCATAACGAACAATAAGCTCTTTGACAAACTTGATAAACACCAAAGTTATTTTATGAACTCTCAAGAAAAACTAAGTTTTAATCAACCTCCATAACCCTCACAGCTCTCCAAATCCACCGAAATCAATCCTGTTTTGCTTTTCTCTAATTCCCAAACACAAACTTGAAATAAACGATTGGTACATCTCCCTTTATTCTCGGCCTAACGCAGAAACAGATTGCATGGTAGCTGTCAGTTTTCTCACTTCCGTCCTGCGAGACCGAGAAGGTCTGCCCTGAAGCTCCAAGTGTTCCTCCCTGCATATAAGCTGCCGCATTGTCACTGTGTACTAAGCCATTCCTCAGAGAGCTTATAACGTTCATTAATCTAATTAAATATGTCTTATTGCCCAAATGAAAGGCTTGAAGCTTTGCTGTAGGATAAGTGTAGAGTAAAACTGGGTCCCAGCAGAGAGGCACACAGTCAAGTCGCGCTAACAGTGCTGTGCTTCATTAGGCTCCTAATTACCTATTGTTTCTCAGTAGTTTGTGCCGTTTTAATGAGAATCTACAGGCACTTAGATCTAATCTGAATTTTCTAATCTACTGGTCCATTCCCGAAGAGTCAAAATGTTATTGGTTTATTTGTAATCATACTTTTAAATGGTGGAGATATGACTCCCCCTGAGGCAATTGCGGGGTTTTAAGTGACTAATTGAATTCTTGGCTCACAGACCCTACTTGGGTGAGAGTCAAAGATGAGCGCTCGGTGAGCTTAAGCAGGGAAAAGTGTACGCGGCTTCGGTTCCGCTCTTTCACCCTAAATGAAAACCCTCAAAACTCACCTTTAGGGTCTCCATGGCAACAGTTATCATGAAGAGTAAAGGTCTGGTGCTTTTAGAATACCTAAACTGAAGATGATGTGATGATGCATGCCAAAACGTGACACGAGTGGTCAGTAATACGCTATTCTGATCTGTATTCTGTTTGCCCAAACTGGTGCTTTACTGGTTTAGGTACTGGTTTATATTATACAAATATACACTGTTTATTTATTTGCAGGGGTTTAAATTACTTGAGAAATTTTACTTGATTACTATACTTAAGTATTATTTTTGGGGATCTGTACTTGAGTACAATTTTAACTACTTGCTTGTACTTTTACTTAAGCCATTTCACCCCAGCGTTTTTTTAAAAGTTGTCTGCCAGCATTTTTTGTGATTTTCCCAAAAATTTCACAAAATGCCTTCCAGAAAGTTATCTTCTATAAATATATAAACATACAATATATCAAATGAAAGAACAGACCCTCTGCTTTCAAATAAATAATCAAAAATAATGGGACATTTTTTCTTCAAAAATACTAAATTTTGAGCAAAAAGCTGAAATAATAGCATTTTTGTAAATAACTTTTTTTTAGAAATCAGATTCAGAACAATGATCAAAACATACACAGATTTTTAACTGTTTTTGAATTAGTTGAATTAGTTGATGCATCAACTTTTTATAAGAGTGCCACCTAGTGGATATTAGCGGAATTATAGATTACCATAAAAACTCACCAGGGAAGTGTGATTGGCAGTGAAACGTTTCTCTTAATTGACGAGATATTTATAACTCGGCAATGGCGGGGAAAGAGTTAACAACATTTTTCAAGATTTGTTTAAACATTCAATGTAATGATGTTCAATACTTTCATGAATGAATGTTAGTTGTGATTGGGATTGTTTAGAGCCCTTTGAAGCTGCATTGAAACTGCAATTTTAAACTGCATTAAAACTGTAAAGTGTTGAGGTCCAACAAAGTCCTGAAAAAAAACTTCTCGACTAAACATGGAAAGACATAAACATCTTAGATGGCATGGGAGTGAGCAAATTATCAGAATCCTTTTTTATGAAAGTGGAATATTCCTTTAAAGGAGCACACCCACATTTTGGGAATTTAGCTTATTTACAGTATCCCCTAGAGTTAGATAAGTCCATACATACCTTTCTTATCTCCGTGCATGCTGGAACTCTGTCTGACGCAGGCCCCGCTAGCTTAGCTTAGCACAAAGACTGAAAGTGAATGGCTCCAGCTAGCAAACTGCTCCCAATAAGTGACAAAGAAGAGAATATAGTTCCCAGTATATTTACTGTTAAAAGATGGCTTTGTCTCAAATGACCTTGTTTTTTGTACACGCTGTGACTAAACAAATCACAACACATAAATAGGAAAATGTTCGCGTTATTTTGTCACTTATTGGGAGCAGTATGCTAGCTGGAGCCATTCACTTCCAGTCTTTGTGCTAAGTTAGTGGGGGCTGCGTCAGACAGAGTTACAGCACGCACAGAGATGAAAAGGTATGGACTTATCTAACTCTGGAAGATACGGTGAATAAGCTAAATTCTCAAAATGTGGGCATGTTCCTTTAAGTATAATTAATTTTTTACACCCCTGTTTATTTGCTCATGGTGGGGCGTGAATGTGTTTCTCTATTAGCCAGCGTTTGCAGTGCCAAAGTACTCATTTGATATGTGACCTGCCGCTAAAGAGTTGGGATATTTATCATCCACTGAATTGCCTTTGTGTAGTGCCGCAAAATGGCAGCAATACATTCTCAAATAGAAGTGCTTGAAGGTTAATGAGTGGCAATTGCCCAGTGAGGACTAAATCTATTAACGTTTCATAGAGGAAATCAATCAGAATGACCAACTCTCACCGATTTGTCATTTTGAAACATTGCCCATTTGAATTAAACGGCACATTCTGTTACATGGGATCATCCGCGATGGTTTGATCTGCTCTTCATTAGGGTGATTAATGCTCTTTATTCTGATTCTGGATCAGTAAACAAGCTCTCTTAATCCTGAGATGTCATGCCGTATTATGTCACCCCAGAAAGTGATAATGACAACATATGATTACTGGCCAGAAAAATCTCAACACCTCACTTCATGCCTGCCAAACAAATCTCTCAGTAGCTAATCGTCTTTAATAGTCTTTATTTAGTTCTTAACTAAACTAATCTCAGGCATACAATTGGCTTATTTTACAGAATATCAAAATGATGTGAATTTTTATTTTTGTAATATTATGATAATTGTTATTATTTTAAGTGGTTTTGGTTGTCTTACACTCCAAAAATTCTAGGTTTTAACCCAGCATTAAGCTTTATCCAAATTTGACCCAACCTTGAGTTAAACAACCTAGCATTTGTAGGATTTTTCATTGCTTTGCATGGGTTCTACTTGTTGGGTACTAAATGATGTGATTTGAGTATTAACTTTTGTAATGTTTGTACATGACATTCTGCACATGATCAGATGGTCTCACTGTCCCCCTCTCATTTGTTACATGTGTGCTGCCTAAAAGATAAACTTTTAAATGATATAGTTTGTTGACACATCATACATGTCTTTGTTTAACACTGCTGTATTACATGTTTGCGGTCTTGTTTGATGCTATCTATCTCCTTTTAAAGGTGGCATAGTATAAAAAACTGTATTTACCTAGGCATAGATGAATAATAAGAGCTTTGTACATGATAACGGCATATTGTGAGCCTCAAACGCGTTTGTTTCCTAATTTTTATGTAAACCTCGTGCACACAAAACCTTCTGGAAAACAGGCTAATCTCAACATAACACCAACTAACCCCAACATTAAATGACACACTCAATTAATTACAAAGTTTTTAAAATGCTAAACACAAAGTTGTGACTGCTGAGTTAACGCTACATGCTAATTAATGCTATATGCTAACGTTTAGGCTAAAGTTCTACTATCGATTTTATAGTTACGTTTTGCAGGTCCATCTGAAAAAACAGACAAACTTACAACTCAGAAGCATCCATTAATAATCTTAAAACAAATAGTTGTTCCTCAAAATATGTTTTTTTTTTGTTCTGACACAGGCTCAAACATATAGCCTACGGTCTGTTTACTAATGTGAGGGCTTACTGGTATGAGCCGCAGAGCAATCAGAGCAGAGCTCAATATTATTATTCATGACCCTTCCATATAGGGCAAAAATAGACCATTTCATTCCAAGGACAAATTCTAGGGTTGTAAATAGACATGTAAAATGTTTCTGGATAATTTTTGCACTTTATAAAGTTTCATACCGTCTATGTAAATATCAAAGAACAATTTAACATATTATTTTAATGCATTCTTTGACACAACCTAGGTAACAGATCCCAGCCCAAATTAGCACAAGATGTGCCATATGAACTCTGCAAACACATTTAGTCTCTGCTTCAGTCTCGTCCGTTAAGCCCTCAAACGCAAACACGTAAACATGCAGTAGGAGAGTTGAGGGATGGCAGGGCAGAAAGGGAGGAGGGAGATGTTGCAGATTGTGTGATGATGAAAAGCTCTGTGCCGAATTCTCATTTGCTGGAAATCTCCCGTTATCATATGTGCTCAGGCTGCACCTCCCTCTCCGTCTTAGACGCCGTGTGTATTATTGATTGATGCGGTGTGTAGCAGGGCTTTGCTTGCTCCTTGGGCTCTTGAGAGTGTATGTACATCCAGACGAACACTCAATCAACAGCTCAAAGCACAGATGGATGCTGTGTTACACGATTCCCTCTCCCTCTCTCTGCTTTATCTTTTCTTTTTGGGAAGGAAATTGCTTCATAAATTATATATGCAATTCTTGTTTTCCAACTTTGACTGATTGTTTTTTACAGTAGGACAGTTTAAAAAAAATCTAAACATGGTGAGCTGCATTCTACATATTGTATGCAGCATTACACCCGTCATAACGCCTTTTTAGCGACTGATTTGGAACGCTGGGCATTGGCGGCAACTTGAAGAGGACACAAACATGTATTCGATTTGGGAGCCTGTGTTCGGTCCCGGACCTCCTATTAGCATTGAGGGACCCTCAATGAATATTAAAGGGATAGTTCAGCCAAAAATGATATTAAACTCATGATTTACTCACCCCCAAGCCATACGAGATGCATATGTCCATCACTTTTCAGACGAACACATTTTCAGTTATTTTAGAAAATGTTTAGATGTTTCAGTGAATCAAATGTAAAGTTACAGGGTCCACTCCTTCAAGTCCAAAAAAATGTGCATCCATCCTTCACAAAATAAATCCAAACTGCTCCACGATGCTGCTCTGTGCCCCGCCCTCCGAATTTGTGATACGTCGCTAAGAAAAATGCGTACACAACGCTGATACTCTCTCCTGAATACGAAAGAGTCTAAGATGGCAGTGTTACCGGAAGCTAGTTATTTTTCGTTTATAAAGTTTTAAATAGGGATATTTTTACAACAGAACGACGCAGATTACCCTGAGAAGGCCTTTGTTTATCATCGTGGAGCCATTTGGATTTTTTTTTTAATTTTTCATCATAGTTTGCAAGAGACATTTAATAAATAAGCGTATTTATTAAACTAAGACGTAGGCTATTTAATAAACTGAGCATATTCATCTGTCAATATGAAACGCGACTTGGCCATTCTAATTACTGAGCGGAAGAACGCGTATCGACCACCGTTACTGTAAAATATGCACGTATGTCCATTTAAACTAAATTTTGGTCAAATGTGGATTATATCATAACACTGGCAAGAACATGGTTACATGTAAAGATGGCGTACCAAGTATGACAACGCTACATTCAACTGCTTTTGAAATACAGTGTTTTTTCACTTCCTGAAAAGTAACCGTTTTGGACATACGCGAGTTTCATCGGGCATCCCGGACGGCTTGGGGGTGAGTAAATCATGAGTTTAATATCATTTTTGGCAGAACTATCATTTTAAATATAAATTAGGGGGTCCCCTGTTTTTTATTAAAATTAAAATACTACATGAATTAAAAATTATTGTGCTGTGCTGCCACAAAGTGATACTGTCCATTATTTTTCCCAATCCTAAAACAAATAAAAAAATTTTTTTTAAACTTTTATTTCACACTAATTTGAGGGGTAAAAAATTGGTTAGGGTTGAGTTTCTTTGATTTAAACGTTGATCCAGGACCAACAAAAAATGTTGATCTAGGATCACATCTTACTTTGTGAAATCATGGCGACCCTAATGGGGGGCTTAGCTAGAGGACCCCCATAATCTTTGACATAATTCGAACACTGCAGGCAAGGTTGCGTTTAATAAATAATAATTTAAAAAATCAACTTTTCCCTATCCTTTCCATCATGTTGAATTAGTTTTTACTTTTACAGGTGTTTCACGTTGCATTCTGGGATGCATTTTTTGTACCACAATTACGTTACCTCCTTTTAAAAACAGACTTTTCACAAGTGCATCCATGTTGCTTTAAAATGCTGTACTGTTGGCAGTTCAAGAGGTTTTGGAACAGATAAGCTGTGATGTTTGCACATAACAAAATAATGCAGCGATTCGTGCCATTTCATACAGCAGCAGTAAACCGCATACTCCCGTGATTGATGACAACCATCAATTGCGATGGGCTTGTTTTTTTATCACGCTGGCGCAAAATGACCAGGGACAGACAGAGGCAGAAGAACCGCTTCAGTGGCTAATGAGAGGCATTATTCAAACTCCTGCTCTGGTGTCAACATTGCATGTCCTGCGTTTCGCTGCCTCTGCTCAAGTACCCAGCGACTGTGACAATATAAGTTATTCCTTGGTTAATTTTTACCCTTGAAGTAAAACTAAATGCCTGTTGAAATGTAGAGATGCACCTACAAGTATAAGTCTTGTGTGAAAATGATATCAATTGCATCAGTACTGTATCAGTTTGTCTGTTTTTTTTAAATTGATAGTAATGGGACTTTTGCTAACACAGGTAAGTCTGTTGTGGAAACCACTGTCAATCTTGACATATTTGGGCTTTGCATTCAGACGGCCTCAGTCAAAAGGCATTGGCGCAGGGTATGTATGTGTTTCTGGACCATCAGACCAGAACAGCTTGAGGTAATAGCAACATGTTTTTGTTTCAACTTTTTGACGGAGTCTCCCGTCTGTATGTTTATCACTGAGGGATTATGAACCTGGGGCAGCTCTGGAAAGAGACCACCAGACATGACAGGAGAGGAAGGGGGAGAGATTCGAGGAGATCAGACTGAAGCAGTGAGAGGTGCCTGTGGTGTTGGAGGGAGCTCATCAGACAAGCCCTTCTCCATCTGTCACAAATCATTTCTGCTCTGAAAGTAAGGAAAGGCAAAATGTCAAAATATTTGAATACATTCAACAGAAGCGTGTCACGCTCGTAGAGGGAGAGACTTGGCGGCAGTGAGGTGGAAAGGGAGACACTTGTGCTTCCCATTTGGCATTTATAGCAATGAAGGAACCAGATAATGAAAAGCAAGAATCCAAGTATCATTACTGCTGGTGGTTTACATGATAGATAGCAGAGTCTTTCATTCTTTCAGTATTGCATGACAAGTAAAATTAAACTATATATTCTTCTATTTCTTTTTAATATTTAATGTTTGGTAAACAAAAAAAAACAAAATTTTGTTTGAGGCTTTTGTCATAAATTGAGGTGTGAGAGAACCCAAGTGCAAGCCAAAACAAATGTGCAAAACATACATAAACAACTAACAAACATGGCATAACTAGAAAACTACAGCAAATAAAAGATCTTCAACAAAGCTTGTCAAAAGGAAACACTGGGGTAGGCTTTAGGTCAAAGGTTCTCAACTCGAGATTCACTTTCCTACAGAGTTTAGCTCCAACCCTGATCAAACTCACTTGCCTGCAATTTTCTGGTATTCCTAAAGACCTTGATTAGCTTGCTTAGGTGTGTTTGATTAGGGTTGGAGCTAAACTCTGCAGGAAAGTGGATTTCGAGGGCCAGATTTGAGACCTTCTGCTATAGGTGTTGTCTTGTTACCTTGATTATTCAGTGTATATAATAGGCATGTTCAACTTCATGCAGCACTGTAAGAACCAACAGGTGAATGACATCAAAGTACCACAAGAGCTAGTCGAAATTAAACTGTGGTGGAGAAAATAACTCAATCATTTCATAACTAAATGCATTACTTAGTTACTTTTCATGGAAAGTAATACATGCGTTACTTTGCGTTACCCCCAACACTGAAATTAAACTTTTCCGGATGGTTTCTTGAATCACTCTTGCCGTACTTTGACATCACCTATGTCGGTTCTTTGGTTGCCCTGTGAAGTCAAATATGCCTTTTTATATACACTGACTAATCAAGGGTAACACAACTCACCTGGAGACAGTTAGGGCGAGGTAACAAAGGCCCTGTTTCAAATGGCACACTCTGGACTTTAATGACATCATGTAGTGCAGACCTTAGGGACCCTTGAGTCCAAGAAGGCGCACCGAAGTTGTATTTTGGGACAGACTCGAGCGTCATGCCAGAAATAGGAAGAGAAGTTGCCCATCATTGTGAACTCCTCCCTTCCGTCGTCTGATTTCTCTTTCGCAAGGACTTCTGGGTTGGTAAAGTGCGTGAAGCCTGCTGTAGTGCGAGCTTCGCCGAAGACCACATCAAGGGTTCAAGGGGGTGCTGATGAGCACACTTCGGAACGTAAAAATGACAGATGGGACACCCTACGGACTCGTGGACTAAGCGAGCGCGTGCAATTTAAGGCCACAAGACTGAAAGTCCACATGAAGTTTGCCATTTGGGACACGGCCAAAGACTACAAAATCCATGGACATGAACTACAAAATGACAAAACAATTTCAAAATAAAAGACATGAATATAAAAAGACACAAACACACAGATTAATTGCTAATACTGTTACCATTGTTATTTGTTTGCCTAGTTTCATTGTTTCACAGATTTGTTTGCAATTGTTGCTCTCTGACAGAGTTGAATTTGTATTTTTAAAAGGGTTATTATTATTATTATTATTTTAAGTTTTAACTTTACTCAAGAGTGAATTCTAACTATGCCAGAATTGCTATAGAAAGAGGAAGACAGAGACAGTGTGAGGTGTTAAGGACACAAGGATGAGATCTCTATACCTTTGAGGAATGGTGAGATAAGGGCTCTCAGAAAAAGCAATGCGTGCTGAGACTTCACAGTCAAACAGGTATTCAGAATAGAAAACCTATTTATTGTCCTGTCTAGTGTTTATCCACTTTTTTGCATTGTATTTTATAGTCAGCATGTTTAATATATGGTTTGTGGTTGTAACCTATTAGTTATGTCCAAACTACAAAGTTATATGTTAAAGTAAATGGACTGCATTTATATAGCGCTTTCATGGAGCCATGGCCATCCAAAGCACTTTACAATTTTGCCTCACATTCACTCACTCATTCATACACGGACAGCGGTGTCAGCCATGGCAGCCATGAGAGGCGCCATCCAGCTCGTCTGGAGCAGCTTGGGTTAGGTGTCTGGCTCAAGGACACCTCAACACTTGGTCAGGTGGAGTCGGGATTGAACCACAACCTTCCAGTTTGTAGACAACCTACATGAACCACTAATCCACTCCTGCTCAGTTATGAAAATTATGAAATTCAAAGCGGTTATTATGAAAATAAAGCAGTGAATGACTGACGGAAATACCATGTTAAAACACACTTTTAACACACAATCTCTTTATTGTTCTACAAGCAACAGTAACGGGGAGAAATTGTTCCTGAACTCAGCTGGTAAAGTATTGTGTTAGCAAAACAATTGCGGGTTTAATCCACAGGGAATACATATTGATAAAAAGTATACATTTTTTAAACACCGTAAGTTGCTTTGGATAAAAGCATCTGCTGAATGCACAAATATAAACGTTTAATCGGTGGCCATTTCCACATGTAGGTGAAATTAAATATTAGATCAGCTTCTGCAAGTTTATGCCACTGAAAGATCATTTTTCTTGTCTTTGGGCCACTAAACACTGTGTGATTATTATTTTTCACTAATCAGAATCACAGAGAAATAAAACAATGTTTGTCTGTTTATAATTCTCCTAGGCAGAGTCTGAAATTTGCATGCATTTGATGGGGAAAAAAATCTCTTATCCAGGGGAAAGATCAAGGTTATGACTTCCTCAAAGCAGAGTTCCTGAATCCAATTAAGCTCTGCGCAGTGAAGTTCAGCTGGAGGACACAAGACTGCAACAATAGGAGAATGTGATGGCAGTCATCGCCTCTATCTCCCTGCATTTCCACCCATGCTAATTATATTTGCAGATTCTGTCATTTGGACAAAAGGTGAATAACTTTGGTAATCATCGCGAAACATTTAAATCACTTCCTGGCCGGTGCACACAATTGACCTTTCTAAATGAAATCGATTGAAAGACGTGGCGTAATCAAATATCATTTCTATAAACGGGATAAACATGTATGTTTACATGTACATTTAAAGCAGGTATGATCTTTATAAAAAAATGTAAAAATGTATTTAACACATTTGTATATGAACTATAAGCACAAAACACAATCATTGATCCTTTTTTTTAAAAAAAGTATGCTTTTTATGCATTTAGATATGTTTTGGCAGCCACTGAAAAACAAACTGTGCTAAATAAAAGTGGTTCACTGGCTAGTAATCATAGGGGAACCATTTTAAGTGGAACCATTAACCATACAGCATCTGTGTAGTACCTGTAGAACATTGTGCTATATAAAACCATATCTGGTGCTATAGTGGTGCTATATCACCCCGGATGGTTCTTCATAGGTGCTTTAGGTGCTATATAGCACTAAAAATGGTTCCCATATGATTACGAGCTTTTAGTGCTATTTAGCACTAATTTTTTAAAGTGTGTGTCATTTAATAAGCTGTTTAAAATTGCCTCCACTTGTTACGTAGGTAGCTTGAATAAAATCACCACAATGGCCATGAAAAAAATATATATAAATATTTAACAATTTGTAGTATTTCTAGGTCACTGGATAAAAGCTCATTTGTGAATGACCATATTAACTCTTTGGTTGAGATGGTCAGATTACTTGCTTCCATTCAAGCATGCACAAAGCTCTGGAACATTCTCAAATCATGCTGGGATAACATGGATCATCAGGTTTGGAACAAACTTGCAGAGTCCATGCCAGCTTAGCCATGCTGACATGCAAGCAAGGGGGGCATCAAAACAAGAATCTGAATTCAGAATCAGAAACTTTTATTTGAAATTGTCATGTTGATAAATTATTGTGTTACGAAAAACGTAACGCAAGTAGCCTCAGACTTTTGAATTATGCTGTATGTCCTTGAATGCAATGTTATCTTTGCCACAAAAACAAAACAGGTGTGTGTCACTTCAGAGGAGAGGGGATCAAAAACAGAAAGTGTTTAAAATGAATAATTTATATTTGCTCTTGTGTTCTGAGGTTAAAATGTTCGTATTCGTATACATGCGATGGGAAGCCTTTGACGGTCTTTTCGCTACGTTGAGTCATACCCAGTTTTAAGGCACTGGATTTACAAAAGCTCTTTATTTCAAGTGCCTTGCTGTCCATTGTTAGCGATCAAAGCCATTCTAATTCACATAATGTTGTTATAGCCACAGGTTCCTCCCACTGCGTTGGCTCCTGTTCAAAAGACTATCATGGCACCGAGAGAGGGAGTAACTGCTTTAGATTTGTATGTGAAGTGTCATTCACTTGCGCTGCTGCCGAACGATTTGCCATGGTGATAGGACTGCATTTGAGAACACCTGGCAAGGTGGCAAATGTATTCTAATCTATGTGAATTGAAATGCTCTCACCTGGGGCCACTGAACTGTAGTGTGTGTCTGCGTATCTGTGTGTGTGCAAACACAAAATGTGTATAGAAAATCATCAGACTTCATTACACAAACCTGAGGGGGTGAATTGTAGTGGAGAAGGTGTAAAAGCATAGGGAATGGTCATTAAACATATTAAACCAATTTTGCTTTTTGTAAGTAATATAAACCATTATAATAGTAAAGGTAGGATGCTAATGGATTGACTTCCTGACTAAAATTTTTTGTGAACCCAAAGTTCTTTAAATGTTTGAATGTTGCCAGAATTTGGAAGGGGGCTTGAGTCCTCATGTGAATATTATTAGCATTTATTCGTTTTGATGGCTTTATATTTTAAAAGTAAAAGCATTTTTACAGTTAATGAGATGATCAGAAGACAAATAGTTTACACAAAGTTATTAAAGGTTTGTTTTCATAAACTCAATTGCTAAGAGCAAATAATGTTGCTCCCATATTTAAAGTGCTGGGCAAAGATTAATCGTGATTAATCCCATACAAAATAAAAGTTAATTTTTGCATAATATATGTGTGTGTGCTGTGTGTAATTATTATGTATTTAAATGCACACACATACATTTCAGAATTTTAACTATGTTTTTTAACTATAAATCACGCGATCACATTGTATTACACCAAATAATGTTTTCTGAGTAATGCAATAGGTGGTCTTTAAATAAAAAATAAGATTTTAAATAACTATTTCCTTTTGGTAAATGTTATTGCAGGAAAAGTGTAGCCTTAAAATTCTTGCTTGTTGAATCAAAATAAACGATTAAATTAACATGGTGCTAGATCAGAAGTTTAACTCTGTATGTGAGAGCTGAGTTTGCTTTCTTTGGTTTTTGTCTAAGCATGGGCCAAGTGGCTCGACATCCAGGAGATAACGTCAAAGCAAGTTTTATTTATGACATCTGATGGAAGGATAGCAGTATTTTTGTTGATGCTGTTGTCTTGTTCTACTGTGGCTGTAAAGAGAGGGATTAAATGGACTGAGGTTTGTTTCTGGTTTTCCCTCGAGTATCCTCAAACTCCCCATCTTCCCCCTCCCTGTCGCCTTTTCTTCAAGGAATATGGCCAGATTCATTATTTAGCTGTGCTCTTTTGACAGCTGGGTCGGAGGGAGAATAGGACTCGGTGTGTGTGTATGTGTGTGTATGTGTGTGTGTGTGTGTGTGTGTGTGTGTGTGTGTGTGTGTGTGTGTGCGCACACGTGTGCGTGGAACAGCAGGCTGGAACTGAGTCCTGACAGAAGACAGGATGCCTGTCTGTGATGCCTGCAGGAGCTGACAGCTGATCACACTGTCAGTCAAGGGAGCTGTCCATGCTGGAGGCCAACAGACTCAACACCATCAACCTTCTCTTTGTCGTTGAGGCTGTTCCTTTTGTCAGTCTTTCTATAACCCTCTCTTTATGTTTTTTTCCTATCTAAATGATCCACTGCTCTTCACGCACCTTTATCCCCATCAAATGCATTCACCTTTTTCTCCCTTCAGACTAACATCTCCCTTAATTGGGATCTGCTCAATTAATTAATTACTGTTGAGCTTAGGTTTTAACATTTGTTTTTATGACTGATGTTTTTTTATGTAAAGCATTATAAAATGGACACACTGAAAATGTAAAGCTTTTTAAACACATGGTGGTTAAAACATGGACAAACCCAACCACTGGAATAAATGTACTTAGATAATTTGACTCAACCACAGTGGCGGCTCGTGACTGCTCATCCGAGCGATGCAAATTCAAAATATGTATTCGGAGTATCATGTGTGTTGCTTGTGTTTTCAAAATATGTATTTATTGCGTCATGTGAACCATGTGCATCAAGTGTTTTGTCAAAATAAGTGCCTGCTGTACACGCGTCAAAACCATTTATGATAAAAACATTCACAAAATACACGCAAGACACTCCCTTAACAGTAAACTCTGATTACGCATGAGATAATGCGAGTATCTGGCAAAAGCGAGCATCTCTTTTATCATAAACCCTTTAGATGACACTTATTTTGACAAGACACATGATGCACATAGGATCCCTTGAGGCACAGAACACATATTTTGAAATTACGAACCACACATGACGGGCTACATACATGTTGCGACAAACTTCGCATCGTGCACCCTTGTAAAAAGAAATCACCGGCCGCCACTGCTCAACCATGGGTTTGTCCATATTATACCCAAGTATGGGTTGAAACAACCCAACATAGGTTCATGTAAACCAACTGATTGGGTTTGGCCATATTTTATTCAACCATGAGTTGAAATAACCCAGCTTTTTTAAATATAGTTATTCTATAATGAAATTGATTTTAAAGTGTTACCATTAAAATGTAGACCTGAAGAGGGGAGTCCTTGGGTCTGTAAACATTAAAAATCTCATATTTTAATATTTTTGTATTTGACTACTCCCTATAGAAGCAGATTACTTTTTTGTAAGATATAGACATTCCAACATTTTAGGCAAACCTTAAAAATGAATATGGCAGCTAAAACATTTACCATAGTTTAAGACCAGCATTTAGAGAGAAACCTGTATTCAAATTCACTTGTCTTCTTTATCCTCCATACAGCTTCTCTCCTAATGAGAATTTGGGTCTTGATCGCTCAGTGAAGCCCCCATAGAGATCCAGTGCTCTTTGTGGTGACAATGGGGCTTCAATTCACCCATGAGACAAACTGACTGGACAAGTCATTCATCGATGCAAATGCCAGCCAAGATGTGGTCATATGCATCTGTTTCCCTTTGCGAGCCCATGGGCTGCTCATGATGGACAGCCAGCGGCTCGTATTCTTTGGAGCCGAGCCTGTACCGTGCCTTCTATTCACTAGAGAGGCCAGCAGGACAGACCATGAGGGAACACGGCCATTTACGATGAAATAAATGTCACAATCGCCACATTCTCAGTCAATTCTAATAGACAAATGTGTTATTCAGAACATCAAAACAACGTCTTTCTTCCAGACAACAAAGGGTTCGTGCTTTTCAGTTAGTTTTTACATGATTGAAAGGGTGAGCTTCAGCGTCAGAGAGAAAGTGGAAAAACTGATTGCTGTTAAAACAACAGATAGCATATTTAGTCTTTACAGACATGCTGGCACAACTCTTAAAATGCACATTAATAAACTTTTAAGTGTCAACATTTTGTAATGTCTCAACATTAACCATGTTTAAATGATGTACTGTTTATTACACCATTTCCACAATTATGAATTAAGAAAGTTGTGCTACTGAACAAGTTGGACTTAAGAAGCTAATATGTCTACTTTAAGGTGCGGTTACCCAGACAGGGATTATCCTAGTCCCAGACATAAATGTTTGAGCTTCCTTAATTTAAAAACATCTTGTACTGACATATCTTAACATACATCAGTGCCATTTTTTTGTCTTAAGATGCACACCAGAATTGTTATTTGTAAGATTTGTTTGTAAAAACTACTTAAATGTCTTAATATAACTGAGGTCTAGTCTTAGATTAATTTAATTTAACAACTTTGATGTCATCCGCCTGCAATTCTTGCGGCGCCATATAAAGTAGAACTCACCTTATAACAATGTCTATTGCTGTCAGCACTCAGTAGTGATTTGTGGACTATAGCGCACATGGATTTAGCGTGTATGGCGGCCGCCCTCCAACCCTGAGGCCCTATAGGCATTTGCCTACTGTGCCTATAGGTAGTGCCGGCCCTATTCCCATGTTTGAAAGATTCGGTCAAAATGCAATGCTGACAGGAGTTAACTTACAGGCTGAGTACGAAGCGGGAGGAATTATTATAATGTCGGTCTTGTCTACGTCAACAGGCCCAGGAAATAAACTGTTGCCTACAATCCGTGTGTTTGTTGTAGTCCAAGAAAAAAGATTTACTTTGGAATCGATAACTTGCGTCACGTTTACTTTGGGGTTTGTACCTTTTGTATATCGTTAACATGTACTTATACACACTTACACACCAAAGAAAATGTAAAAACGTGAATCGGACAATAGGTGCTCTTTAAACAAACAAACCGCACTGGCATATTTTAAGATTTTAATTTATTTTCAGTTGAAACAGCTTAAACATATGTCTTAGTATTAGCCTTACGTCTTGTCTGTGAAACCGGATTTATTTATTGTATTTAACTTTATTATTGTAGTATTTAATTGTATTCTACTGTAGGCCTATACACTATAAAATACAGAAGAGTAACATTTAGGAAGGAAATTAAAAATTACTAGACCTCTTTTTATATATATAATTTTTGTTGGAAAGTTTTTTTTCAGTTTCTGAAGTTTTTGAAATTTGTAAAAATAGCCTATTTTTTATTCCAGTCATTTTAAACTTATTAGCTTGTCTTTTATTAGGCATGTTCATTAGCTTGCTTTTATGGATAGCAATACAGACCATCAACATCATCCCTATTTTGCTATAGTTTAATAAGTTCACAATATATGTTGCATTTCAATGGGACCTTCCTGATTAAATTAAATATAAATTAAATAAAGAATATAATAAAACAAGTAAAAATATAATTACATTTTTTTTTTTTTTTGATTCATTTAGGATTTCCAAGTCGTCATTATTTTGAATGTCACAAAAAATGATCATGTAGCACACCACTGTATAATAATGACAGAATAAAAAATATATTAAAAATGAAATCCAAACAAATAACTGTGAAAGTTTTAAAAATTAACAAATATGTAAAAATGTATGCATTTTATTAAGATTTCCTAAAACAGAATACATTATCCAAACTTACTGGATTTATAAAATCAGTTCAAACACATTTTTGATTTAATGTTGTTATGTCTTATTATTATTATTGGCCTTGATTTTGTTTTTGTAATTCCTGACTTTTCCTGCTCTAGATAAGTTTATAATATCTTTATACTGAATGGGCAATAATAACTATTAAAAAAATAGTTCACCCAAAAATGAAAATTGTATCATCATTTACTCACTCTCACGTTGTTACAAACCTGTAGAAATGTCTTTGTTGTGATAAACACAAAAAATTATATTTTTAGGAATGTTTGTAACCAAACCGTTAGTGGACCCCATTTACTTCCATTGTATTATTTTTCCTACTATGGAAGTGAATGGTGTCCACAAATTGTTTAGTTACAAACATTCCTTAAAATATTTTCCTTTGCTTTGCTCAGAACAAAGAAATGTATGCGGGTTTGTAACAACATGCAAGTGAGTAAATGATAACACAATTATCTTTTTTGGGTGAACTATCCCTTTAACAGGAAAATGTCACACAATGTAACTCTATGCAACCTAACTAATGTATTATTCTGAGAATGTGTATTATATATTTATTTTTAGTTTATTTTAAATTAATCAAACCAAAAATTATTTAGGTAAACAAATGTAAAAAAACTATTAACTTCCGAAAACGACCTCGGAAAAAATATAGCAAGCTTGTTGGCATTTAAACTTCACTTCCCACAATGCATTGCGCCGCCGCCGAGGTGAAGCGGATGTTTATGCTGCGTTCCAGGCAACCTGTAACCCGTAACTCACGACTTCAAAACCACGACTCACGACTTTGAACTGGGAGTACATCGATCTAGTACGAGTTCACGGGTGGGAAGTCACGGGTTTGACTGCCGTTCCAGAGCACTTTCACCGGTAGAAGGTTGTAAAAACACGAGTTACAGGCTGCCTGGAACGCATAGGGTCGTGAGTCGTGGTTTTGAAGTCGTAACTCACGGGTTTAAAAACCTGCCTGGAACGCACCATTATATTCCGCGTGAGTTGTGAAGAATGTACCAGCAAATACAGCAGAAGTAAGATATGGACCGACAGCAGCAACATTCAGATCAACGATCATATCACTTGTAAGTTGTCTTTGTTTTTAAGGAAGTCAGTCTTTGTGCTGTGGCATGCCAGCCTGTGTTTTTATGTAGCCGATTCACAAACTCTCCAGCTCAGTTTGCTAACCGTTTGACATTTCTGTTGAGAAATATTTAAACATATTCACTGGTCACACATGAACAAAATTAAGCGACAGCTTTTGTATTTTTGCTATGTTCGACTGAATCAGCTGGTTACGCGCTTTTAACATATTTGCTGTGATGTTGAATGGTTCTGTAAAATATATGCGGTAATTGTATTATCGCAAATTATCTTCCTTAAAACTGCTTCCACTTTTCTGGCAGTAAACTGCATTAAGAAAGGCTGGTATTTGGCATTATATACATTGTTAGGCCTTTACTGAAGAAATAACGTACAGATAGATTTACTTGAAACTCTAGATATAGTTTGTTTCTGTTTTATGAGCAATTTAGTGTAGCTAGGTCATGCATAGTTCATGGAGGCGGAGTTATTCCTGTTGACTTATGTTTTATTTGTGTGTGTGTGTGTGTGTGTGTGTGTGTGTGTGTGTGGGTGTGGGTGTGGGTGTGGGTGTGGGTGTGGGTGTGGGTGGGTGTGGGTGTGGGTGTGGGTGTGGGTGTGGGTGTGGGTGTGTGTGTGTGTGTGTGTGTGTGTGTGTGTGTGTGTGTGTTTTAAGTAGAACTCTTAAATACTGTGGTTAAATACACACTTTTTAGACATCACCCGCAGAATGCTGTTAAGGTTACACTGAAACAGAGGAAGGCAAGTGTATGAAGGTAAACCAACACTTGTTCCATTAAATATAGAATATTGGACAATTAAAATCGTCAGCCCATTATTTTGTTTTCCTTTGCAATAGTATAAGTCTAAATAATGTTCAGAGAATCTGCCTTTGACCAAAATTTATGTACAAACTAGGGTTAGTTTTGCTTCAGTCATTACAACTCTCGGGATCAATTTTACATTAATGGTTATGACATGTCAATCTACTTTGTCTTTGGCTAGATCTGCATTATATCTTATAATCAGATCTAGACAGGTGGAGCTAGGGGTGGAGGTGGGTGCTCTGATAGTGTGCTGCACCATACTGCTTAAGCATGCAAACCATACTGTTTAAATATAGAGGTAGAAGCTTGCATGGTCTTTGGCTACAAATAACCTGAAAAGCCAGTCGGTTTTAGTCATGCTGTTGTGCAAGCCGATTGGCTGGTAGATATTTAGACTAAAGGCTAAAAGTTCATATGGTCATTTTTAATTTTACTGACTGACTTGACTTGCTAAACAACTTTCAGGTTTCTCACAATCTTGTGTGTATTTGTTTGTGTGTGTGTGTCTCCTATAACCCACAGGTCATGCATGTCGCTTGGCCTATAGCCTGTGCTGAGTAAATCCTGAACCCAGTTGCGCTACAGCACAGGGAAGGGAAAGTGAGCGTGCTTTCTGACTCGAACCCAGCCCTGCTGCTCCATGTTTCCTATGCTAACCCTTCTGAGCATGTTTTACTATATCTGTCTGCGGCGGCGCTCCAGGAGCGGGACGCGGAGTGAGGCATTGGGCAGTCGGCGGGCCGTGGAGCTGGGCCAGCGTTCGGCACTGCCCGTCACAGTGGAGGTGGAGCAGTATGGCAAGGAGGTCCTGGACTTCAGCTCTCACTACGGCAGTGAAAACAGCATGTCTTACACCATGTGGAACCTAGCGGGTGTGCCTAACGTCTACCCTAGCTCAGGAGACTTTACTCAGACGGCCGTGTTCCGGACTTATGGAGGTTGGTGGGGGCAGTGTACGAGCGCCTCACCTCCTTTCTGCCGTACACCATCCAATTTCCACAGCCAGGATTTCCTGGAGCTGGCCTTCGAGGAGCCTGTCTATCCCACGGCTGTGGAGGTGCTGGAGACTTACCACCCTGGGGCAGTTGTCAAGATCTTGGCATGCTCACTCAACCCATTCTCCCAAAACCCACCAGCTGATGTTAGGTAATGAGGGGTGCGATGTGGAGTTAAAAGTTGCGCATGGTCCAATCACAAGAGTTGTGATCTATGAACTATTATCGTTGTGTCATTGAACTACAAGGTAAAAGTCTTAGGACTCTGCATGCTATTCTGAGTCCCACATTTACACTGCATTTGACGGACATTTTTCTCCAGAGCGACTTTGAATCCATTACAAAGTTATATTTTATCTGTGTCTATTTTCCTTAGCGATCAAACCCATTGTGTTGCTAGCGCAATGCTGTACCAGTTGAGCTACAGAAACACCGTCTGCATTCATTTTTAGCATATTTTTAATTAAAATGAAGTCTATCAAAATAATTAAACTGTATTCATATATTTGCATTCTAATTAATTAAATTGGAGATTCGTTGAGGCATTGCATCATTTTGTAAAGATGCAAAAACATGTTGGTGTTTGTGCAGGTGGGAGGTCCTGTGGGCCGGTAAGCCCACCAAAGCTCTGACCCCTCAAGCTCGCCAGTTTTCACCCAGCATCAGGCAGATCAGCTTTGCCACCAATCTGCTGCGACTGGAAGTGAACAGCTCTCTGTTGGACTACTACACAGAGCTGGATGCGGTGATCCTGCGTGGTGTTCGGGAGAGACCCATTTTGGCCCTTTATAAGATCCCTGTCATTGACATCAGTGATCTGAGTGACAGCGAAGAGGAGATCAGTGATGTTGGAGGCCTCTGCTGCAGGTCAGGTGGAGAAAACAAGCACAACCTGGGAAACGGCTACTTTGATAGACTCCCTTATGAGGTTAGCAAAGCACTGGAGACTCTTGACTTCTTGCTCATAATGTCAGCGTAAGCGCTAAGCACAGAACTTTTGGCATTTTAAAAACATGAGTGTTCACCACCATAATAAGGTTAAGGTTGTTTAAGGTGACCGAGATTGTTTTGAAGGTTTTGGGCAGTGTAGAGAGAGCATTTCCAGATGAGATTTGGTCTAGCTCCTCAAGTCCTGACTTGGTTGGTATGGTTGCAGTAGGCCTTTTGCGGCATTTTTCAGATAATTAGAGACAATTTTACTGTTATATAAAAATACCTTTTCAGTTCATAACCCCACATTACCTCCATCCAGCTCTGATCTCCAGTCCAAACCGTTGTCAGTCTCTGTTTTGTATTGAAAGATAATACAGGTATATCTGCTAACTGATATCTAGCTCGACACACAAACTATTCCCAACACAATGCACACCAAAACAAAGTCAAGCAGCCACAGAAGTCTTCAAAGTGATCTTAGCCAATACATCACTTTTTTTTTTATCCCTTTATTTTGATGGCATGCAATATTTCACCTCATTTTCTTACCATTGTTTTTGATACTGGGCAAGTCTAGTCTAGTCAAGCAAGTCTGAGGCTGCGTCCAAATACCCACACTTGCGTTCTTGGCCACTTGAGAGCACGTGCCAGGAAGTAAGTGTGCAAGACTGTTCCATGTCTTAAAACTGGGAAAGTGCAGTGCAAACAGCATTATGTATTTTGTAAAACATCTGCAACTGCTTTTGTCACATAATTAGAAACAACAGTAATTATGTTATTTAGGGACTACTGAAACTTTAATAAAGCTACAGGTGCAAAGAATTCTGAAAGTTTCAGAAAAGTGTAGATAATAATCTTTAAAGGGGACATTTCACAAGACAGTTTTAAGATGTAAAAAAAATCTTTGGTGTCCCCAGAGTACGTATGTGAAGTTTTAGCTCAAATACCTCACAGATAATTTAATTATAGCATGTTAAAATTGCCACTTTGTAGGTGTGAGCAAAAATGTGCCATTTTGGGTGTGTCCTTTAAATGCAAATGATGAAATGCAAACACTGATCGCCATATTGGTGGTTTGTTGAAATTGAAACTCAATTATTGTCTCTCTCTCTTTACACTAAATGTCAGTGCTGTGGTTGGATAGTGCAGACTAAGGGGCTGTATTATTAAAATAAGAGCCCCTTCTGACATCACAAGGGGAGCCACATTTCAATGAGCTATTTTTTTCACATGCTTATAGAGAATGGTTTTCCAAAACGAAGTTACTGGGTTGATCTTTTTCACATTTTCTAGGTTAATAGAAGCACTGGGGACCCAATTATAGCACTTAAACATGGAAAAAGTCAGATTTTCATGAATATCCCCTTTAAGTTCAACAAATGTTCATTTCAGAGTGTTTATGTGTTCATTTTATTTAGAGAAAAAAACTAAAAAATGATTAAGCGATTAAACGATCGATAAGTTTGGTTGCAAATTGCTGCCATCTGGATTTACATTTTAGACTTGCTAAGTGTGTCCCACCGGTTTTCCCACCGATCTTTACACCCATTAAAAAACTTGGAAAAAATACAGGAAAAACGTCATGTAAGTAGTCAAGTGGAAAGACTGCAAGTGTGGGTATTTGGACGCAGCCTCAGTCTAGTCCAAGGCTAAAATGCTTTTTAAAGCACAACTAAAAATAGCTTGCCCCGTGCCATTGTTTTATCTCAAGATGCACACCAATATTTTTGCAAGATTTTTTGTAAAAACTACTTGAATGTGCTAATATAACTAATGCCTAGTCCTGGCTTAATCTAAATCTTAAATCTAACCAGAAATCTGCCCCAACGTATTGAATTACTACTGTATTATGACCAAGATATTGATGTTTATTGATAATAAATTGTTATTTTTAAACGGTGCATTTTAATTAATTTGTTCACTATGAATATGTCTGTGTTCCTCTAGCTAATCCAACTGATTGTAAGTCACCTGGCGTTTCCAGACTTGTGCCGATTGGCTCAGAGCTGCAAGCTCTTTCACAAGCACTGTTGTGACCCGCTGCAGTACATTCAGCTGAGCCTGCAGCCGTACTGGGCCCGGCTCACCGATGCCTCCCTGTGCCACCTACAGAGCCGCTGCACACTCCTGCAGAGGCTAAACATGTCCTGGACGGGCAACCGCGGAGCTGTGACAGCCACTGGGTTCTGCAGGTAATGACATTACCAGGTAATGAGTCAGTAATTCAGATCCAGTGACTTTTCGGATGTAAATATTTTGTGTAATGGATGTGAATCATTCTGAGAGAAAATAAGGGTGTTTTTTTTCTTTCCTAGTCGGTAATGAATTAATCATAATTGCAGCTAGGCTTGAATTAGATAATATTTGTAAATTTGTCGATTTATTATTGTGGTAAGCAAGTAAATCACTGCAATAGACATTACAGAAAATTATGTCTAGGAGTCTCCAGAGTTCGATCTGGAAATCCATCTATGTACGCATGACATATGTCTTTTGGCCTAAACAGTAGGAGTTTTGTGAACAAAGAAAATTATGGACATATTGATGTGTTTTCTTCATTTGATCTTCCCAACATCAACTCCATCTCCGTCTTATTTTTATAGCTTTGTAAAGGCCTGTGGGCTCAGTCTGGTGTGTTTGCAGTTGTCATGCTGTCATTTCCTGACTGAAGCGTGTTTAGAGGTGATCGCCCAGATGTGTCCGTCCCTGCAGGAGCTGAATTTGGCTTCCTGTGACCGTCTGCATCCTCAGGCCTTCAATCACATCGCCAAACTCCCTAAACTGCGCAGACTTGTGCTTTATCGCACCAAAGTTGAGGTGAGAGCAAGATTGATTTCGATGCACCAAATCAAAAGCAAGATCATTTTAAACCCAGTCTGTTACATTCTAGCTACCGTAATGTCTTTTATGTGATTTACTTTTTCCTAGATAATCTATATTCTGTAAAAATTTAACCTTGATATCTTTAATATTGACTAAGGCACCTCAAAGATTTAAATTAATGTAAAAACCAATGATTGAAATCAAAGTTGGCCTGGATTTCACAGACAGGGTAACATTTGTATAGCTTTCATATTTGTCCCCTTGCGTAATTTAATTCAACTGCTTTAGTCCAAATGTATTGAATTAACCAAATTTATAACTAAACAAACACATCACAGACCGGGTCACATTTGTATAGCTTTAGTGTTTGTCGTCTTGTGTAATTTAATTGATCTGCTTTAGTCCAAATGTATTGAATTACTTAAACTGAAAACTCAACAAACACTCACATGACTGTTGGTTAATTATTATTTTTGCATAATTGAAAGTTATTAAATGTAATACTGTAATACTAATTAAAATGTAATGAGCTCTGTTTTTAGGCATCACTGTAGGCTATATATTTAGGATGTGTAATTGCATCAATACCTGCATTAATCTTTTGAGCTTCTCAAAACTGTGACATTTTTATAATTATGTACATAATAGAAAAAGCTAAAACTGCTAAAAAAAATCTGTGGCTGGTATTTTTTGTTAATGCAAAAAAGGGCTTTAGCATGCACATTTCTTGTTTTTGTGTTTATTTATATGGTCTCATAAAAATCAAATGGAGAATTTTTAAAGAAAACATGTTTATGCTTGCCCGTTTTAGGATGTTATAGTTACCTGTTATTCTCATTATATTGTATCAGGCATTGTAGCTAGATTTACTGGCTATGTTATCTTTTCTTCAGTTTGTTGCATTGTAAGTGCAGGTCCAATCATGCCACTAATTTAGGAGAAATAAGAAACTGCATCCCTCTGTGTGTGGTTAGCAGTGACTCAGCATTTGTGTCTCTCCAAATCCTTTAATGTTTCTGTAGCTATTTCTGAAGTGATGGTAACTGTGTCAACATAAACGCACAGATGGCAGTGTCTGTCGCAAACACACTTATGCCAACCCGCCATCATTTCTCTGTTGTCTTTTGCGTGGAACCTAGCGTAAACAGCAGTGGACACACACAAACAAATACACACACGCATGCACAATAACGGTTTCAATGACCGAATTCTTTGTTTTGTAACAATTTTTTTCAGTGAAACATTATACCACTTTATCTTGGATGTGAGCATCAACCATGAAGTCATATAATAGTTGTATTCTGAAATGTATGAAAGGATATTGAATATCACAGTTGAATATGTTGGCATATCTGACTGTGACATCAAGCATGCTTACTCTTATCTCATTTTACTTCACTGGCATCAGCACACAGTTTTTATATTTTTATTATTGAATGGTTAACCATTTTCTGTTCTTTATTTGATCTTCTCTTCTTTTTCGCCACATCAGCAATCAGCCATGTTAAGCATCCTCACATTCTGCCCAGAGCTCAGGCACCTTAACCTGGGAAGTTGTGTAATGGTGAGTATGTTTAATACTGTGGTAATTGTTTGCATGTACTCTACCACAAAAACATTTGAACAAACCAATAATTATGGTAAATTTTGGCATCTGAGATAACTGACTTTAACCCCTTATACCACACTACTGTAGGTGAGTTGATTCGTTTTCTGGGCCAGAATCAAAACACAATTGTTTTTTGTTGTAGTATGCTTCAATGGTAACATACAAGTTGAGTTTGTACTTAAAGGGGTCATGACATGTTTCGTTGTTTTATTATGCTTCCTGAGGTCTACTTACAATATATTTCACTACAAATAGACCTTCTCAAATGGTCTTTTTAAGCACCTTGTGTGTGTATTCATGTCACAGACAGCCAAACAATTTCACAAGCACAAAGATAAAAGTTTTTACCACTAAAAAAGGCATATAAATGAATCACGATCACAGACATATCGTTCTCAGCTAGTGCGTACAAACACCACAACCTTTTAATCGTTTAAACAGAGAATTGCCCTGTAAATAATGCACTGTTAAAGGGGCAGTAAGTAGGATTTACCTCATCTAGTGGTGAAATTGTATTTTGCATTCAAACCAATAGTGCTCTCTAGCGCCTCGCTTTTCCAAATGCGTGTTGTAACTACGGTAGTCGTTATGTACTCACTGATCTCATTGTCCGTTTCAGCTGGTTCACGTGTTCTGAATGAAAACGCGTAGGGGAAACGCGTTGCCGCTTCTTTTGTCCCTCTCTGCTATTATAGTTTATCAATACTGAAAAACGACATGGAAGCCTCCTTGGACTTACCAGTTCAATGTAAAATAAAGAGAAGAAATTCTAAGCTTACAAAGAAAAGTCAGATTATTGGCACAGGTAATTTGATACCAATGAGGACATATTTATTAATAAAGACATTGATTTTTATTAATAAAACACTTAAAACCCTACTTACTGTCCCTTTAAAAATTAAACAATCTATTTCTCTCTGACATCGGGGTCTTTTGAAAGCTGTGCAAGAATGCTTGTTCTCCACAGCCAGCAACACCACAAAATATGTCTGACATCGCAATCTTACTGTTATTACAATCTTATCATGATTGTAAACAACTACTCCTTCAGTCAGAGCACCAACTCAAAGGGATCTGAAGTTCAGTCACTGAACACGAGTGGGCGGAGCCAATGGTACAATGATGTCCTGTGTCTTTCTCTGGGGAAGAGAAGGGGGAGGCTGCAGTCCTGGAGCAGGCGGGTCATATAAAAATGTTTATATATATATATATATATATTTATATATATATATCTATATATCTATATATATATATATCTATATATATATATATCTATATCTTTCTCTATTTATATACGTCACTAATCCAGCCATTTTTCATTTGTTTTTGCTTTTTTTTCGCAGAACGCTTACATAAATGCTTTTGTTATTGATAAAGAGGGTGTTTTAAATGATAAAACTTGCAGGATGTATTAATAATACCAAGACCTGTTATATATCAATAGAAGGCAAATTGATTCCTAATGTCATGACCCCTTTTAAATACATACTTTATTATTGAATAATCATTTCAGTGTAAGAAAAGTGACCCAGCTTACCTGAATTCGCATTTGTTTTATTAAAGGCGGGGTGCATGATCTCTGAAAGCCAGTGTTGATATTTGAAATCACCTAAACAAACACACCCCTACCCCAATAGAATTTGGACCTTCTTTTTATAGACCCGCCCCACACATACGCAACCTAGGCAACGATGTCGGTTAATGGACATGTTCCTTACTGCTGATTGGCTACAAGTGTGTTTTGGTACTCGGCCCGACTCCCTATTCCAAAGTGTTTTGCAAAAATCATGCACCCCGCTTTTAAGTAGTATTTAGCCATTTCAGGCAAGCAGACATTTATGCATTTGTCAGACGCATGGGTACTGTAAGCAACAGTGCATTCAAGGTATATATATTTTGTCAGTATGTGTGTTCCCTGGAAATGAAACCCACAATCTCTGCGCTGCTACAGGAACAAGTTTAAACATGTGCATTATGTGTTACCCTGTAAAATGCTATTACATATGATTTTGTCAGTATGTTGGATTGACAATTCAGCAATGTGCATGTTTTGCTGGTCACATGGTGATTTTCTGGCCCTCTGTGTGCAGATCGAGGACTACGATGTAGTAGCGAGCATGCTCAGTGCACGCTGCCGTTCCCTGCGCTCTCTCGACCTGTGGCGCTGCAGGAACCTGAGCGAGCGTGGGCTAGCGGAGCTGGTTACGGGGTGCAGGCTGCTGGAAGAGCTGGACCTGGGTTGGTGCTCCACGCTTCAGAGCAGCTCCGGCTGCTTCCAGCATTTGGCCCGTAGCTTGCCACGCCTTCGCAAGCTCTTCCTCACCGCCAACCGTACTGTGTGTGACTCCGACCTGGAGGAGCTGGCTGCTAACTGCAATGCACTGGAGCATCTTGATATACTGGGTAAGATGAAGCGTACACAGACATTTTCTTATGAGCAAATAAAAACAATATTTAGTTGGTTTTGTTGATTATATATAAGCGATTATTTTATAGCAAAATTGTTCCTGAAATCGTTCCTTGCTGTGCTCAGAACCGTTCTGGTGATGGAAAAGCGGCATTTATTTGCATCTACTTACTGTAGTGCTGCTTGTGTATTTGTTGCATTCTTAGGCACGCGGATGGTGAGCTCTGCCTCTCTGCGGAAATTACTGCAGTCCTGTCCTCGGCTGAAGCTGCTGGATGTGTCCTTCTGCTCCCAGATCGACTCTCGCGTTGCCCAGGAGCTCAGTGGCCTTTTCCCCAATGTGTCCATAAAGAAGAGTTTCACTCAGTAAAACTCGATCTGTCCTGTGGCAGGAGCAGATTCAAATGGTTCATATGATTCTCAAAGACCTTGGTTAGTAAGTGTCCGGGGGGGCATTCTGGTGCTGTGAACTTAGACATGCTGTCTTGAACTGAACAGAGCTATGAACTGCCACATAGAGGAACCGTTTCGAAGATATTATGGATGTCTCATTGTATATTGAATCACACATTTCACAAGACCTCAGTTTTTGATCTTAATCTCAGGGTTTTATTTTTAAGAGACAATTGTAACATGCTTTACAACTGCCGAATAGTTTTGTTTTAAGCGTACTTATTCAAGTGTAAGAGGCTCAGTACCAATGTTTTTATTTCCTTTGTAATTGTGTTGAATATTGTAAAATAATATAATAATAACATGCTCTAATTTAATTATTTATTCATATAATTTCAGGGCCACATTGACTTCAATCGTGGGCACAAAAATCTTATTTGGCAATACTTTGTGTGAAGTTTTGCCCATGATTGAGTCAATACTATTATGCACATATGATCTCAACAGGGCAAGAACTAAAGTTTAAGCTTATGTCTGTTGTAAAACGTACATTTCCTTTCACACAGGTGCATGGTAACTGGTACTGTAAATAACATATTCTTGTGCCTTAGGAGAAAAGTGCTTTGTATGTTTGTGGGTTGTCTTTATTGTGCTATGCTATATTGTCATTTGCCAAAATCACCCTAAACCAAAGGGATTTTTTAAAGCAAAAAAAAAGAAATAGTTTGAAGTGAAATTGGAGAAATTATTTGAGTGCTTTTGGTGTAAAAAAAAGTTTTCTTTTATCATTTTTTTTTTAATTTGCGGTATGTCTATTTACTAAAATTATATCATTAACTAAAAATGGAAGTAAAATGGAAGCTACCTTAAAGAGTATACAGACGGTATTTATGTTCATTTGACGCTGTACTGAGTTACTTCCTTTATGGTAATTTTGAAAATTTTATTAAATTTGTGCCATTTAAATGCAGATGGCTTTTAGCATTGTTTCAGATCTGAGAATGACTCATGAGGTCTTGGTTCAATAAAGTGAGGCTTAATAACATTTTGCAGTTATTGTTTTTTTATGTTCTCTTTGTAAGAAAAAAATCTGTTTTAGTGCTTGCAGAGCCTTTCAACTATTTAAGGACAAAGGGAATCTCCAACCAGTCTGGTAAACTAAAATTCAGAATTTCTCTGGCAGAAGTTTAACGGCATATTAATATTGAATCTGGTAGTGACAGTCTCATTGGACTAACAGTGATGTAATGAATTGTTTATGTCTATTTTAATGATGGACCAAGGAGCTCTAATGTGCCCTGAGGACCTGGAGGATGCAGTTAATTAGATGAAACGATTTCTTGATTTCTGTGCTACTATTGATAGCCGCTTCATGCAGACCTCACGCAGACAACTGTCATTACACCCTTGTAAATACATCGAAAGTACAACCCATAATAGCACTGGCTGTGTTTGGAGGCTGTAATTTAGATGTGGCAGTGATCTGCTACAATGGTTTTAGCATCAATATGTGTTTTATCCTCCTGTTTTCGTACACCTTTTTTTACAGGAACCATCTCAGATATATATCTATGTATGTGTATAATAGCTTCATCTACTTTTGTAAGCTTTGGTATTTGGCTTCACTTTACTTTTCTCAGGTCTGTACTATTAAACCAAAATATTTCGGACATTTTACAAAAATAATATTTTTATCACTGTCCCATATTAAATGTAAAAATGCACACAAAAATTAGCAATTAACGCAAATTATTTTGTCTTTTTGTTTGTTTTATTTATCTTCTTTTTAGAGTATTTGGTCATATTTTGGAGTGAGACTATGCGTTATAAATGTATATTGTGTTAATCATGCTCATTCTTTTCAGAGCATGGAGTTGAACCTTATAAATAATTTGGCAATATCCAAAATTTTCTCTTTATAAAATTTCACCAACAGAATTATTGGTTTCTGATGAACTGTTCAAAGCACCATTAAGCTTAAATAAATTGTACATACATTACATTATAGATACTAAAGGTTGTACTCTACAATATTTTAATCGCTGTGCTCCTGTAAATGCTTTCTAATTGTTAAAACATCATATAATATAACAAAGTATTAAGTTAAATATTTGAAAAAGTTTTTATAACTCTAATATTTGTTGCTGTTTTCTAAAAAAAATCTATCCTATTCAGTAAAACTTTCAAGTAGCCCTTATTTAAAACCATAGGCCTACCAGATTTAAAGTGTTTTAAAAGTTATAAACCGTTGCCAATACTATTTTCTGGATCATTTTTTAGTCCAATATTAAATAAAAAAATCTAATTCAATTTGTAATTTCAGAAAATATGAAGTGCTAAAAAAATCATATTTTCTTCAATATGTATTTTTAAGAGAAAAAATGAGCAGGTGTATTAGAGCATCGTAAACATCCAGAATACTTAGCTGCACATACTGTAGAGCTAAACGATATGAAACTTTATGTGTCCTGGGTCAAATCTCACTAGGTGGCACTAGAGGATAAGGTTGATAATTTTACAACATCAGTATTAACACAAAAAATCCAGACATTTTTCTAAATATGAAGAATATTGATCACTCCGAAACGGTTTTTTGTTCATACAGCCTAGTTGTAAATTAACCAATTTTTTTGCTTTTTAATTGGTGAATATTCGGGACTGTGCATAGCATCAAAAACTGAATTCACAGTTCCAACAAAGCACCCGGTATGATGATGGTAAGAAAATCATAAAATGATGTAAGGGCCCCACCAACAACATTTGATATCAGTTCATTATAATCATGTAAATGCATTATAAAGATGCCAAGGTTTGACAATATCCCTAAAACTATACACTTTACAATGAATACTTAAAAAATGAAAAGGTTTCAAACTGAACGGGCGTTTTCTTAACACACGTATTTTTGCAATATCTTTCAAACTGTTTGGAAGTAAGCAAACACATACTTTTTTTAAAGCGGGACGATCTCGAGGCCAACAATTACCCATTTACATTTTTCAACAAAATCAAGGAAATTAAAACAGGAATTACTTTTGCCCGAGATAGTTATGCCTACACATATAGGCCTAAAATCTGTGTCTATATTTTATTTTATTTTTAGCTATAGACTATATATAATTTATCAAAAAAATACAGGACGTTTTGTTTAATATCAGTCCCCTCGAAGACACGATATAAGTTAGGCCTACACCAAATCTCTTTAAATTTAAACATTTGGTATTTTAACATATTTGTTACATTTTGTCTTACAAATTAGGCCTAAATTGCTAAATATTTAGTTGTTGTTTATTTTAGATTTTAGGATTTTGCTGCCCTTATTAAACCATAACAATATAAAAAACAAACTTTATGCGCATAAATGTAAATACCCGACGACAAAAAATTGATTCATAGATATAGGATATTATAAACATGATATGCTACTAAAATCAATTTTCTATCACAACCTCTGCGCATTTTATTATACCCACAAATTCATCCAGTTCAACGTTTGATCGAGTCTTTCTGACAGAGTAAACAAAACGACAAATAAATACATCCCATAGTCTTGTAGAATTACATGGTAGTTTGATCGATAAATGTAAATGTTTCGTTTGTTTTCATGTGAACCGTAACAACAGATGTCCCTGGAATTTGTGTGGAATAGATTTACACCAACATAATATTTAAAACATAATCAAAAATAATATAAGAAAATAAAAATAATTTCTGATTGAAAAATTGTATTTACATATACTGACGTATAGAAGCCCCCGTAGAGACATTTCCCTAATTCTTCATTCCAGTGTTTACATTTTCAGTTATAATCAATACATCGTGTTTCTATAAATGCGAGCCGAGACCAACGTCATTAAAAACCACAGAGCCCCCAAAATTATTTTTTAGGAAAACGTGGAGACAATTTAACCGTAATAATAATAATAATAATAATAATAATAATAAGCTAGTGCTTGTGTTTCAAATTAATATGATTTGATAAATGATTGCAATGTAATTTGAAATACAGAATGGAATTGAAAATATTGCAAATCACATCATTTGCTTTTTCCCTTCTCCACTACACCGTGTGAATAATTTCTATTTCAAAATAATTAAAAAAGACATTCAAACGTTTGAGATATATAATATTGAATTTGTTGGGTAGAAAATAGTGCTAACATTGTTGAAGAGTGAACATTGTTTACTATACATAAACATATAGTAAAGTCAGCTCATAATTTATAAAAAAGCAGCTGAATGTGGGTTAAAAAGCAACTGACTCACGCGAGAGAGAGAGAGCAAGCATTATTCGGCTAAATGACTATAAATATAAAGGCAAATATACCAACTCTAATTCAAAACCATCTTAAACAAAGGAGGAAAATGAAATAAACAACCGCTAAAAATCTTTTCCAAATTCAAAATGATAAGAAAAAGTGCTCAAGTGAGAGGATATCGAAGCCATGTCCTTTAAAATTATACAATATTTACAGCACTGTTTTGAGTCCTGTGAAACAATTGTATTTTATGGTAATGTGTCTAGATAGACGGAAATGTCAGGTTTCTGTCTCTAGCCCTTCAGTGACCTGTCTGCAGCATGGTTCTGGCACTTTCTATTTTCAATTTAGAGTCATCCGTATTGATAAGACTGTAAAAGACTAGAATCAATTTTGTAAGACTGATTTCACACAGCAACAACTGCAACATCTGTTAAAGTGTGACCTTGCACCTCAAGGTAGCCTATGTCTTTTACACAGCCATGACATATAATAATAATAATAATAATAACAACAACAACAATAATAATAATAAGGCATTTTCCTGATTCCAAAATAAATTGTGAAATACTGTGGGCGGATGCATCTCACATTGATGTTTTTCTGAGTCGATGTTCACCCTCAGTCGCCCACAACAGAGATAAAAAATGGCGTGTATTTGTTTAATGCTGCAGCTCAAGTCACTTCCCAGGCTTGAGACTAAACCTGCTAAAGAAAACACATGTGTTGCTGTATCCTATCAGGTCTAGATGTAAACAACTGGCCATGGGACACCCACGCTCACGTTTGAGGGACGTTTCGCGCGTCTCAAAGTGTATGTTAAATATAGGGTTACACCTCAAAACTGCGTCTATTCACAGTGCTGGGTATTCACAGAACAACCGTTCTCTTTGCTCTCGCGGGGGAACACGCGTCCCCTCCGGTGCAGCAGTACGAATTTTGAGTAACATTGAAGACGGATTTATATCCTCTTAAACCGCGGCTGCTATCACTTTGGATAGTTCCGTGTTTAGATCTCAGTGTGAAAGTATAAATTAAGTCTGAGGCAGTCAATAATAATATTATGATTTGTCTTTGTTTTTCACTGAACTGGCGTCTGAACTCCGTGATGCGGCGGCGTGTCTCCGTATACGTCCTCGGTACCCGGTAGAGGTCCTCCGGGAGGAGTCATCCGTTTCTCTTTCTGTCTTCTATTACAAAACCAAACCCTCACAACCTCTTTTTCCAACTGCAGACTGTCCGCCAGTGAAGTAATTTCCGACGCGGCTGGCTTTGGGCACTTAAGGAAATGGCTTTCCAAAGCCCCTTTGACGCTTACCTCAATGGAAGTCCGCTTTTTGCGCTTCCTCCCTTGCGCGGCTATCTTGTCCAAGCTGGTGGGGCTCCCAGATGTGGAGTCTGCCTCCTCCAACCACTTGTTCAACAAAGGTTTGAGCTTGCACATGTTCTTGAAGCTAAGTTGCAGGGCCTCGAACCTGCATATCGTGGTCTGCGAAAACACATTTCCATAAAGCGTTCCCAAAGCTAGTCCAACGTCCGCCTGCGTGAAACCCAGCTTGATCCTCCTCTGTTTAAACTGTTTTGCAAACTGTTCCAAGTCGTCGGAGGTCGGCGTGTCCTCGTCCGAGTGGTCGTGGTGACTCTGGTGCGTCTGGTGCTGGTGTTGGGACGGCGGATGGCCGTGGTCGCTGAGATGGGGACTGTGGTGGTCCTCGTGTGCGTGGTGGTGGATGCCCTGCCCGCTGCCCGGGATGAGACCGTTCACGCTGAACCCGGGCTGGGAGTAAATAAGGCTCTGTCCGTTTGATGTTGCCATGCTGGGGATGTGAGCTGCCGTTGTTGTTCTCCATGCCCTTGAATCGTGATGGTTAGCGTGCGTCTGATGTACCAGGTGCGGTGCTCGCGACTGATGCTGCAAACTGCTCGAATTGTGCATCTCGTCCCGGGTGCTCTGTACCGCTGGCTTGATGTCCTGCTCGCCGAGGGGACTAGACGACCACGGACCTCCTTCTCCGTGCGATAAGGCTGTTATCCACTGGTGCGCGTGGCTGAGCGGGTGACTGTTGCTCTGCAGTGAGTAGTCACTCTGCAACAGGGTTTGCGCGTCCCTGTAAGCCGTAGCTTGCTGCATGCTGCCAGGCTCCGAGTGTACAATAGATGGGCTGGAGGTGAGGATGTTGTAATGATTGGATGCTGTAGTCGCCATGACTCTCGGAGCCGGACTGATCGCTCCTATTAGGGGAACCTTGCATTTGACAGTTACTCTTTTGCCACAGGCGTCTCCCAGGCTCTTTGCCAAGTGGACGCAGAGGCGCGCACCTGAGCTCCGCCCCTCTAAGACGTTCATTGGGTACAATTGATGATAGACGTGTGTTTTTAGAGGGAGCTGTTAGTTCATTGGTTAGGCGAGAGTCTTAACAAACACTGCCTCTTTCCCTCAAAACATCTCTGTGTCCTGCAGCACCTCTGAAATGTGAGGGACCGACGGGGCACCAAGACCGGAGCGAAGACCAACAAAGGTTATGACTTTTATAACTTAGAAATAAATTTTATTTTAGTGTTAGGAAATGTTCTTGTGTATTTGTGTGTCTCATTTAATAGAATTTATACGTTATATTAAAATTAAACATTTTGTGAGATGCCATTTAATACACACGATTTTACAAATATGACAATATTTCTTTTGAAGCCATATTTGAAATGTGGTTTATGTTTTTTGGTCTAATTCCGATAGTTATTTTGATATTGTAAACTTAATGGGGCATGTTAAGAGTTTAAGTGAAATGTATGTGCACATCTACCAGCTGCATTAAATAAAGGAGTGTTTACATTTCTACAAAAATATTTTAACTATAATTTTTAATGTCATGTGTCAGATTTTAAAGTACTGTGATACAATTTAACCACGACTTTGTAGAATCTGTAGAATTATGAGATATATTTTGCTCTGTCTGGAGAAAATGTATTAGTAAATTAGGAACTTCACTTTTTTGCATAATTTGTCATGAATGTATTTTCATCAAATATTTATTTGTAAAGATATTCTAAAGAAGATCTGTTTTTATACATTTTGTTTATACTGTACATATTATGATTAATATAGGCAATACTTAATTTAAATGAGTTAGTAATTGCCATATTTATGTTCTATTCTGTTGCTGTGTTTCTTAATACGAAATAAAAGATGCAGAAAATCTCATGATGTAGTAAATTTGTACATTTCTGATTCATAACATGTGGGAGTAAAACGTACACAAAAAACAGTCGATATAATATCACTCTGCTTTTTAGTAGAGGACATACTAAATAAAATGCACTAGTTATATAGTAATAGCCTATAGAATAAAACGTGACAATAATCTTTTTTTTTTTTTAGAAAAAAGCTAATCCTGTAATTTTAAAGTTTCTTTTAGTTGTAAATTACCTTAAAATCCCACTAGAAAATAAAACGTTGCAGATATGGATCCTACAGAAAATAATAATTAACAGACAGGAGCACCTGTGTTGTATATTATATAATGGCTTACTGGAACAGATTATTTATTCGAGAAAGCAAATGAGTATAGCCTAAAATATATTTTGTTACAGATGCAGATATATTTTGTTTTATTTTATTTTTATAAAAGCTTAATAAAATTTGACTAACCAACTGTCTCTTATGTGTCAAAGCTTTTGATTGTTTGCATTGTTTACACAAGTCAGGCAAGGGGACATTTTAGAGAGAAAAAGCTCTGAGAAAAACCCTAACAGTGGGCCGTTTGGGAGCGCAGGTGTTTAAAGCTGACCAGCTGGCTTCTCTGTGAGCCTCTGTATAAAGAAAAGCATACGACATTGTCCGAGGAGGAGGACATTTTTTCAGCAGCGCTGCTGGTTGCTATAGAGAGCAGTAAATTAAACAACGCCTCATACGTCACCAGCATCGCCTCCTCTCCGATACTGAAGGCCCGACGTAAATCAACTTGGGTAATGGACAAAAGATAAAAAGGAGGAGAGAAAGCTCAGATTATTTTAAGGAACTATTTAAAAGCAGTAAATAAAGAGCACTTTGAAGTACGATGTAGGCTGCACACTGTCCAATTACGCTTTACTGAACAATAGACTACACAATAAACAAGTTAGAAAACATAAGGGCAAATGTCATGAAAGGCCTTCTCAGGCTGGTATTTAACAATTAAGAATGTTAAAAACAATAAAAACATTGGAATTATAAAAGACTACTGGTTCTTAAAATAAACGTATTTTTAATGAAATAATTATTTAATGAAAATATAAAATTGTGGTTATTGAACAGTTTAGTTTTTATTGGTTCGTTTTATTTTTATGAGATATAAAAATTCACCTTTTCACAGTTATACTGTACTTATTTTTTATTCCTGTATAACAAGATTTGTAAAGTAAAAAAATAGCAGGGAAAAACAAGTAAAAGACACAAAAAGTCTCTGCAGATAATTGTGTCAAAACGCGTGGGGTTAAAGGGCGTTTAGAAAATGGAGAATAAAAACTTTAAAGATACGGTCCGGAAATTCATCCGCGTAATAATGAACATCATTGTGCCGTAACAGTGAAATCACCCAAATCAAAAGAACATTTATGGCAATTAAGGTTGTAATTCAGAGAATTACCACATCGCCACAGAAGCTTAAATAGTCGTGTTGAGAGAAAACCAAAGCACATTACTTTAATGGTATAATATGCAAACTATGGATCGTTCAATTACATGGCTTAACAACGCATAAATGATGCGAGTCTTGTTATTTGGACTGTGGGGTCTATGGTAATTCATTTGGAAGGACCAGTGCGCTTCTCGGATACAGTGAAATCTATTTCTGAGCTCCGGGAGCCGTTGCCAAACTACATTTAAGGGAATAAAAATTAATGACAGAGAATCTGAGCGTTAAATTAACAGTAATTATATGACCCGCATGCTGTAAAGACCCCATTTTTTATGGTCTAATTAGGTAACTGTCTCCCCATACATCAACATATTTCCCTCTGTGGATTCTCACACTAGATCCCGGTCATGTTCAAATCCTGATGAAAAATAATTAATTACATTTTACAAAGACACGCTTTAAATCAGGCTATAATCAAACTCTTCTCGCGGTTACGCGTATCAATGGCTGTCTGATCATCTACGGCGTAACAAAAACAACGATTAACCAAGTATCTGAGGTTGTAAGGAGGATTTCATTTTCCAGTACACTTAAGGTTCCTAAAAGGTTCTTTGTCTGGCTTTATGGTTCCATTAAGAAGCTTTATTTTTCACAAAACCTGAATGTAAACAAGGTTTTGCAGACAATAAGAAAACAAAGAAATAGTTCTTTCAAAACATTTGACTAACATGTTGTTTGACAAACCAAAAATGGTACAACTGTGGCATTGCTGATAAGAACCCTTTAAAAAAAACCTTTATTTTAGAACAACCATAAGTTTGCTATTAAATAGGCCTACAGGAAATTAGACAGTGCATAAAGTACCTGAAATGTTTGTTGTCTTGTTTTATGGTTCCATGATGAACCTCTCTCATCCACATAACCTTTCGGCTGTTAAAAATGTTCTACAGACTATAAAAAGGTAAGAAAGAAATGGTTCTTTCAGGAACTTTGACTAAAAGTTACTGGGGAACCCCAATTGTTTCTCTATGGCATTGCTGAAAAAAAAACTCTTTTGAGCACCTTTACATTTTAAACTGTATTTCAGAACAAATGTGAACTTGCTATTAATTATAAAGTAGGAAAATATCCAGTGCATGTGCGTATTGTGAGTGTCAGATGGGGAGAGCCACCCGTCAGTAGGGGAGTATCCATACACGGCTCTTGTTGAACAGGTCTTGCACTGAGAATCTAGTAATCCCATGCAATTAATCCACACAAAGACATCGTTAAATCGGTCTTTGGCTACAATTGGGTACCAATTGTCTGTATCCATTGTGGGGGGCGCAAGAGACCACCCCTGTGAGGCAAAGTGGAGACCTGTTATGTGATCCACAATACAGTGCCTCCAGAACCAAGACTCTGAATTATTATTTCATCTGAAGTGTGTCAGAAGGACAAACGTGGGATTTTTTACCACAGCAGAAGCAGGACAAAATGTACCACTTAAAAAGTGCAGGGAAATGATATAGTGTGTTTTGTTTACTCTTATTGTAGAATGAATAAGGCTGTCAACACTTGTTACTTTGAAGGAAGCAAATAGAATTTTAGGGTTTCCAAAACATCATGTTGCAATTTTTAAGACCCACTGAAGGGCCTTAAATGCGTAGCTTGGTTTGATAGATTTACTTATTTTTAATATTTTTCCACTTAGGGTGGGGCATATTGAGTGGCCCCTCCCCTTTATGATGTCATAAAACCAACCAAAGTGAGAGACTGTATGTTTGAAATGCTTATGTAAATTGCACATTTTGTCAATGTTTTCAATCTGATTCGTTTACAGATATATCCTTAAGGCTAACATATTCATACTAAAAGCCAAAGAACTTCTACTTTAAGCCCACCTCAGTAACCCTTCGCACACTGGCTTAAAACTTAAAAAAAAAACCTTTGTCATACCTTTACTGTGGGTGTGCACAAGGGTGTCCTACCTTATGAACCTATAAACCTGTGGAAAGTTGTGGTCAACCCCATTATACTGTGTTCAAAGGGATTATGGGCAGGTTGCCTACCTGTTATATCAGGGCCTACAGACTCCTATCAGTCTGTATAGAGACGTGAGTGAGCTCCTGGTCCCATCGCTCATGTGCAGCTCGATTAGCCCCACGTGTCTAGTTCTTCATATATGGAAGTGTAGCAGATGGTCGGAGACACACCGTGTTACGAGGCTGTGGAGGTATGTAACGCTTTTCTAATTAAAACATCAATACTGCAGCAGAAATCCACAGCGGCACAACGATGCAAGTTTGTACAAAGATGTTTACCATTAAAGTTCTCTAAAATTGCTTTAATGCAAATTCCCTTAAATGTAGCAAGGATTTCACACTGTATGTACATGATGGGTTAATATGGTGTGTAAAAGCATAAAATATAATTTTAATAGCCATTATAAAGAAAGCAAATAATTCTCAAAAACATTCTCACTTTTTCATAGGCACAAATGCAATGTATACACTCACTCACTAGAATTTGACCTTTTGGACAAGTTTGCTCTGTAGCTCAGACCTGAGACCAGCTGACCTCCACTCTATTGCTTGACGTTTACCATAGTGGTTTGAGGCTGATCCTGAAAATATTTGCACTTTGTGTCAACCCTACCCTGGGATTTCAAGTTATGAACTGAATGTATTACTCTGGATCCCAGAAGACAGAAAACAGGACATCAGTTGCATATTAAAGTACTTGAATATGGATAACTTGATCCAATCTGTAAAAAAGCAAAACGAACTACTGTGAAATTCTTTTCTAAAAGACTGACATGACAGTGCTGTTTAAAACACCAGACTGCCTTCCCCCAAGCATTGCTTATGGACCACCATCTACCACAAAATGGTAAAGGTTTTTCATACGTTAATGGATAAAACAAAGGACATCATTTGTAGGCCAAGTCTTGTCTGAGCCCTCGCCTCAGCCTCCGTCAACCAATCCAATACAGCCCTAAGGAAAATATCCAAAGCTTTGCGTTTGGACGGAGGTTGGAAGGTCTATTTGCCTCTCCGTGAAGCATCGATTTATCCTACTCTCCAATTTATTTCTCCTCCTCGTTCCTGCGATCCATACGGTTCCTGCCTCTGGGGAAGAACTAGAGGAGAGACAGCGAACAGCCTTCACCAACACGTTCAAATGCTGATCTACAGCCCTCCGCAACATAAACCAATATGTACCTTCAGTCTACTGTGCAAAAAAGATCTCTGAAAGTCCTAAGATGGATTACGTCCAGTGTTACCCATGTTGCTAAAAAGGTGCCGCACATGTTAGCTTCTCATTGCTTATTTATATATACAGAGATACACACGATTTTTCCTCGTATATCTAAACAGCTAATTAACAAAAGGTTTCAAAGAGTCAGTATCAGTGTTAATTAAAACAGTCATGGCCTGGTGTTTAATGTAGTTAATGAAGAGTTTGGTTCTAAAACACAATAAACGCTATTTTAATAAAAAATGACCACAAAAATCAGTATTGTATCTGGTCAGTTTTAAAAAGTAAATTCTAAATTTTACGCAAAATCCAATATCTGCCGTGTTATTCTGTCATCTTTTCTCAATTTTTTTCCAAACCATGACAAATGCCAGTCCTCGTTCTTAACCAATCATATCGCACTATTTCACACATTGTAAACAATAAGGGCGGTGCTTTGAATACACACAGAATCCTAGATTCCTCATCTGCTTTGTACTGCGTGATTAACAAACAAACAAAAACAAAATAATAATTTGATGGCATTGATAAACCTGTGGTGGTTTTCTGTGGCGGGGAAGCCATTAAAATCAAATAATTTACGTGAGAGGCACTCAGGAGACAAAAAAATGCTGGCTATTGCTTGTTCTCCCGAAAGCATCAAGCTTCTGTCATGCTAACACATTAACCCCAGAGGATCTTATTAAAAACTTTCCATTATTTTACTTTTAGGTCAACAAAAATCGAGCAGGACCAAAACATTTTACAGCTGATCGCTGTTAAAAAAGACGATGTCCCAGGATGACAGTGTTATTAATATGACAAAGTAAGTGTTTTGATTAATGCCATTAATGTTTTTTTAATCAGTGTATACTACTAGTCAACTAAATAAATATATAATGGCAAAGATGAATGCACATTTATATATATTGATTCAATAGATTTATAGTATTTTCTAGTAACCTTGCAATTTGCAGAAAAAAATTATCAATTTTTAAAATAAATCTTAAAAAAATCTAATTATGGATTTGAATTTTTAATGTTATAACCTAAAGATGCTATGTGAAAGTTTGAAACAGAAAATAGTGGTTTTCATTTAGTTACTTTCTTGGTATAGAAAACACATTTTTACAGAAATTAGTCAAAATGGATTTATTGCGTTTTGGAACCAAACTCTTCATATATCATGCAACTATATTCCATCTTTCTTCAATAGATGTGGCAGAAAAAATGGGAAGAGAAATTGATATATTAACATAAAATAAAAAAGCGTATCACTATGACTTAAACCAAATGTAAAAATTACATGTACGCATTCGTCAGTTTATCCAAAGCAACTTACAAACTATATAAGTTACAAATTTTTAATCAATATCTGTTGACTATACTGTATGTGAATTATGTATATGCTGTATTTACTACCCAACAATGATGAAAACCAGACAAACACATAAAAAAATGCTGGGTTATTTTTAACCAAGTGTTGGGTCAAAAAAGGACAAACCCAACCACTGGGTTAAATTAACCCAGAAAATGTTTATATTCGGCCCAAAAATTAGTTAAAACAACACAGCATTTTGGGTCGAAACAACCCAGCATAACTCAAATTATAACCCAACGCTGGGTTGAAAATAACCCAGTATTTTTTAGAGTGTAGTCTGGTCATTTATTTTCTGCAAAGATAAGATTTCCTCTATCATCCCAGTGTCCAGTGCAGAAATAAAGCGATTCTCATTCCACAACAATACATAACTGCAACATAAGCCTGACACGTTCTGACACCTGAAATTGATCAATGCCTGGGAAATTTAAATCCATATGAAATTAGATTGTTTCAAAGATTTATTGGAATACTAAATCACTCAGTGCGATTTGGGCTATCGTACTGTACTTTCAACAGGTTTGAGGCTGCTGGGATGTCACCACTGTGAACCTTATTACATCATGGGTCAGTCAAATCCAATCCTATGGTGGGAAAGGGTTCCTCAGTACACATGACCTTAGGAGAGAGAGTGGAGGTCATCCAAGAGGAATTGAGTGATTCACAATCCTCAGTAATGTCTCAGTGATTATGTATGCAACACAAAGTCAAGAAAGAGAAAGATTTGTCAGACCAAAAAGTAAGAGCAAAGACAAAATACAACCGAACAAGATGAGAGATAGCAAACGTAGTTTCCTTTTCTTACGGGAGGTTCAATTCCATCCACATTTGCTTTGTCCACATTTAATTGCTTTCTTTTTTTTGAGCAGACGTAATTGAAAAAAAAAAAACAAGACAACAACCCCTCCCAAACATAGCAGCGACAGCAGCTAATGGAGGGGGTGTAATTGTGAATGGAGGCATTCATCTGGAGATGCGGCTGGTAAATTGCTGCAGACAATGCATAGCGCAAGGATGCTCAGATCGCCGGCGTTTAGAGACGCTGGGGTAATTGCCCCTCCACAGAGATGGAGGGAAGTGAGTGGGAGAAGAGGAAGGAATTGGTGAGAGAGCAAAGTAAGAGACGTTAGGTGAAGAAAAGTGGATATGGGGATGGTGAAGATGAGTCTAGAGACTGAATGGATGAGAGTCTAGAAGGAGAGGAAGAGGAGGTGAATGTGTGTTTACATGGAGGGAAGATGATGTGGGGGAGGGCGGCGCGGTGAAATAGGTTCTCAGCGCTGCACTTTGCACAAGAAATAGCCGTCAAGAAACACTGTGTACTCGAGTGCAAAATACTCTTGGCTACGCACGCTCCTATGACTATAGAGAAATATATCACAAGTCTAGACATCAACATTTAAAGAAAACATCCAAGGTCACAAACACGGAAAGAACAAACGTGGTCACAAACAGACAAACGCAGCAAGGGATGAAAGAATGAAAACAACAACAACAACCGTTCAAAGAACAAAACGCATCTGTCAACAGAACAGCATCCTCACTAGAGAGAAACATCAGGGAGCAACAATTCAATTAAACACATCATCCTGTTTAAATTACGGCTACATAATCGCTGCAATTCAACATTGCCTAGAATTACAAATTCACAACACAATGGGCTGAAACCCAACAAGATCGACAGGACCATTGATAGCTTTGGCAAAGAAAAGATGGTGTGTTTTGAATCACAGAACTTGCGGCCAGGAAATCATCGAAAGTTGATGTAAGACATTTTTTAAGTATATATATGACTATAAATAAAAAACCAAGGAGGATGTGCATTACAGTGTATTTACAACAGATATAGGCATAACACATAGGCTGTTTTTGGTTGGTAATTGTTAAAGGTGTGCATCACATTCACATATTTTCCAAAGCAACATACGGTGCATTAAAGCTATACGTTTTCAGTATGTGTGTGACCTGGGAATCGAACCTGAATGTAAAATTGTCCAAAGAGTTATACATTATACTGTATACCATTTTCATAAACAGATTTAAAGGGGACATACCATGAAAATCGGACTTTTTCCATGTTTAAGTGCTATAATTGGGTCCCCAATGCTTTTATCAACCTAGAAAATTTTAATTAGATCAACCCAGTAACTTAGTTCTGGTAAACCGTTCTCTTCAAGCATGAAATTTGGCTCCCCTGGTGATGTCAGAAGGGGATAATACCGCCCCTTAATCTGCACTATCCAACCACGACACTGCAATTTAGTACAGAGATCAGCTCATTTGCATGTTAAATGACACGCCTACAAAGTGACAATTTTAACATGCTACTAATAAATTATCTGTGTGGTATTTTGAGCTTAAACTTCACATATGTAATGGGGACACCAAAGATTTATTTGACATCTTAAAAGAATTTTGTGAAATGTCCCCTTTAATAGAAAGTAAGCAATTTAATAATCTAATCTATATATTTAAACAGGTCTTGTATGGTTGGCAGATGGACAATCGGCATGAACTGTGCAAACGCATGGATGAGTGTCCGTGTCACACCCCTAAATACTATCGCCTTGTCGGCATAACGGTTAACAAGACGGTAGCAAGCACATTGCGGCGAACACACCGCTGACACGAGACGGCCGGGGTCTGCAGGGGTCAGGCGGTAATTACACATATAACTCCCTCTGTGAGCAGCAGGCCGGCTAAGCTTACAGCCACTGGTTACTGTGTCACACACACTCTCACGCAGAGCGTCTTATAGTGCTGACGCATGCTGAGAGTGGCCGATGCTGGCGAGGCGCACGCACGGTGAGAAAGTGATTACAAGGCGGGAGGAGACAACAAAGCAGACAGGGACATTGAGGTGCTGAAAACATGACTATTACTACGCACTGGCAGGGTGGACGTTCTTGCGAGTGTCTGTGCCAAGAAAGCTCTCAAACAAGCATAGTCGGACTATTTCTAGCTTTTAAGAACTACAAAATACAGAAAGTGGCCTTAAATAAAGCTTGGTATGTGTGCATCTATGATGTTTATCCCGAATCTCAACTGGCAAAATCATAGTCACCAGATTGGTAAAGCTGTACATGGTGTAATGGCTTGCGACAAGCGCTGGTAAACAAAAGGTTGTGGGTTTGATTCCAGCTCCCCAAGAGTCAAACATTTGATTTTTACGGTTTTGGAATCCATTTAGCCGATCTCCGGGTCTGGCGGTACCACTTTTAGCATAGCTTAGCACAATCCATAGAATCTTATTAGACCATTAGCATCACGCTAAAAAATAACCACAGAGTTTCAATATTTTTCCTATTTAAAACTTGACTCTTCTGTAGTTACATCGTGTACTAAGACCGACGGAAAATTAAGTTGTGATTTTCTAGGCAGATATGGCTAGGAACTATTCTCTCATTCTGGCATAATAGTCAATGACTTTGCTGATGTAACATGGCTGCAGCAGGCGCAATAAAATTACGCAGCGCCTGAAAATAGTCCCCTTGGTAACTTTCAATACCAGGGGACTATTGTCGGGCAGTGCGTAATATCATTGCGCTTCCTGCAACCATGGTACGGCAGCAAAGCCCTTCATACACAGTTGTCTTATAATATAAGTGTAATGTTGTTCTAAGAAGGATCAGGTCTTAGGAATAAGAGCATCCCACAGCTGAGCACAGCATTGATTTGTTGTGTGTAAATAAACCACAAGACCCCGATGGTGAATCGATACCCTTTCTAACCTAAACAAGAGAGAAGCCTCTCATACAGCAATGCTGTTCACTTCCTAGTGTTGACAGCATTCATCAAAAATTTTATGCTTTTTAAAATTGAGACAACAAAATCTGTGGTAAAAAATGTAGATCTAGGATTTGTCTCTAGGATAGTTTTACATTGTCAGATATGAAATGAGACACAGATTACGTGTTTATCGTTCAAAGTAAGCGATACAATATCATGTCACGGCGGATTGCTACATCTGGAAGCACGTACTGTAAAACTCAACGAAAGATGGAAAACGCTACCCACAGGGTCTGAAACAAATGAAAGCAAAGGTGTTTATGAATGAGAACACAGACACGTTCATGGAGCGAGCGAGAGATTGTGGGAGATGGATGGCACTACAGAGAGAACGAGAGAGATTAGGGGAGGAAGAGATTGGAGGAGACAGATGAGGAGAGTAGTGTAGAGTTCAGGCAGAAATGAAAGAGATATCATGAGGGAGGATGAAATAGATGGGGGAAATGAGAAAGTAGTGGCGGAGAGAAAGTGGCGGTCATACGGTGAGCGGCAGACGATGGAGGGATGGTAGAGGAAGAGAGGTAAGCCGGTAGGGTGTGCCAACAGGGCCCTTGCTGGGCGTACATATGTAGAGCAGCAGGGAGGCTACAGTAGCGCCAGCTGAATCACAGCTATCTTTTCTCAATCTTTCACTATCTACGGGACCATTCCCTTCTTTTATCCATAGAGCGACATACTATAGGCTTTTGGCCCCATGCTTTGTACTCGGACTGGCCTGCCAAAATACACTAAGATACACATACACAATCAGCACAAATAAATAAAACACCCTTGACATCTCTAAACTCATTAGCCATGGAAATGCATGCAAAAATATGCACCTCTATAAATCCACCTTGGGCCAATTTGTGCTTTTGTTGCTGCTTGCGTGTTCGCACATGACTTACACATGGGGAGAAGCGGGTGTCTAGGTGTGTGTGGGGGGATACTCCGTTTGGTCATAAGGGTATTCTCTCCTCTATCTGGCAAAGCTCTGCCAGTGACAGTGATGTTTGTGTGTAAATATGGTTCTGTCAGTCAAAAACGTGCCCGTATGGGCCGCAGTGCTTTAGGCTTCACATTATTGAGTCTTTCCGACTGAAAACAGGTCTGGAACCCTTGGAGTCCACCCAGAATTCCATGTAAACACAGTTGGATGCTGAAACATTGGCACAGAGCCCTGTCTTACAGACAGCAAAAGCAGGGCCTTATATTGATGGTCCTATGAGGAAGAAAAACAAGGGATGGGCTTGGACAGTGATTGGCAACCAGGGGTACCTCAGGGGGTACTTAAGCAGGTTCCAGTGGGTATTTTGTTTGTTAAACCTACAGTTTGAAACGGATTCAAGAATTATACATTTCAAAGCTATCTAGACAAAAAAAAACATACCATAATAAAACATAATAGCTTGTAGTTAGATTTTGTAGTTAATAGGGTAGCTGATTGTTACATTTTAAGGAAAAAAAAAACGATATAATGTGTCCAGTGCTGGGCAAAGATTAATCGCGATTAATCACATACAAAATAAAAGTGATTTTTTTTGTGCATAATATATGTGTGTGTGTACTGTGTGTAATTATTATGTATATTTAACCACACACACTACATATATTCATTTTATTTGTATATCATTTTTTATTTATATATGTAAATGTTTCTTAAATACATACATGAATGTGTGTGTATTTATATATACATAATAATTACATGGAGCACACACTCATATATTATGCCAAAAATCACTTTTATTTTGTATGCGATTAATCACGATTAATATTTGCCCAGCACTACGTTTTTTCACATGTAGCAGAACATACCTTACATACATGGACAGTGCATATATTGTATACAGTGTGGGGTCCAAAATTGTAACAAGAATGGAGAGGGGGTAAATGTCTTCAGGACACTTAAAATATAGGACACAGGAAGTTGATTGGAGTTATTTAATTAATTACTTTTTGAAGCTTGAAGGGTTTTACCCTCAGTCTTTTGCCACCATCGACTCCCATAGTAAAAACCAAAGCAACACTTTTAAAAAAAATCTACATTTGGGTTCTAAAGAACAAAGAAAGACATTGGGAGTTCAAACTGAGGGTGTAAGTGATGACAAAGCATTTGTTTTCGGGTGAACTATCCCCCTTAAGTCCTCTGCTGGAATTACAGCACCATCAGAGAGAAATATCTGTAAATGTCTGAGACTGTGGCCTGCAGCAATATTCTTCAATGCAAGGTCATCTAGGCCCTGGTCTTGCATGTTCTCTTTTAATTAAAGTCTCTTTCTTTTTCACCATCTTGCTTTCTGACTATTGTCATCATGACAAATCAATAAAGAGAGATGCAGGTCCTGCCTGTTGTCATCTGTCCTTGGGTTAAAACATGATGTAAGAGTTAAATGGTATCTAAATAAGGTTCTTATAAAGGTAGTGCATGGCGCTAGCAATGCTAAGGTTATGTGTTTTTATCTCTATCATTTAATAAATGTATAAACGCATTTGCTAGAAGTATGTCTATTTGTGCTTTTTCACATAAATTCATACAATGGTTGATGGCGTGATTAAAAAATATATTTTGATTGCACCCTTTGTTTTTAGATCAAAATCACAAAGGAGATATGTGTAATTTTGTCCCTGTTATCTTTAGAGTACTATTTCTGTTATTCTGTTTGATTTTTTCATCCATTATGTATACACACACAAACAATCTCTCTCTATGCAACAGTGATCCTGATGTTGGCACCATCTATTGGGTAATAGAAAGAAAAAACTAAATTTCCATTTGACATTTCACAGCAAAGGGGAGAGAGGAAAAAGGACAGAGAGAGAGAAAGTGAATGAAAGAGAGTGGGTCATGACCTTCAGAGATGGAGTGCCACACCGGTGTTTTGACCTGAAAGCTCAGTGTGAGTTTAGTGCTGTATCCCAGAGGTTAAACAATGAAACAGCTGGACGTGAACTCATACTCTCTGTAGAAAATGAAAGTAAAAAAGGCAGCAAGGTCACCAATAAGTATATAATTGGTAGAGCATTGCATATATATATATATATATATATATATATATATATATATATTATATATATATAAATATATAATAGTAATTTTTTATCATGTGTGTTCCCTGGAGTTCAAACCCACGCTTTCTGGGGTTGTATGAGTACGCGTAGAGTATGAGTACGCGTCCAGCTGTTTCATTGTTTAACCTCTGGGATACAGCACTATATATATATATATATATATATATATATATATATATATATATATATATATATATATATAAAATTTGTGTCACTGTATCTAAGGGAATAAGGAATGGGAGGTAAACTACTCTTCACAAGTTTGGACACATTACTTAATTTCCAATAAACTATTGTTTCTTAAGCTTATGTCTAATTGTCTGACATTCACTTGAAATCTTTTTCTTTTCTTGCTGAGTTGGACGAAATAGAAGCTGAAAAAGCAGCCAAGTGGTGCCTGCCTACAGTAGCAAACATGGGAATTCCTTCAATATGGTTTAAAAGCATTCCAGGTGGCTCCTCTTGCTTCCCAATCCCAGACTGTGATTCCAATACGTGCATTTGTGCTATTACATCATTTTACAACCTCTTTTATATTTTATTACTAATTGTATGAGTTTACTTTTATTCATTTCAATTAATTATAATGAAAATATTAAACTACTATTCAGCCTATTGGTTTGATTGCAGAGCTGCTAAAATGTGTGCACTGGTAAGTGTGTGGGGGTTTTAACCTATAAAGACGCATTGCCACAGTTTAAAAGAGGTTTCCGCAGAGATGCATCCATCACTTGAAATAAGCTTGAAAAATAACCAATGAACTGGACACAAAAACTGTCAACTACTGACCTCAGAAGAGACAAAGCACACACATACTGACCTGCTCATGCTCCCAAAGGCTGACCCCTGAGTGGTTTCCCATGATCGTGACACTTCCAGCATTTATATATAATAATAATCAAGCAATCACATGGCAGTTGCTTCTATGTATTTAGGGGTGTGGTCCTGGTCAAGACAATCTCCTGAACTCCAAACTGAATGTTAGAATGGGAAAGAAAGGTGATTTAAGCAATTTTGAGCGAGGCATGGTTGTTGGTGCCAGACTGGCCGGTCTAAGTATTTTACAATCTGCTCAGATACTGTGATTTTCATGCACAACCATTTCTAGGGTTTACAAAGAATGGTGTGAAAAGGGAAAAACATCCAGTATGCGGCAGTCCTTTGGGCGAAAATGCCTTGTTGATGCTATAGGTCAGAGGAGAATGGGCCGACTGATTCAAGCTGATAGAAGAGCAACTTTGACTGAAATAACCACTCGTTACAACCGAGGTATGCAGCAAAGCATTTGAAAAGCCACAACATGCACAACCTTGAGGCGGATGGACTACAACAGCAGAAGACCCCACCGGATACCACTCATCTCCACAACAAATAAGAAAAAGATACTACAATTTACACAAGCTCACCAAAATTGGACAGTTAAAGACTGGAAAAATTTTGCCTGGTCTGATGAGTCTTGATTTCTGTTGAGACATTCAGATGGTACAGTCAGAATTTGGCGTAAACAGAACGAGAACATGGATCCATCATGCCTTGTTACCACTGTGCAGGATGCTGGTGGTGGTGTAATGGTGTGGGGGATGTTTTCTTGGCACACTTTAGGCCCCTTAGTGCCAATTGGGCATCGTTTAAATGTCACAGCCTACCTGAGCATTTTTTCTGCCCATGTCCATCCCTTTATGACCACCATGTACCCATCCTCTGATGGCTACTTTCAGCAGGATAATGCACCATGTCACAAAGCTTGCATAATTTCAAATTGGTTTCTTGAACATGACTATGAGTTCACTGTACTACAATGGCATCCCACAGTCACTAGATCTCAACCCAATAGAGCATCTTTGGGATGTGGTGGAACGGGAGCTTCGTGCCCTGAGTGCATCCCACAAATCTCCATCAACTGCAGGATGCTATCCTATCAATAAGGGCCAACATTTCTAAAGAATGCTTTCAGCACCTTGTTGAATCAATGCCACGGAGAATTAAGGCAGTTATGAAGGCGAAAGGGGGTCAAACACAGTATTAGTATGGTGTTCCTAATAATCCTTTAGGTGAGTGTATAACCCATGTAAAATTATACTGCAAACTACTTTAGCCCAATTGATTGAGCATTGTGTAAGCAGTTTCCAGGAATCACACATACTGATAAAGAAATGTATGCATCAAGTCGCTTCTGCCACGTGCATTAATCTAACTGTAACCGTATAAGCACAGATATTGAATTCAGTGCTACTGCCAAAGAAAATACGGTATAACAAAGCCAAACCTGTAAAACAATATTAGCGGAGGAAACGGAGATGCAGACAACAAAGCTGGACAAGTATCAATAATTCAATTGTGTGTTTGTATTTGTAATTGGATTTGAGTGTAGTGTATATACAGCGTGTCGTCTGACAACTACCTTCCCCAGTGTGTCTACAAATGAATCAACAAGTTAGCGTGTCTGTATCCTCGAAGGTGTGAATATGTACATGTAAAAGAGTGCGTTGAAAGGCTCTGTGACTGATATTCTGCCGTCACTAATGGCTCTATATGAAGAGGCAACAAGTCATTTACAGAGATGATGTTGTCCTCTGACACAATCACTTTCTATTCTGTCCGGCAGAGAGGAGAGGCGTTTGCAGTGGGTAATTGCATTGAGAATTGATTTTAAGCAATGTGCCGTCTCATGGGCTGTAATCAAGCACCATTATTCACTGTTAACTAAAGCGCTCCGCACAGGCCAACACAAAGACATGACTCCTGTTAAACAGCCCAGCTCCCTGTGCTCTCTCATTAACACACGCATACACATCTCTAAGAATGACTAAGAGCTCTCACACGACGCGGGGAGGTAACGTTTCAACAACATACCCACAAACGCAGGCCAAGAATATGAAGTGATTACGCTGAAATCAGGCCTCTCGTGAGCTCTTATCGGCTGGAAATGAATTGGCTCATTTGCAGCATGGTGTGAAAGGAGAATGTTTGTTGTGGCTTTGAGTAGGAGCTTCCTGAACGGATTCCAGATCTGTGTCAAATTACATCAACGAGTCGGCCACGGTGACCAATCAGAGACTGAGGTTCACCCACAGGACGTTATTCAGCAGCCAATCAGTAATGCAATCAAAAAGCCCATGTTCATTCATCTGCATGGCTACGAAAGTTTCGTTAGGACCTATGTTGTCATGTCTGCAGCCTTTGGTAGCCGTCGGCCATAAGAAGTTTTAGTGGGTGTGCCAGAGCACTTCTTGATAAAACGGTGACCGTTAAATAGCATGCGGTATCACCTCTGTCCTATCAGCGATTAAAAATATTGCCCTACATCTAACACCCATCATTTAAACTACCAGTGTGGGCTATTAAAACTCTTGGGTCTGCACAGATCGATAGTGGTGGATTTCTCTCCAAAGCAGTAAATGTGTTTGGGCATCTGATGGAGGGAGAGGAAAAAGTGATTGCCTGGTGTAACAACAAGAGAGACTTTTTTTCTAAGGTTTCTACAACACTGTTTATTATACTGAGTTTGTAATCCTGGTGAATTAAGTGGCCTAAAACTCAAGCACATATTCACAGAAAGGAGATTACCATATATAGAGTACACTGTTAAGCTATGATGTGTCCTCTAACTGGACTGGACTGAAGCAGATATCAGGTAAGTTAGCTCGTCACTTACTGTGCAGAAGCTAAGTTCATTCAGCAGTATAAAAGAATATCGCGTCACGCGCTCATTTGAGCTATAATGAACGAAAATGCCCACGCTCATCCCAACAGGATATATCGTTCAGCTCCTCAAAACGGGGGTTTTAAATGCATATAAACAATCACGATGAGAAATGTCTGAAAACTGGGTTAAAGCAGACATCAGGAGCTCGTTAAATATCCACTCAGAAGCTGATATCATTCACCAGCATAGAACGGCGCGTCACACGCTCCTTTATAGTCTTATCATAAACAAAAATGCACGCGAGTTGTTTCTGGAGAGAGAAATAATAAATAATATGCAAACTTCAGACGCTGCGTAGAAGAGAGGGCAGGACTTTCAACAGGTCACGTGTCTTCCCGGGACCTTGCAGATGCCGGCAAATCATGGCAGTGTGAATGAACAAAAAATCAAACCTTCTCGGAAACCAACGGCATTTTCTGTGTATTTTCCGGAATGTCTGTGTGAGAGGGGCTTAAATGAGTCGGAATGCGCGTGGTCTAATTTTGATCTTAAATTTTATCTCTAATTTTGATCTTTTTAAATTTCTACAATAAGCCTTTGTACAGTGCTCCCAATGCTCCAAATAGTAATTAAAGATCTAAAAATATCTTTATTTGTATGTATTCAAGGGCTGCACCTTACTAAATCTTTCTTAATACAAAAGTAAGCATGTCGATCAAAAGCAAGGCTGTTGCAACTTGCAGCTCTGACAATTTGGTTTTAAACTGGACATATCATGAAAATCTAACTTTTTCCATGTTTATGTGCTATTATTGGGTCCCCAGTGCTTCTATCATCCTAGAAAATGTAACCAAGAACAACCCAGTAATTAAGTTTTGGTAAACCATTCTCTGCAAGCATGTGAAAAAATAGGTCATTGAAATTTGGCTCCCCTTGTGATGTCAGAAGGGGATAATATCACCCCTTAATCTGCACTATCCAACTACAGCACTGCCATTTAGTGCAGAGATCAGCTCATTTGCATTTAAAGGACACACCCAAAAATGCCACATTTTTGATAACACCTACAAAGTGGCAATTTTGAAATGCTAAAGATCTCAAAACTTTTTGTGCGCAAGGGTTACCACAATGGATATAAAAATCTGGAGGGCTACTTTTTTGATATTTCCCAAAACATTTTTGTCTTTGTTGATTCTATTTTACTTGTTGATTTGTTAAATAATTGTTTAAAATGTTAACATAAAAAAGCCAAGCTAATATAGTATGGTATTTTGAGCTAGAACTTCACATATGTACTCTGGGGACACCAAAGATTTATTTGACATTTTAAAAAAGTCTTGTGAAATGTCCGCTTTAAAACATGCAGGAATGAGAAAATAAAGTGCAGGACTTGCTTGATGTTAAAAAAGTTATTAAGAAAAATAAAGTGTGGGACCTGATTGATGTTCAGAGTTATTAAGCGTGACAAGACACGAAAACAATCTTCCTCATGCTGACAGACAGACACATTCGAAGCGTGTGGACAAATAGACGCTATCAGACAGCGTGCAATCCCGATATATCAGGGCCATAACAACAATAGACATTGAGGAGGACATGTTGTCAGAAATGCTTTCGGAATTAAACATTTTACCTAAACACATACCTATAAATAGTAAATTCAGGAAAAACTAGGCAATTTTTGAGTTCACTTTAACATTTTTCCAAAGCTGTATCATAACAAAATATGTCCAGACAACTTAATATTTTTTTCTTTTCTGCTGTATTTTTAACTACAGTGTTAAGAACATCTCCTATCTGTGGCTCAGGTTTATCTTAAGCCCTTTTCACACAGAAATTCCGTAAAATACACGTAAAATGCATCCTGGATTTTTCCGGAATAGTTAGATTTTTTTTCATTCACACTGCCAAGTTTACCCGGCATGTGACGGTCCCGGAAAGACACGCGACCTATTGAAAGTCCCGCCCTCTCTTCTACGCAGCGTCTGAAGTTTGCATATTATATATTATTTTTCTCTCCAGAAACAACTCGCGAGCATTTTTGTTTATGATAAGACTACAAAGGAGCGCGTGAACGCACAGTTCTATGCTGGTGAATGATCTCAGCTTCAGAGTGGATATTTGACGAGCTCCCTGATTTCTGCTTTGATACAGTTTTCTGACAGTTCTCATCGTGATTGTTTATATGCATTTAAAACCCGCATTTTGAGGAGCTGAACGATATTGTTGGGATGACATGCGGGTATTTTCGTTTATTATAGCTCAAATGAGCACGTGAGCGATATTCTTTTATGCTGCTGAATGAACTCCGTTTCAACGCAGTAAGTAACGAGCTAACTTACCTGATATCAGCTTCAGTCCAGTTTGCTGACATTTCTCGTAGTGAATGTTGTAAATCCCTCATTTTAAAGAGTTGAACCAACTTCATGTTGCCATGACACGCGCATCCTCACTACGGCACGTGCGTCATTGTTTATGCGTCTCATATATCATTTCCTGATAACTGCTTCAATCTAGTTTGCAACATTTCTCGTGGTGAATTTTTATATGCATGTTATCTCTCGTTGTAAGGAGCTGAACCATAACTTGTGTTGTGATGATGACGCGTGCGTCCTCACTTCGACACGCCCATTACTGCATTCTTGCGGCTTCTTGTTCACACAGAGGGTTATCCGCGTATCTTACTAGGTCCTCTTTCCGGCAACGATCCCAGAAGATTAACGGAACGAGTTTTTGTTCACACAGACGCTTGTCTGGCAATTTTACGGGTATTTTCTGGGACCAGAGGTCTGTGTGAATGGGGTTTTAGTTGAGCATTTATAAGATCTCCCACACATACAGTACATACACTGTGCTGTCATTAAACGAACAGCTCAGCGCTTTAAGTGGGCCGGAACACCCCAGTACTCAGTACCGCCACTTCTAAAAATAGCTCTTGAGTGTACCACCACCTCTCCGTGCGCCCAGAACCTGCTTTTAGCGTACCGGAACGCTCATTTGCACATCTGTTTAAAAATCAGAGGTTTAATTTAATAATTTGGCTGCGCTGCCGCTTTTCAGAGCGCCCTTAATGTATGCTTCCTAATTCGTCCCACCGAGAGCAGAGACTACATTACCCATACACCCTTGCGTTTACAAGTTAAAAGCGCATGCGTCGGACGGTCAGTCAGTGTCAACGTGCTCTGGAGAGGTGTGTGTTTGTGTGTGAAACGCGCAACCATAGCTGCTCGGTTAAAATGAAAATACAATGATCACGTAATATGCCCTCCTTGTGTAAGACTCTGAGTAGTAAAAGAACACCGTCAGAATCAGAGGACTCGCTGACATCCCACCAAGCCAGAATGATAGCTGCAGGTCAGACGCAAGCCTTGTAGGTACGTGATAATCTCCGCTGTGGCGGCTGTCAGTTTGGTTCCCCTCGAAGCAACTTCGGATTTCCTCAGGCGATGTGCAGAAAACCTTCTTGAAATTGTAATATACATTTAGTTTAATTGCTATACTACAAGTAAACGAAATTTCAATGAATTTGAACGACGTGCACAGTAGTTTTACCACCCGCAAAATGGAAAACAATGGGACAAAATAAATTACTTTAGAGTTTCAAATGGCCAGTATTTTGTTATTCTTACCCCATAGACATGGTCTTGGTGTCATTTTAAAGTTTTTTTTTCAAGCTCTTTCTATCTGAACAACTAGTTTTAGCATTTAACCATGCTGAAAATTGTACTCACATATCTACCTTTTGCACATTTTATTTATGTTCAAAAGCTCTTTCTAGTCTACAGTAGCTCTTTCTAATGGTATTTTTTCAAAATCCTTTTGCACATTTTATTTATGTTCAGTAGCTATTTCTAGCTCAAGCAAATCCACAAATTTATAAAATGATTTATTATTTTATACAAGGTCGTCTGTTGACTGCTGAATATAAAACCCCTTCAATATAGGAGTCGAGTCAGCAAAAAAAAAAAAAATAATAATAATAATAATAGAGTACCGGCACCTCTTTTGGGCCACTTAAAGCACTGGAACAGCTATATTATTGTAAGGGGTTGTGCACACCAAAACCTTTAACTCTTTCCCCGCCATTGACGAGATATCTCGTCAATTAAGAGAAAACGCTTCCCCGCCAATGACGAGATATTCCGTCTTTCCGCAATACCGCTATTATCCACCAGGTGGCGCCCTTCCGCAACTTTTTAAACCCGGAAGTATTGCCCTATGGCAAGCTGCTGCATGTCCGTGTTTGTTTTAAAGATCGCTCTGAATATGATCTCTATGAAAAGTCCGTCATAAAAATGGAATTATCTCTGCTTTTTGCTCAAAATATGGTGTTTTTGCAAAAACCTACCCATATTCAAAAGCTGATTGCAAAAGAACCACTAAAGGTAGGATGAAACGGTTTTTTTTGTTTGAAAGCAGAGGGTCTGTTCTTTCATTTGATATATTGTATGTTTATGTATTTAAAGAAGAACATTTTCTGAAAGGCATTAAACTTTGGTGAAAATCATGAAAAATGCTGGCGCTGGCTGGCAACTTTTTTTAAAAACGCTGGCGGTGAAAGAGTTAAATGCGGCTGAAAACGCCTGGACAAAGGCGAATGCCAGCTGTTTTTTTCAGTTGAGTGACAGCTTTCTTCAGCTAAGTGCTTTGGTAGCTGTGATACTTTAGCTGTGAGCCGGTTGGTTGCTGTGGTAATGGCCCGCCCCTCCTCCACTGTGATTGGACAGCCGTGTGAGAACTGACATTGACGAGTGGAGCTTTTCACCCAAAGCAGAAGAAAACCGCTAACTGCTGGCTTATTTGAAAAACACTGAGCTTCCATTGGAAACAATTAAAAACATGCGCCGGCCGCAGGCATAAAAGCTTTGGCGAGCACGCCCCCTAAAAGTACAGCAGACAGTGAACTGGCTGCCATATAGCTAGCTATACCCAACAGACTGTTAGGACAGATCCTTAGACATCCATATCTTGCTGCAACAATTAAAAATGATATTTAAAACAAAATTCTCACAACAGATAATAAAAAAGATTTTTTCATGTAATAAATCTTAAAGGTGCCAAAGAATGCATTGATACAAAATGTTAATTTATTTCGGATATCTACAAGGAAGGTTTGTGGCTTTATTAAGTGCACAAATGATCGAGAAACAGTTTTACATGTCTATTTATAACTCAATGATTTCTCCCTAGAATTAAATGGTCTATTATTACCTTATTTGAAAGGGTCATGAATAATAATGTTGAGCTCTGCTCTGATTGGCTGTTTCTCAGAGCTGTTCAGTTCAGTAGCTCTGTGTGTGTGTGTGTGTAAACAGACCTTATGTTTGAGACTGTATCAGACGAAGATACAGATTTTGATGATCAGTCAATTATTCTGAGATTGGAAATGGACACTTCTGAGTGATAATTCTGTGTTTTTCAGTCACAACGTTGTTTTAGCATTGTAACAATATTGTAATTTATTTATTGGGTAATTTAATGTTGGGGCATACATCAGGACTGCAATGTAGAGGTCTTCACGGGTCCACTTAGATCCGAAAACCAGAGGTCCAACCCGAGACCCGATTGGGTACTATAATAGTGGCATCGAGTCTCAGGTCATTTAAAATGAATGTGTTTATGCCGAACGGACACGAGAAGACCCGAACTCTCTCGCGTGTGTGCATCAATGTCCTTTTCAAACCTCTCATCCATTTTTCCAAGAGCGCTTGCAAAATTGCGCGGCTGGCGGTAGGTTATTTTTCCTTGAGATAGACATGTCAGTCAATTTTAAATGTACATTTTAGCGCATACCTTGGTGTCGTCATCAGATAACAAAGTAAAACAAATGGAGCAGCTCGCCAAACTGCTGCATGTGGGTCTGCAGACTGCACACACGTCAGTGCCGTTTACATTCGAGTCCAGTCGGGTTAAAAAAAATTGCCACTGGTTCGTGTCGGACTCGAGTCTAATTTTCTTGGGTTTGTCGTGGGTCGGGTATAAAGTGATTGGGTCATTTCGGGTCGGGTACATTTCTTTGGACCTGAGAAGACCTCTACTGCAATGTCACAGCAAGGTTTAAATAAGAAGGAAGAAACAATAGTGTTTGAGGCTCTATATATGTCATTACCATGCCCAAAACTCTTATTATTCATCTATGCCTAGGTAAATACAGTTTTACATTCTACGGCACCTTTAAGGAGCAAAATATGTTATATCCTAGAAAGTAAGAAAGAGAGGTAGAATGAAAGTGAGACAGAGAGATTAAAGTTTCTTTATGGAGCTAAGTGAGTTGGTCACTGACAGCAGTAATACTATGTGTACACAGCATGCAGCATGTAAAGCTCCGACCCCCTGCCTTCCCACGTATCGCATCTGCAGCCCGCCACTCTGCCTGCTCTTTCAGCCTCTCACTGACCATTGCTTTGAAAAACTCTTTTCTTCTCTCCCTCTCTCTCCTCTTTTAGCTCCTCCCACACTCTCCGCAGGTCTTTTCTTCCTGCAACTGTCTGGGGACCCTTTCACTTTTTGTCCCTCTCTGACCTCCCCTGGACCACATTCTGTGTTGTTATACACACCATCTGCTTTAAGGGGGTGGGGGGAAGCGATGAGCCTTTCCGAGTCCTGTTAAACGGTCAGTGTGTCAGCCTGGCGGCCCTCTGCCCGTCTCATCGATAGCATCGCACTGGATTTCAATGCAAACTCAAGCTAGGCTCTTAAAACAGCTTAGAGAGGGCGATTAAAGGTGGACCCATCTTAAGCTCACACCCCTCGGGCTGCGGTGGTATGTCCCGCTAATTCCCTGATAGAAGTCTCTTTTAAGAGGCACTCAAGCCGCACTAAGCAGCTGCCTGTGAGTTAGGTCATTTTCCCAGGAGCGGGACAGTGGGCTTTGGCAGGACCTCAAAAAAAAAGAACACCATCTGTTATTGGACTGAAAAGGTTGGTGACACCTTCTGTGGTACCAACAACCCCTAATTAAGCGAAGGGGAATGCAGGCCCAAGCTGCGAGCCGACTGGCCGGCCAGCCTTATGCATTGCCCTGGTGACAAGCCAAATCCATTCCTCATCCTTCCCCCCCTCTCCCAAGCCACATCTGTCCACCGGGGCACACCGAACGGCCATGGAGGAGCCCTCTGTGAACTTTCTCCGTTGCTGACGCTAGCTGCAGTTCACATCTACAACTGATGCACTGACAAAGTTACAGACTTTCAGGTACAAAACAAGACATACGGGGAGGTGGAGAACTTAATGGTAATACACCACTTTTAATTTCCATGTGTTGATGAACTAATTTTATCAGTATGCGTGTTCTCTGGGACTTGAACCCATGACCTTGGTGTTGCTAGTGATGCTGTACTGGATGAGCTACAGAAACATCAATAAAAACAATTAGGAGAAAGAACCAACTGTTATTGTGTCTGTTCAACTGATAAAGGATTACTTAAGCAGTGTAAAGGTCAAGGGTTCAATTCCTAGGTAACACATGGATAATAAATGCACAGTTTAAATGCATTAGACCCAGCGTTGGGTCAAAAATGGACGAGCTTAGCAGCTCAGTTGAAATTAACTTAGTAAATGTTTATATTTGACCCAACAATGGGTTAAACAATACATTGGTAAAAATATCCCAGATTTTTTAAGAGTGTACAGACACAATTATAAACATATGGGGTCCTTTTTTAACAGCACAGTCTAAAAGGTGAATGTGATTTTATTTAACCAATCAGATTGCAGGATTAGGATTGAGGTGTATGTTAGATTTAGTTTTAGGATTGGGTTAGGGGCTTTCCTCAAACAATTTTTTCACACAAATTTGAGGGGTTAAAAATGAGTAGGGTTTGAAGGACAATGTGTAGATTTTAAAGTATTTTATTAGTCAAAATCAATGTCTTTATTCATATATATGTCCTCATTGGTGTCAAATTACCTCTGCCAATGATCTGACTTTTCTTTGTAAGATTAAAATTTCTTTTTCTTTATTTACATTGAACGGGTAAGTCCAAGAAGGCTTCCATGTCGTTTCGCCATATTGAAAAACTATAATAGCAGAGGGGGACAAAAAGCACTAATTTACCGTAACCGTTATCGTTCAGAACACGTGAACCAGCTGGAACGGACAAGGAGATTAGTGAGTACATAACGGCTACCGTAGTTGCAACACGCATTTGGAAAAACGAGGCGCTAGAGAGCACTGTTCATTCACAATTTAAACACTAGATGGGGGAAAATCCCTTTAAGGGTAAGTTAGGGTTTCTTTAACTAAAACGTTGATCCAGGACCAACAAAAAATGTTGATCCAGGATAACATCTTACTTTACATCATGGCAACCCAGTCTAAAAGGGCATGTCCAAATTCACGTTTGCTAATTTAACTCTTTAGCGGCCATTGACTAACTCGTCAATTAAAAGAAACTCTTCCCTGCCAATGACAAGTTTTTCCGGCAATCCGTATTTCCGCTATTATCCACCAGGTGGCTCTTACCCAACTTATAAAACCGGAAAGTATTTCTTTAGGGCAAACAGTTCAAACTCCCTGTATGTTTCGAGGATCGCTCTGAATTTGATCTCTATCAAAATTCCTTCGCAAAAATGAAATGTTCTCAAAGCACAGATGTGTGTAATTATAAATGTATGTAATTATATTTCATACATGAAAACTAAGGTAGGATGAAACGTTTTCTTTGAAAGCAGAGGGTCTATTCTTCCATTTGATATATTGTATGTTTATATATTTAAAGAAAAACATTTTCTGGAAGGCATTAAACTTTTTGGTAAAATCATAAAAAATGCTGCTGCTGGCTGGCAACTTTTTTTAAAACGCTGGCAGGGAACGAGTTAACAAAATGGTTTGTGCACCTAGTTCACAGTCTAAAAGGGTTGTTCCTATATTTTCGTAATGAGTAATGGGTGTTTTGGCTGTAACATGCAATAAACCAATTTTTTCATCCCCTTTTAAAGCCAGTTGCGCTCGTGCCATACCGATTCCCTATTTAGATGGAGGAATTTGTAAATTGAAAAACTAAGTTGAGAAAGAAGACCACCAGTTTTAGATTGATGTTAAACATTTGCATTGTTTTTATTTGTATTGAAATTGTTATTTTTTGTATAGAAATTTAAATTTTTGCATTTAAATTGTTTTTTTTTTTTTGTATTAAAGAGGACATTTCACAAGACGTTTTTTAGATGGAGTACATATGTAAAGTTCTAGCTCTAAATACCATATAGATAATTTATTATAACGTTAAAATTGCAAAAAATGTGCCGTTTTGGGTCTGTCCTTTTAAACTGACCTCTATGGCAGTGGCGTGGTTGGATAGTGCAGATTAAGGGGCGGTATTATCCCCTCCTGACTTCACAAGGGGGCCAAATTTCAATTACCTATTTTTTCACATGCTTGCATGGTTTACCAAAGCTTAGTTGCTGGGTTGATCTTTTTCACATTTTCTAGGTTGATAAAAGCACTGCGGACCCAATTATAGCACTTAAACATGGGAAAAGTCTGATTTTCGTGATATGTCACCTTTAAAAGTCGTTTTCTTTTTTTAACTCATGTAAGTAAAAATAGCAGGCTTTTAATTGCTGTAAATGTATGGATAGCCTACATGAGCGGTGTAATCTCAAAGAATCATTTACAAATATGCAAGAAAAGGTTTGTACTTGGTCACATACGCATTACAAAAGCATTGGTCACAAAGCATTATAACAACATTATCTTTACTTTTGGTTCTTCTACTATATATCTATAGAGATACAGTATAGCTCTATTACAACAAAATGAATAATTAATGTGATTAAGTATCTAAGACAAAAGGTTTTAATTAAACAGACACACACTGGGACCTTCGAGGCATTGACAGTAAAGAGACTGAATTTTGGCGCGTTTCTTTTGCTAGTTAAATGCTTTTAATGCAAAATACTAAACAACATAGAAAACACTTTCACCCAAATCATTCATTTTACAAGCATCTGTGGTGCTTTGACATTCCTAAACATTAGCATTGCTAAAGCAAAATTGCACTGAGAACTATTGAGACTCTTTGCTGAAGAACAAATCAGTCCATTTGACAAATGACCAGTGGCTTTCAAGCGGTGCAGAGCAAAACAGAGGTTGGTGCTAAAAACATCCCGCTGAAATGTCAAAGCAAATGATATTGCGTGAAGTAAAAGGCCTTAATGAAAAAGCTGGCGGGGGGAGATGACAGTTTTGGCATGGTAGATGATATAGTGAGCATTCTATTGCTTCACACCTGCACTCAGATCAGTGGATTAAGCTGAACGTGACTCCATTAGAGGGACTGACACTGTATCACTGCTCACTCTCAGTCAATGCGTGATTGCACAGTTGAAATCAGGTTCAAAATTTGCCATCATGATCGCTTAGAGAACCAATGAAATCACTTGATATGCCCTGTTTTCTTTCCAGCGCTGATTTACATTTGAAACAGGAAGTTCGGACAGGACATATATCTAAAGGCTAGAGATTCAGCATCGACACTGGTTTCGACTATGATTTTAGTTATAATAAGTCTATCTATAAGTCTATCTTGCTTTATTAAGTCTTAGCATTAACTTTTTAAGATCCTTATAAGAATAATACAATGATCTGATTGGATTAGAGGACTTTTGGTGGTCCCACGGGGCATCGAGGTCCATTACATGAGACGTGCCACCTGACAATGCTTCTCCTAGTTGCAAAGCCTGACCAATCTTATTGGGTCATTTTTCAGCATGCGTCTCTTGGTATTACAGGCGCAACTGTAGGGTAGCTATACATCTAAGGCTCTGTGTCAGCTAATTGTGTGATAACATAAATTAACTAGAAATGAGAGAAAAAAGGGAACTTTATTTATGAATTTCTTGGATTTCTTTATCCCTCAAGCAAAACATCAAAATTGCTACTTAGCATGAATTATACATTAGTGGAGGTTGAGAAGAGAGGCCCTCTCTACCCTGCGGGTGTGGGGGGGCGGTGAGGCGGCTGCCCGCGCGCGTGCCAGCTCAAAAACCCCCGCAGAGAGGACCCCGCCCCTCCGCAGGAAGTGCAGCGCTCCACTTCCCCCGTCCCTCTGGGCAAAGCGGCGTGTCATTGATACACAGACACATGCATTCCACTTTATCTGCCCGCCTGTCAATCAAAAGTGCACAGAGACTGATGCACACACACACACACATCCTGACACAAACACACTAAACAACTTTCACAGAAACAGTCTAATTCATACAAAAATGAAAAATCCAATGATTAGAAATAAAGATCAGCACATTTTGCATGCATCATAACACACTCTAGTATGGATTAATCATATTTGATTTATATATTCTAAGTTTTTTCTGTTCTCTTTTATTCAGTATAGTCTAAATTTTCATTGGATTAAACCCCACCCACCAACTACGTTTTAGTGTGTTAACCATGCAGTGTACTCCCTTACAGTGCGGTGTAAGTGAAAGTGATGTAACTGCCAATGTATGGTAACCAATACTTGGAATGTGACCTCGCATTTAACCCATCCCAGTACGTAGTGAAAACATGCACAACAAATCACAAACTATTCACATTTATGGTCACAAAAATGGTCCTAAGTTAAGAGTTAACAACAAACCAAAATATTAAAAAAGCCCATATTATTTAAACTATGTGGTCCACATTATTTTTTATACAGTTAGCTTGTTTTGAATTTCTCGTTTGTCCCATTTTTTCCACTAAGGAATTTCAGAAGAAACTTCCGAGGTAATGTTGAGACTCAAATGATGCATAACTGAGATCTCTCCTGAGGTATGAAAGAACAACCCTCTTTGCAATAAAATTTTCCTTTGGGTAAATCTGTACAATTTATCCAGCACCACCTAATTACACAGAGAGGGAGGCAATGATTCGTAAGGTAAGAGGTCAAAGTTAAGCAGCCATAATCACATTCTCAATAAGCCCCATTATGCAACATCTGATCCAAGCATGGGTTTCTTTCATATGGATAACTACCCATCCTAAAAAAAATCAGAACTTAACGTATAAAACAAGTTTCTCTTTCTTTTGCACACAGACGCTCCACCCTCTCATTCCAACACCACTTTGAATCAACCATTCATGGTTTATCCATTAATGCTGGAAACATACTTTTGTTTGTTTTCCATCATTATCAAATCCTGTGCCACTAAAATAATCAGGATCAGTTCAGGGAGGCAGAAGTGCTCTCTGTGTCCCAAACCATATCTTTAATTAGCTTGACTCTTTCTAGTAAAACATGCACAATCCACCAGCTCACTGTAGTTGGCTCACAGAGCGAAAGTGAGAAAAAAAGGATTTCTTTAATTAATTTATCTGCCCGCGAGAGTAACTGGGAGAGCAGCCGCAGGCCAGTTTACATCCCCAGTTTACAACGAGAGCCCTCTCTTATAGATACACAACACCGCCACCCGAGAATATGTAGCCTTGTAAGAGAGGAGACTGAGAAAATCTAAGAATACATTAAATGAAGGCACTTACCCTTCACACACACAGAGCATATGTGCTGTATGAAAGCTTTGATTGGAGGTTCATTTGCAATGTTCTGTTTCAAAACAGTGCACGCTCATGTATTGACTGACAGCTCCTTTAAATTCACTAGTCATTCGGGTAGAGCATATTTATGTGGGCATATTTTTCAAAGGCACATTTTGTATTTCCAAACCTAATAATCTTTGGGTTAAACTAGAAAATGAGTGCCGTTTGTACACCTCATATACATATGGGAGAAAAATATCTTACCAATGAATAGCTGATGCGTTAATACCAGGGGCGTCGTGTACCAATGGTTTTAAGAGGGCACAGTGTGCACAGCTCACAGAAATTTGTGCATACACAGACATTAAAATAAATATTATAAAGTCTTTTGCTTGGCACTCCAACCTACATTTCTAATAATCACACAAATAAATGTGTTGACTAACTTACAATATCGATTAATTCAATTCGAATAATGACATATTGGCATCATTTTTACATCTGAAATGGCTTTTTTTGTTTATTTACGTTTTGTTTAATGACTTGTTTAATTGTGCCATTTATGCATTTGCACAACAACTGTGTAATTTTATGCTATAAAATTAATGTAATTTTAAATCCATAAAATAAAAAAACAATGAAAATGACATAAGCGACAGTCACATGATTGATTTTAATGTTCGATAATGATACAAAAAATGTTAATATAAAATTATTAGAGGAACCCATTTTCATGCACTAATTTTACATCCTATGTGAACATGTGATTCTGTGCCCCCTTGAACTCTGGCATTGAACAAAGATGAATCTAGAAATCTACTAATATAACGTCACATTTTAAAGCATACATTTTCTACACAGCGGAGGTTAACTGCACATTACCGTACTGGGGTTTGGAAATGTTATGAGCATTTCTGACAACGTTTAAATTCTTCAGATAGCAAAATGCATCAACAAGGACCCTGCCACCACACACAGATGCTGTTGAACTCTGCGACTGAAATGTTGCGTCTGCAGCGCATGCCGCCTGCACAGTAAAACCCGACAAGTTCAGGTTATCATGAAAAGTACTCATGAAAATTTAAGACCAGTGAAAGTGTGTTGAGACAGTTATAGTTTATATGATAAAGCAACACATATCCGACCTACAGCCTTAAGCACAGGCACTACACTTCTGAACAAAGGTAAGCACAAAACTAAAAAATAGCAAACTCTTCTAACATAAATAAATGTTTAACACTATTGAAACACTTTACTGAAAACCACATAAAATATAACTTAATTTCAAAAAAAGCTCTCGTATTGCGGGCTCATGCAAAGCACACCGAGAACTGGTCCCTCCTCAACCAATCATGTTAATTTAAGTTTAAACTGAAGTAAATTTGCAGTGCCAGATTCTTTCTTAGCTTACCTGGCAAATTGAATCACACTCATCACAACCACCAAAAAAAGGTTTGTAATTATTTGCAGTAGTGATGCACCGATGTATCGGCCGCCGATATTTATCGGCCGATTTTTGATGAATTTGAAACCATCGGCATATCGTCAATAGCACGAGAAAGGCCGATACCGATTGTTTATTAATTAACTGCATAAAGAAATCCATTATATGTAAAAAAAAAAGATGAGTTAATGTTGTTAATAAAATAAATGCTGAATAGCAAAAACCACCTTTTAAGGTTGTCATGCTGTCTTATTATATTAGTTTTAGCTTAATTTGTGCCTCTCTTATTATGTTGGTCAGTTAAATGTTAATTAGATCCAATCCATGTTCAGTAAAAATAATTTGATGCAGAAATAAACTAGCTAATAGACCAACTGTATAGTATTGTATACAAGTGTTTAATATCGGTATCGGCCAGAAGTTGTCTGTTTAAATCGGTATCGGCCCAAAAAAATCCTATCGGTGCATCCCTAATTTGCAGTGTTTGTTAAGGCTGTGGTATTGAATTGACTCGGTTTGGAAGTAGTAAATCAAATTTTGAGTTCTTGACTCATTTTATTTGAGTTTGTGGAACTTTAAATGGTAAATTCGTTAAAAACACATAAAACTTTTATGTTGAATTAACTTTTTTATAGGTTTGAGTTCAGTTCACTCTTTTTTTAAACGAGTAGATTGTACTGTTGGGTTTACAGTGTGAATAAAGTAACATTTAACACGATCAAAACGGCAACAAACTGTTATAAGGTGACAAGGATGCAGCACAGAATTGATAATATTGTACAAATTAAACAGATAAAAGACAAGTAAAAGATTAATGGGCGCTTCTTTGATTTGGAGGTTGCATGCAAAATCCATTTGGCTCAAAAAATTTGCCCCCTCAGTTTGAATAGGCATGGGCCTCTGGTTAATACAGACATTTTTCTAAATAAATCAGCAGAAATCTATAGCTAATCTAACTTTAATTTTAATATCTTTCATATATTTTTTATTTTAGTTGACAATGCATTATTGCATTAGTTTTATAATTATGTCCCAAAACATAAACTGTTAGATGGCAGAATGCAGTGTATTAACACTGTTACCCGAGCAAACGTTAAGAGCAGGTTGCACAGGACACACACACACTTTAAAAAATTATTTGTTGGTTCAACTTAAAAAAGTAAGTTTCCTGGTTGCTTAAAATTTTTTAGGTAATTTAACTTAAAAATATCAGTTGACTCAAAAAGATGTGTAAAACTGTAAGTAGAATTACCTCAACCATTTTTAACAATGCACAGACACTTGATGGTGTTACTGTACGTGACTGTAATATGAGACATAGATTGCACTATAAACATTTTAAGCAGATGAATAGCACCATGATTATTACGTAATGTGAGAATGGATTCATTGTATTTCAGACAAAATATATGAGTCTTAAAAATACAGCCTAAAAACTGACAAACAAGTCTAATTAACATCGCCAGTTGAAGACAAAAGCAGAAACACACAAACACACAAAGCAGAGTTGTCGTGTGGTGCCACCAGACTCTGACACCGTAGATCTCCTAACACCCTTTCATTATCCAATCAGAGCACTGAACAGCTCAGTGACAGACAGACAGCGTGTGAAACTGGCACTTTTCAGAGGCCAAAGGAGGCTGCGTGCCATGCTGTTGGTACACCGGGATTGAACTGTTGCTGTGATTGATGAGTGTTGATTATCTTAAAGCAAGAGTTCATCCAAACATGAACATTTTTTCTCATAATTTACTCAAGCTCATGCCATCCTAGATGTAAATAATTTACTTTTTCAGTTGAACACAAAGAAAAATTTTATATACAAATTTCATCATGTTATCTTCTTATAAGGGCTTAAAGGAATAGTCCATTTTCTTAAAAAAATCAAAATAATTTACTCACCACCATGTCTTCCAAAAATGTTGATGTCTTTCTTTGTTCAGTCGAGAAGAAATTATGTTTTTTGAGGAAAACATTCCAGGTTTTTTCTCATTTTAATGGACCCCAACACTTAACACTTAACTCAACACTTAACAGTTTTTTTCAACTGAGTTTCAAAGGACTCTAAAAGATCCCAAACGAGACATAAGGGTCTTATCTAGCGAAACGATTGTCATTTTTGACAAGAAAAATAAAAAAATATGCACTTTTAAACCACAACTTCTCGTCTATCTCCGGTCCTGTGACGCTCTTTGGTACATTTTTGTCCGAGAGTCAGATAAAGACTTTTGATTTGTGACCTCTCATGATTAAATTAAAGATATTTACACTATTAAACCACCACAACTCAAATCATGCAGATCCCCCTGTAGCTAAAATCCCAAAACTGCCCCTGGTTCAGATGTTTAAAACATATCGAAGCTATACAAAATTAAAAATAAAATAGTTAACCATTTGCATAAACTAATTCAACAAAGCCACCAGCCAAACATGCCCCGAACAAACACAATATGCACCGTTCAGTCACTTTCTTTACATTTACACACACAGGCCCATGCACACAAGGGCGTTTCGGTCTCCATCTTGGCTCGGGTTCAGATTGGCTGTGGTTCAGCCTCCATTGTGGCTCTATTCCAAAGCCCTCTGTGTCTCAGTTTCAGGGTGCTGGGTTGCTGGCAAAGGCCCACGTGGACACTCTGCTCACAGTGGAGCCCTTTGTGCGAGGTGCCATTCCTGTTTTGTTTTCCCATTCCGGTCGTAATTAAACCACCTACAGTGTCTCACCGGCTACAAATTGGGCACCGAACGAGAGAGCAAGCAAAGATAAATGGCTCCAGGCATCTAAAACTCTGACAGGACTGATGGCATCCGACTGGGCCTGACCTCAGAAAGGTTAAAGACATGTTCGGTTAGAGAGCAATCAATTACTATGGCGGCACAGCCAATCTCACAAAGCAAAATGTGGCCAGTCTTTAAAAAAAACACTGCTAATTTGTGGACGAATGATTGAAACGCCAAAGCTATCAAATTCCTGCTGCTTTGTATGGAAGGGCGGTGTGAAATCCCGTTCACTCCTCTCTCTGTTTGCTCTTTCTTCTATTTCCTCCCTTTAAATTTTTTGACTGTATTTGTCCTTGCTGGCTTGGCAGAGCCTCTCAGCTGTTCTGCTGTGTTAGTAATTACCATTTCATTAAGGACGACAGTTTTGGGGGTAGAGGCACCGTTTCAGCTGGGTCTAGTGGGAGAGGTCTTTGCCAAATTCGGTGCATAAATGGCAATTATCCCTCTACGCCAGCAATTCACTATTTTGTACTTGGCGGGTCGACGACATTGATCAGAATTAGGGGGAACTGTGCTAAGTACATATGCATGTAAAAATAGTTCTTCCCTGGACGGTTCAGCAGCTACATGCTAAAAATACTGTATTAGCATAGGTCTAAAGAGGATATAAGGCAACAAACACAAAAAGTCACACAGTTTCTAACTTACAACAACAAACTTATATAACACAGATAATATGTTTTACATGTTTTGAGTAAAAATGCTATTTTGTATTTCAAATGAACAATTATATAGCAAAGACAATACTTGGATGTAAATGGTGTCCGGCAGTGTTCTGCAACTGGTTGAGCTACACTCACCTAAAGGATTATTAGGAACACCTGTTCAATCTCTCATTAATGCAATTATCTAATCAACCAATCACATGGCAGTTGCTTCAATGCATTTAGGGGTGTGGTCTTGGTCAAGACAATCTCCTGAACTCCAAACTGAATATCAGAATGGGAAAGAAAGGTGATTTAAGCAATTTTGAGCATGGCATGGTGCCAGACGGGCCGGTCTGAGTATTTCACAATCTGCTCAGTTACTAGGATTTTCACGCACAACCATTTCTAGGGTTTACAAGGAATGGTGTAAAAGGGAAAAAGATCCAGTATGTCACAGTCCTGTGGGTGAAAATGCCTTGTTGATGCTAGAAGTCAGAGGAGAATGGGCCGACTGATTCAAGCTGATAGAAGAGCAACTTTGACTAAAATAACCACTCGTTACATCAGAGGTATGCAGCAAAGCATTTGTGAAGCCACAACACACACCTTGAGGTGGATGGGCTACAACAGCAGAAGACCCCACCGAGTACCACTCATCTCCACTACAAATAGGAAAAAGAGGCTACAATTTGCACGAGCTCACCAAAATTGGACAGTTGAAGACTGGAAAAATGTGGCCTGGTCTGATGAGTCTCGATTTCTGTTGAGACATTCAGATGGTAGAGTCAGAATTTGGCGTAAACAGAATGAGAACATGGATCCATCATGCCTTGTTACCACTGTGCAGGCTGCTGGTGGTGGTGTAATGGTGTGGGGGATGTTTTCTTGGCACACTTTAGGCCCCTTAGTGCCAATTAGGAATCATTTAAATGCCACAGCCTACCTGAGCATTGTTTCTTCCCATGTCCATCCCTTTATGACCACCATGTACCCATCCTCTGATAGCTACTTCCAGCAGGATAATGCACCATGTCACAAAGCTCGAATCATTTCAAATTGGTTTCTAGAACATGACAATGAGTTCACTCTACTAAAACAGCCCCCGAGATCACCAGATCTCAACCCAATAGAGCATCTTTGGGATGTGGTGGAACGGGAGCTTAGTTCGTGCCCGTGACCATAGCTCTGGGTAGCCTGACGTTCGCCTCGCCAAATTTTTAACAGCATGTCAGTTCTACGCAGACCGTAAGCGCTGTGATTGGTCCACTAGAACCCCTCCTGTCAGGTAAAAAAAACTGCGTCCTAGGTATTTCCATTTGCGATGAGAACAAAGATGGGTCAAGTTGAGGAGTGGTTTAACTCAAACTGCAATAAAAGTCGCTGTTTATTTACTTCCATCACTGCTGGTCTTCTCAAAACATACACAAGAAGTTGCTGTTTCTTCTTCGTCCGTGGGTTAAACTTGCCAAGCTGCTTCTTCATGGACTGTGGTTACAGGCGTGGATACTGCTAGCGGTCTGCATGTGTGTTTGCGTATGACGACCCAGAAGTATATATGAAAACCGCCGCAGGACCTACACATAACTACAATGAGCCCTTAAGTGCTTGTGGATAAAATTGTCTACCAAATGCATAAATGTAAATGTGCACTGTTAAAATTACACAGAGTCTGTGAGCCAAAGCACATTCTATTAATATTCTCAACTGAAATATTTATTTTTTACATCTTGGCATGGTTTATGTATGTTAACATTTTAAACAATACTAAAACATATCAACAAGTAAAATAAAATAAATTCAATAAGTAAAACAAAAGTTTTGAGTCGACTATATCAAAAAGTAGCCCTACAGATTGTTTTATCCATTGTGGTAGCCCTTGCCCACAAAAAGGTTGGAGACACCTGCCCTAGACATTACCGAAGTCTACAAAAATACTTTTATAGAGTAGAAGAAAATAATGCTTCTTTTGAAATTTGAACAATGCCTACTTCCAAGTATTGGAAAATAAGTGACTGCAACACTTCTGAACAGGATCAGAAAAAAATCAGACAAATACTAGCCTGAACATGCATGTGTTTGTGAAGAAGTAGGGGGTATGGGGGGCTGAGTTATAGTGACAAGACTCTGCGCTTGTCTGTTGGAAACTGCCTCAGCTCATCTAATTGCATGTCTAGTCTGAATGATGGGGCACTTAATTCTTACACATTTCACACAATTGCTTTCCACTAACACGAGAGAGAGAGAGAGAGAGAGAGATAGAGAGAGAGAGAGAGAGAGAGAGAGAGAGAGAGAGAGAGAACAAGAGCATATGGTGAGACATGAAGGTATAAACAGGCGTTCCCAGCTATGGTCAAGGAGATTAAACAGCAGACTAATGTTTTCCATCCTGAAAAATGCCAAACCGTTCACTTGAATTGACGCCATCAGCGTGTTCAAATTTTTCTGGCACGCCATATCTATTTCAACCTAAAGATCAGTTGAAGGGCCCTCAGTGGGGCGACCCTGAATTCTTCATCTCCAACTTTACCAGGGAGGAGTGTAACAAGTCCAAGCTAATATATTCACCAGCCAAGATTAATTCAACCAAAGCACTTAATTACTCTAATTGATCTTTATTAGCACCAATTAAAGTAGGACACTCGGGGAAAACAAGGTCCTGATTCTTGTAGGCAGGGGAGGTGAGAAACAAGCTTAGAGGACAACCTAGATACATGGGTTAAGCCTGATATATCTGTTGGTCTAAAAAGAGGGATGAACTCACTAAAGCTCCTTGGAGAACATTTGGAATGGTTTCAAATCGGCATATCTGGCATGCTGCCATGTTTGTTTGGTATAAAGTAACCTGGTTAAGTTTTCAACAAAAATTTCAATAACCATGTCTCAAAAATCAATTCTCCCTCACAAACTCTTTAGCTCCCTTTTTTTGTCTGCATATAAAAGGCTTATGTAAAATAATAAATTATCCATGGCTGCATTAACAGGGATGTAAATCGTTGGGCAATTATGTTTTAATAGCCTTTTAAGAGAATGAGTAATTGGGGGTGACATTACTGGGGTTGATTATACTAACCCATCTCATTCACTCTCTCTGTCAGGCCCCTGGTCAGTGTGTGTGTGTGTGTGTGTGTGTGTGTGTGTGTGTGTGTGTGTGTAAGACACTGTGCTGTTGTCATTGAGCTGTGTTGTGTGTACTCTGACTCAGGATCAGTCAGAAAAGATGGCAATGATGAAAGTTTCAGGTCTAGTTCAATGATTTACTCTATTGTTTGTGCTTAAAATACTGAATGATCTGGAGCTATGGCCTGGTGGTTAGCTCATATGTGTTACAACATTGAGCTGTGAAGGTCATGTGCGCAACACAAGTTCAGATATACTGTAGCATTTCTGATCTTCATTTTCCTATGTTATTGTATCATTTCCTGTTCTATCTTTATATTATGAATTAAAATAAAGTTTACTACAAAAAAATAATAACTATGACAAATCGCTGTTTTTCCTCGCTTTTGTAAGTCACTTTGGATAAAGCGCCTGCTATCTGCCTAAATAAAATGTGTATTGATAAAGATTGATAATTACTGGGTCTTATGTTACACACTTTAAAGTGGCTTTAAATAAATGCATTAGAAAAATGAATACATGTAAATGTATGTGTATAAACACACATTCCAGTTAAACATAAATTATACATCCAATTTAATTGGCCCTCAAGTGTTCTTCAGATGTTATGATTTATAATGTAGGGTAAACCCGGTTTGGTTGTCATTCTGAGTAAGATGACTTAAGAAATTTAAGAGGCTAAATTTCAGACATTAAAGCAGTGTTTTTGTGAGCTATATAGCCAACTGCTGCATAATGCTTTGATAGCTCAGGGAGTATGATCTTAGAATTCTGATGAATCATAATTTGAGTTGCTCTTAACACATTCATCAACATTCATTCATGCTGCCTCAATATTTCTCTTACTCTTATTACTCAATATTTCCCCACATAACCTGTTCCAAAGTGACTGATCCTAGATCAGCAATCTTCTTTTAGGTGCTTTATAGACAGATGGTTCTATACTCTGTTAGGGCAACACAGATGACTACAAAAAAGGTACAAAAATGGTACATAACTGTACCTTTCTGTCGCAGGGGTGGTACCCTAAACGATCCACCAAACCTTTTGGGGTACAATTTTATACCCTCTGGACCTATTTTGTACCTCAAGGAACAACGTTGTAGCAGTTAAATAAGGGTGTTGAAATTAAGTCACAACTTAAAATGGAATCGTCGATGCTGCCATGCCCCCATGTCACATCCGGTCGGCATGCAAGCGAAAAAACAACACACATGTTGAGTGCTGCGAGTCAACCTCCTCTAACTTCGCTAGCAACAGCCAGTTAAAAGATAGCATGGCCGATGCAGGAGACAACATGCGAGCTGCTTTTTACATGGGAAACAAAAAAGAGCAAGTGCATCCCGCCTTTAGCTGAACTCAATCAGAGCATGCACGCGTGCACAGCAGAGCACCGTCTGTGACAGGACCGGCCATTTCTCTGAACTGAGATCTCTTTAAATTTCACAGCAAACTTATTTCAGTTGCTTAAGAGTTGTGAAAACAGCATTTAAACATGACTTATTCGGGCGTAATAAAGCGCATTTTTAAGGTGCAAAGTACTGACAGGAATGTTCATCTGACAGGCAGTTTCGTTTTATCAGGTATGTGCGTGTACCATATTTTTCCACTGGCAGCACGATTAACATGGCAGGGCATTTCAGGGTTCAAGGTCAGATATTATATTTCATAAAAGTCTAGTCTAAAAATGGCATAGCAACCTGTTCTTTCAAAAAAAGGTAAAAATCGAACCGTGACCTTAAAATAAAAAATTTAACCGAATCGATGATTTGGAGAATAGTGACACCCCTACAGCAGGGCTCCAGACTAGGGTTGTTGCGGTAACAGAATTTTCCCACCGGTTAATCAGCGCATGACAAACCTGGTGATACCAGTTTCACCGGGTGGGAGGGGCTTATAAATGCACATACTGACGTGCGCATTTTACTTTTGAATTAGATGCAACTGTTGTTTAAATCCAGCGCGTGCGTACGCTGCGTTAAATCGTGTATGAATTTGCGTGCAATAGCGAGTGCAACAGCTGCGTGCTTGAGTCAATGTGCACAGGTACTTCTGACAGAAACCCGCCATTCCCAAGCAGAGCAACCGGCTATTCCTCCATAAAGTGCTGCTTGAATGATGGGTTTATTATTATTCCTAATGAAAAACACAACAACAAAACGATCTCACTTATATTTAACATCATATATGTATATTATAACAAAAACGAGTAAGCACCCGGCTTCTGCCATGATCGTCTGGTCAGTTAGCTCGCCGCAGTCTGACAGGAATAAATGAAATCACCTGCTGCTCTGTGACGCGCGTTGAGCTCTGCTGAATTCAGGCAGCAGACACATTCAGTTGTTAGTGTGTTTGCTCTCTCTAACGAAACTGAATGATTTAATTACAAGAAAATATCAAAACGACGGTGAAAGACGGTGTCGCGGTGGGCAAGTGATCCAACCGGTGAGAGGCTGAAGCACCGGTAATCACAGTTTCACCAACTATCGCAACAAGTCTACTCCAGACTAACTTTTTTTACTAGGAGCACAGTGGCCCCCAACTGAAAATTTTAGGGGCGCAACCAAAAAATTTAGGGGCACACACCGTAAATCAACATGCTAAGCAATTACTCACTTTTTTACAAATTTCCATTGTATTACTAATACATACTTTGTACTTTCTGCATCTATCATCAATGTGCTGTTTCAAATTCACTGTCACATCAGAAAAAAAGGTCAAATTTACTGGTCGCACATGTGCGACTGGATGTAAAATTCAGTGGCACACTCTCAAATTTTGGTGGCAAAATGCCATAAAAGTACACAATAAAGTATTGTACACAAAAGGGTCCACCATTGCATTATGTTTGGTAATACCTGTAACAGAACCTCAGGGTACCCCTAGCGACAGAAAATTACAGTTTTGTACCTTTTTTCTGACAGTGCAATATTATGAACCATAATACCAAGAGAACAATTTTGTTAATTGCCAAGATTCATGTTATTGTTAAAACAACACAATTTCATGAGAATTCATAACTATTTTACAAAGTGCATAATTAACATGAATTAAATAATTCATCTCATTTGTTTATTTCTGTATGATCTGCGTTCACCACAGTGACGTTGTTGGGTTTAGGTGTTTTAGGGGTTTTATTACTGATTTTTTTCTAATAATGATACGCTTTTGTATCATTCTTATCATACAAATTCATAACACTGTAAAAAAGCAGCAAGTCAATTGTTTTTAATTTCTTTTTTTAAGTTAAAGTAACAAAAAAATATATGTCAATTTGACAAAAATACAGTGCATTTTTTATAGTTTATAAATTCGCCATTATTTGAAAGGTTTTTTAATGCATTTGGTAGACGCTTTTTATTTTTTAACGACTTGTAGTGCATTTTAAGGTATACAATTTGACAATGTGTGTTCCCTGAGTTCGAACCCATGACCTTTTGTGCTGCTTACGCAATGCTCTACCACTGAGCTATACAGAAGCACAAATAGTTATAAATTCCTGTGAGATCAGGGTTGTTAAAATGACCAACACATCCCGAAAAGTACATCTGCAATTTTTTTAAACAGAGGTTTAGGTCACCTTCGTTTTAAAGTCACACTGCAACACGGTTTGTAATTACTCCTGAACTTAGTCAAAATAAAGCTTTTTGGCGTAGATTTTGGTAATTGTTTCTATAATGCGTTTTTATGTCTAATAAAAGATTACATTAAACATAAGCAACAACTGAGGGTACTAATGGCATTTTAATTAAAGTATAATCATTTTTTGTCTTTAAAAGAATTTTTTTAGCACCTGCCTATTTATGCCCTTCACTGCTGCAAGGTGTAACACATGATTATTGTACAGTAATCTCTCTAACAAAGTCTCTGGCTGTATTCTCTGCTCTTTGCTTCTCCCAGAGCCGATCTGTCACCCATGTCGGTAGTGCTACAAGAAGAATGCGATGTTTCGCTGGATCAAAAATTTACGAGCAATTAAAAAGAAGGCGACGCAGGGAATTTATCAGCAGAGCGTGAGGCTGCCAAGCAAGGTGAAGAGGTGACAGTAAAGCACAGGCTATATACTTTTATATCTGTTTTCCCTCTAAAGAGGGAAGGTTAAAAAAATGATTCTTTATGGGTCACAGTTTGGCGCTGATTTAGATGGCTTTCCCTATGCTGCTTCTGAGACCACAGCGAGTGAGCCAAGAAAAATCTGTTTGAAGTCTATTGACTTGTTTGTTATAGCAGGAAGCATCTATAGATCAAGGGAAGATCAGAGTTTGAAATACTTCATATGAAATATCTGATGCAATTCAAAGATAAAGAAATGGTGTGAGAGACAAATTATCATTAATACATCCATGACCCTGATGATCTATAACAACACGCTGTTTAATAATAATAATGTACAACATAATGTATTGCGACTTTAGCAAACACACATTTGAAAAGTACATTATCTATCCATCTCTCTTTCTATTTTTCTCTGGATGCTTTAGGGAAGCCTGGACTCATTTGCTTTCTTAATTACATTGTAATGTACGTTTAATTTGCAAATGGTGGCAATTAATTATTTTGATACAGAACAAAATGCTCTAAATATAAACATTTTAATAGTCCTTCATAAATCGTGCATCATTTTTCAAAAGAGTCATTGGCATTACGCTTCATTTTTTATCTGCGTGTTCTTTCTTTTTCTAAATATCCCACCCCACTGCTCACGCATTCTCCTTGATATTCATTTTGTCTTTTCAAGGAAGGACAGGCTGCCTTGATCTTTTCTTTTCTCCAATTTCTGCACGCTTCTGACACCATAATTGCTGCGGTTTCACCTATTCTATCAAAAGAGATTAAATAAAATTAAGCTTATTTGTACGTGCGGTTTTTTACACCCCTGAACATTTTTTAAGTTTTTTAGGTTGGAAAAAAATAGTTGGGCTTCCATCGACAGAGGACTTGACAGTATCGCCTTTTCTCTCGCTGGCCAATCTGAATGTGTAGTGGAGGGAACCTAAAGGGGATCTAAGTGAAGCATGTATGAGAGATCAGAAAAATAGCCATGATGCTGACAGAGGCCTAAACCTTTCATGAATGAAACAGATCCTCTCCTCCGCTCGCTGTCTTTCTCATGTTCTTGGCAGGGACGATTCACTGACATCACAGCAGGCCTAGCAACAACCGATAAATTATAAGTGACAAGTATTTGGACCAATAAAAGGGCTGCCATATTTCTTGGGCAGTAAATCTGGTTCCAGATTGCAGCGGCGTGTGTCGGCTGACGTGTTTATAGTCGCTGGGAGATAGGAGCTGGGGGTTCGCCCCTCCACATCAATGTCTTTGAAACACACTCTCCTATGAGGTCACAAACACATACTGGGGATGCTGGGATATTCAGCTTTTTTACAAACTGAAACGCCCTACGCTCCCGCGCCCCTCCTCAAAGTCTTCTTGTGCATAAACACAGCTAACAGCTCATTGTTGCTAGCGTATTTTACGTATTTTAAGGATTGACATCACAAAATTAGCCCTTTATTTCACCTCAACCTAAAAGCTGTTTATCTGTAACTACTACACTAAACACAGCCAGACAAAATTTGTTGTTTTTGTAGCTACAGGTATTGGTGGAGCATTGAATTAGTGGTGCAAAAGGTCATGGGTTCAACGAGCATTAACATACTGACCAAATATATACCTTATAATGAACTGTATGTTGCTTTGGATAAAAGCATTTCCAAATGCATGTAAATGATATTTTCCCAAAAAACAAATTTATAGATATTTGATAATTTGGACAAAATTAACCGTGTCAGTATAATTGTGTCAGCAATCTTCTAATCAGCCACCTGATAAAAGTCTTATATCCTGCTGGTAGTCTGCGAGTTTGTATTTCTGACATTATCACCTGTTCACCTCTATATAATTAGCACAATATGTAGGAAAGTAATGTGAATGAGGTACATTTCAGGAAATACTTTTTGTTCTGAATCTTCCTAATTGATTTATCTGTTCTTTTAACCACACATTGGGATTATACCAAGAATTCTGTTATTGAATTAATTATATTGTAGAGTATGAAGAAGTGAATGCTGGAGAAAAATCAAACAATAACCTTTGTGATTGCTGCTGCCATGACAGCATGACATTGTAAAAGCATTGTAAACATGCTGTCAAAGTATATAGGATGCCTTGAGGACCATGTGCTTTAAATGTCCTTCCTATTGATTTTCTTTGAAACCTCTTATCTGTTATACCATGGAAACCTGGAAATAGGTTTTGTCTATAACCAGGTTTATGGTTTTATACATACAATCTACTGGATAGTTAGATATTCCTTTTTTTGTGCTCATTAGCAAAATGCTAACCCAGTTTTATTCAAACTTTCACTTTCTGCTAAATGTCAACAAAACAGCACATAACACATTTAGAAAAATTATTAAAATATGTACCCCAGCTGTCACTGGGGCAGTACACTTAAAAAATGCCTAATACGTGTTTCATTAGGTATAGATATGTATTTGGTATCAATAATAGACACTAATAATATGTGAGGTAGGGGTGCCATGGGCACAAACTAACGCGGGGTTAATTGTAACACGGACCTTAATATTGTTGCACAGGGTTGAGCAATTTGTTTTTTTCCGGTATTGTTTTATAAGCGGTCTCCCGAAAATGTATGTAAAGGTATAATGTTTTTCTAATGAGTTATTGATGAAACAGTGTTTTGGTGGCATGTAAGTAAATTTTTTCATCATATGTTTTTTTTTTCAGGAGTTGGGTGTGTAAGATACCAAAACCAATGTTATGTTATCTTATTGTGTGTCTTGTTGACTAAAACATAGCATCATTTTGAAAAATGTTTGCAGCTCTTAGCAACTTTTTTGGTGGGCTTGAAAATATTTTGACCCAGCGCTCAGCACTTAAGATATGAAAACAGCTAACGTTAGCGTAATTCTTGCTTTTGTTTACACACTAATGATTGCTAGCTGCCAACAAAATAAATGCGCCTGTCTGAACAAAAATTGTGTGTCAAAATGTAAAGATTCAAATCATAATGAAACTAATGGCTAAAATCCGACTTTGAATTTCATTATTCTCAGAATTGGATTTTAAGACTTTAATATGATTTTTACAGTAACATATAAAAATATTTTTTTGTCATAATTCTGCTATTTTTCTCACATATTTAGACATATATGGTAAGATGAGTAAATAGTGTAGATACCTGTCTATTATAGACAGAAACAACATCCACTTCAAGTATATAGACAAAATAGTATTGAAATATTTGCCTGCAAACCATTTTTAGCAAGTGTTACAACTAACCCCCTGCTTGTACAATTAACCCCACCTATGGGGTAAGTTGTAACGTTTGCACTTCTGTCATGTTTGGTGTAATTGTCCAAAAATGGTAAGTAATAGAAACAAACTTCAAATGTTCATTTGTAGCAGAGATGTGTGCATGCTTGTGTAAATATTAATATATCAAACTCAAATATTTTTTTAATGATTGAGCCAAAACCAAAAAGCGTTAGATTGTGCCCCACTCTCCCCTACTAATATGAACTCCTTAGGTGCAAAGCTTTTTAAAAGTGTACATCCCCAGTGACAGCTGGGGTACATATTTTGACCATATTTTATGTATGACATGAAACCTTTAACACAGCCAGCTAAAATTCCAATATCGCCTGTTGTACATTCCTGCAAAATTCAGTAGTATAGGCCTACAGTACATTTACTATTCATTTAGCAGACATTTTGTTCAAGGTGACTTGTGAATAAAAAACAACATAAGTGATTCCTTCTAAGAATGCAAGACAAGTTTTAAGGTTGTCCAGGCAAAAGCAAAGATGAAAGACCGAAAAAGTTCTGAAAAGAATTGATTTATTTATGCTTTAATAAATGGTTGATTCATACAGTGAGGTTGTAATGGAGGTGGTAGACTCATTCTGTACTGCCCAACCTATCTGAATAGGGCCATACACCTTTGCTGCCAATTTCTGTGGCAATCAAACGTATCCGCATGTCAGCTCATAGCTAAAGTATAAAGGATGAAAGAAAACGGAGTGAAAGCGCTCACTGCTACTCAGTGCTCAGTGCCGTAATTCTGTTTTAATAATGCATTAATTCGTACCCTTCAAACATATACTTATAAAGTTTTACACTTGCGCTGTCGTCCTGAGAAGGCCTACAGAAAGTGAGATGCTCTAAAAGGAGCCATGCGTAGAGGTAATGTGCTATTTTCTCTCCTTTCTTTTTTGACATTCATTTCATTTAAAACATGCCTTTGCAGTCCAATCAGGCTTAAATAATAGCTCTAAAAACCATCAATTTAACCAAGAAATTCACGGCATTACAAAGCCTGACGGAAAGAATGAGGCGACTTTCCTCCGCGGAGTTGAGAGGGAATGCGGCGGACCTGAGGTCGTGTCGAGCAATATATTGATGGAATCCAATTAAGATCTTTAAACTGCAGAAAGAGCTTGAATGATATTGGTTGAGTTTTGTATAACAAAAGAATTGGGGCTAGCGAAGGAGAAGTTTCCTCGTTTAAATCTCTATATAAATATATGCAACCTAACAAAAAATGGGATTTTGCTTTATTCACTCATTATTTCTATAGACTTTCAACAAAAGTGGATTCTGAAAATGCTATTAGGAATAAGGTATGTATAGCAAAAGTGCAGGGGATGCAATGTTTATAACGCTGTGACCTTGTGGAAAGCTTTTTGTCTGTTTCATTATAAACCTGCTGTTACCACAAGCTTACCGTGATCCAACCTGAGTGGCTGCTTGTACAAAACAATTCACAAACATGTGACCCTGAAGTGAAAGCCCTGCTATATGGTGTAGAACCCAATACCACACAGATAGCAGTCATAAAGGTTTGTGAACCGTGCCCAATAGATCCATAACCAAGAGACACACAAGCACAGGATTAGCTAAGCATATTATAAAACCGAAGCTATCCCGACTGAACCAGCTGAAATTGCTTTCTTTATTAGTATGAAATGTGAAAAATAAAACAACGCGCATAATTATTTCGAGCTCCTATTTCAAAGGTGTGGAAAGGGGGGATGGGCGTCGTACCTTTGAACGGCGAGCGTGTTATATTAGATATCGTCAGGAGCGTGAATCCGAGCTCCTCTCTCTCAAGCTCCCATTAGAACCGGATACGTCCTCCACCCCCCCAAAGCGAAATCAGAGAAAGCCCCTTCGGTCCTGGCTGGTTTGCATAAAGCAAACAAAATTAAATTTGCTTTGCTAAATCAAAGCTTGTATGGTATTCCAAGCCACTCTCTCTGGGACAAATTACTTCAAACGGCCTCCTTTGTATCATAACAGAGAAGGAAAAAAGAGGGTAAGGAGAAGAGAAATTCAGCCCAATCAGCACGTCTGTGAAACTCTCAACGCAGGAATTAATTATTGAACCCTGGTGCTAGTTAGACTGTCTTCTCGCAGAAGCGTGACACCGATCTATTTATTTGAAGAAAAAGAAAAAAAATTCACTTTCAAAAAACAAAAAGAAATATGCGACTTCTTTTTTATCCATTTTTAAATGGAATAAAAAAATATCACATATTTCCTACCAAGTCTGTGTTGAATAGTCAGTTACCAAGATTCTAACAGGTTGTCTTACGATGGTGTCAAATGATCTATGGCTACTAGATGTGATCCCTCTGATCTGACTCTGATCCGGCTTGACCAACCGTCAGAAAACCCATTCACGGGACACACAACTGTTTACAAATCCCCGGTTAATAGGATCACCCCTCATTGACTTCAGCACTCGGATATGGCTGATGGAATCTATTAGGTGCATGACAGTCAGCTCACCGGACAGATCAATATCCTCAGGCTTCTGCGGATCCACTGGGTGTCATTTCACCGGTTCTCTAGCTTGAACCTCAGACTTTTCTGTTTGTTTGACAGAGTGCTAGCGGATGCCAAAGTACCTTTTCATGACATGAGTGTTAATGAATGTATCCATACAGTATGTAGAACGAGTCCAACAATCTCTTCAGCGCTCTCTCTACCCCCCCCCCCCTTCTCTGCTCTGAGCGTGCATACGTGTCTGTAGATGGTGTTACTGTGTTTCCAATTAAGTTGAACTGTGGGCAGATCAATGAGGCTCGAGTGTACGCGTGTGTGTGCGTGTGTAAAATGAGCAGCTCTGGGCCCTGCTAGCATGCAGAGAACTAATTTATTGAAGCAGGGTTGCGCTACAACCAGAGAAGGTGGGGTGGTAAGGTGGTTGGTGGGCACATGCACTCCATTATATTACAGTACATTTTAAGAAATAGAAATCACACTTGCCTATTTCACTATTTAAATTAGCAGCCTTCCGCACTCCTAACACTTTGTCAAGTATTCCAGGTCACTGCTATTCCTGCACATGAACGCAAAAAATAATATTAATGCTACTTTTGGCATAAGGAGAGGGAATGAGAATAAGAGAAGGAAGCCATGCGTGCCTGTAACAGGCAACCGAATCTCATCCGACTGGATTGGAGTCTAATATATTCAGCTGTTTCTCTAAGAAATGAGGCAGATGAGGGGAAAAGCTTTATGAAAATGCACAATATGGAGTGTGTTATGTTTTTCCATTATTTTTCAGAGCTTTATACCTGCTCTTTGAACTGCACACGGTTATCTGACTGTTCTTAGCTGGGGTTACCGTTGGCGCCGGAAATCCACATAAACCACCTCAAATTCAAAGATAAACCAGGGAAAGATAAAAGCCTTTGTTAAAATAAATATATAGTAGTGGTAAAAAGTGATGTTTGGTGGGGGAAATTTGTACAATATTTGCATTTAATGCTTTTTATAATCATATCAAAGCATGAGACATTTTTTTTGAAAATAGTCCCCTGCTATTGAAAGTAACCAAGGGGACTATTTTCGGGGCAGTGCGTAATATCACTACGCCTGCTGCCGCCATGTTACAGCAGCAAAGTCTTTGATTATTACGCCAGATTGAGAGTTTAGTTCCTAGCCATATCAGCCTAAAAAAAACCCCGCAATTTTTAATTTTCTGTCGGCCTTAGTACACAAATAACTACAGAAGAGTCAAGATTTCAACAGGAAAAATATTGAAACTCTTTTGTTATTTTTTAGCACGATGCTAATGGTCTAAACAGATTCAATGAATTGTGCTAAGCTATGCTAAAAGTGCTAGCGCCAGACCCGGAGATCAGCTGAATGGATTCCAAAACCTTAAAAATCAAATGTTTAACTCTAGGGGAGCTGGAAAATGAGCATATTTTTTAAAAGAGTGGAATGTCCCTTTAATGTATTTATTAGACAAAACCAGCCAAATACCTGTTAAATTTGAATTTACAACTGGGGTTGTACCCCTTAAAAAGTACACCTTTGCAATTAAAGAGAACATAATGGTAACAAAGAGTGCATATTAGCAACTTAAAGGTACATATTAGTACCAAATGTATACATAATGGTACATTTCAGGAGCATTCTAAAGGAAACTGTCCCAGTGACAGCACAGAACCATTTTTTTATTATTTTTCTAAACATGTACTGTAATGTATTATATGTATGTATACAGTATATTAACCCTTTCCATCTACAACAATTGATAGGTATTTACATAATATACTATACTTGTAATGCGTGACCCCAGCATGGCTGTAATTGATAACAAGAGTAACAAGGAAACAATGACATCTTTATTTCTATCACGAGAGAACAGACAAATAATTACCTCCTTGTTTCATGTTCATGAATTTGCATGACCATCATCTTAATCTGACGTAACACTATATCCATCTTCATTGGACACAGGATTTACATAGCCAGGCTGACTTGCACACACACAATTTCTCTCTCTTCCTCTGTCTCACTGAAACACGATCATTAACTACACAAATCAGCGTGCCACGGATGGTGAATGTTTAAAGGAAATCAGGGCCATGTAGCTATTGGACTGGGCTAATTGATAAAGTCATTAGCAAAGCTTGTGTTGATAGCACATCTAAATCATCTCAAACCGGACAGACACCTGCAGCTATGGGTTATTCTCTGTTACGGTACAACAATGACAGCTACTGCAGCAAAATGAGAAAGGACTGATTTAGTAATTTCAGAGAAATGATGATAAAACGATCGTGGTGCCACGTCTCAAGCACTATTGACTTTTTGTGTGTGTGTGTGTGAGTGTGGAGACGTCACATTCGTGTGAAAGGAACGTACAAAGAGTGCTTGAAAACACACTTAACCTTTTTCATTTCAAAAATTACCAATACCACCTCCTCGTGAATCAGAAAGAGGCAAATTGTGAAGGCATAAAAGAAAAGGCTTGAGATATCATTGAGAATGAGAAGCGGAGGATTTCTGACACTACAGTACATCCACACACTCACAGGCGAGTCAGGTTTTTGTGTGTGTCTGAGGGATTGGCTGAGCTGGATGCAGTGTTAAAAGCGATTAGGGAGGGGGAGCGTGGCACGTGTGTAGCATCTACAATGAGATTCTAGCATGATTAGTCAAATCCCTAAAGAGTGGCATTACTCTCTAAGGCTTCACTGACAGAATGATTACTTCCCACAGCAAAGACTGAGACACAGAGAGAGAAAGAGAGAGAGAGAGAGAGAGAGAGAGAGAGAGAGAGAGAGAAAGAGAGAGAGAGAACATCAGAGTATTAGAAAATAGTAAGAGAATGGAAAAACAATAATACGATAGGAGATTTCCATACACTATGAAAAGTAAACTGGTAGCAATGACCAGTCGGATTATTAAATTAAAACGCAAACAGACTCCTCTGCAATACAATACTAGGATTACTAATATACAAAATGTACTACTACTAATATACACAGATACAGATTGACCCAGTCTGGTGAAACATTAATAATATCAAACCTCATTGGTTCTTGCATGTCTCATTGGCGTCACAATGCAAGCACTAATGACGTTCTTGCATCACCATATTTGATTTTGGCTCTTGGCTTGTTTACATTAGAGCATTTTCATTTTAAAACGACACGCTGCTGCATGCAGCTCATATAGGAGTGCTTATAACACTATATATACATCAGGATACATGTTAAAAACAAACTGTTATAGCATTTATAATCTGTGACAACAGTTGGTTTTGTCACCCTAATGCAAATCTTAATTTAAAGGGAACATTTCACAAGACTTTTTTAAGATGTCAAATAAATCTTTTGTGTCCCCAGAGTACATATGTAAGTATGAGCAAACGCCATTTGTGTCCTTTAAAATGCAAATGATGATCTCTGCACTGCCATGGTTGGATAGTGCAGATTAAGGGGCGGTATTATCCCCTTCTGACGTCACAAAGAGAGCCAAATTTCAATTACCTATTTTTCACATTCTTGCCGAGAAAGTTACTGGTTCTTTTTCACATTTTCTAGGTTGATCGAAGCAGCAATTATAGCACTTAAACATGGAAAAGTCAAATTTTCATGATGTGTCCCCTTAAAAGGAGATATTTCACAAGTCTTTTTTTAAGATGTCGAATAAATCTTTGGTGTCCCCAGAGTACGTATGTGAAGTTCTAGCTCAAAATAAATCATTTATTATAGCATGTTAAAATTGACACTTTGTAGGTGTGAGCAAAAATTTGCCATTTTTGGGTGTGTCCTTTAAAGTGCAAATAAGCTGATCTCTGCACTAAATGCCAGTGCCGTGGTTGGATAATGCAGATTAAGGGGCGGTATTATCCCCTTCTGACATCACAAAGAGATTTAAATTTCAATTACCTTGCTTGCAGAAAATGGTTTACCAAAACTAACAGTTTAACTAACAGTAACTGGGTTATTCTTTTTCACATTTTTTAGGTTGATAGAAGCACTGAGGACCCAATCATAGCACTTAAACATGGAAAAAGTCAAATTTTCATGTTATGTCCCCTTTAAAGGAATAGTCTACTCATTTTCAATATTAAAATATGTTATTACCTTAACTAAGAAGAGTTGATACATCCCTCTATCATCTTAGTGCGTGCACGTAAGCGCTGGGGCGCTTTTCTAAGCGGATTTAAAAGAGGAACTATATTGTATGGTGGAACAGCACTTTTGGGAGTACTTCGACTCGGCGCAGTAACACCCTCCCTCTCCCATTATGACAGGGAGAAGGGGAGCGGATTTTTCAGGCGAGTTGAAGTACTCCCAAAAGTGCTGTTCCGCCATACAATATAGTTCCTCTTTTAAATCTGCTTAGAAAAGCGCTACGTTTTATTTTGTACCACCAAACTTGCTCGTATAACTACTTGTCTTAAAAAGGAAAAACGTTGATGTGTTTGGTCACTTCTAACTTTATCTCTGAGTGGTACCATTGAATGAATGGGGCTAAGCTAAATGCTATCGAAGTGTCGCAGCGCACCCCAGCGCTTACGTGCATGCACTAAGATAATAGAGGGATGTATCTACTCTTCTTAGTTAAGGTAATAACATATTTTAATATTGAAAATGAGTAGACTATTCCTTTAAGAATGCAAACCTTACATGGTCACATGGTCATATTGACGAATAAGGGATATACAAGGTGATTCAGAACATCCAGTCATGGAGCGAATATGGGCATCCCCGACTTCGTTTACATAGTTGTCGGGTCAGGTCCATCTACACTGCGGCAAAACCCCTAAAGTTTCAAACTAATGCTGAATCTACAGCTTTTACAAAAGTTTCCTTTAGCAAAATAATGCATTTTAAAACAAAAATGCACTAATACAGTATTAATGTACATACTATAGACTATAAGCAAATTATGAAGTTATATGTTGAAAAAGAAAAAGAAAAACGAATTTTTTTCATCCATTTTTTCTTCAGAAAAAAGTGACCCATTCTGTAAATACCCAGCAAAAGTCATTTTTTGTGATGAATTGTTTTCTACATACAATCATCCTACTGTACAAAATGTAAAGGACATCTGTGAAAATATACCTGGATATCTTCAATATTGATTAAGACCATGTCAAAGATGAAAAATTAATGTGATGTCAAAGAGTAAAGTCAAAAATCAATGCTTTTACAGAAAAGGTCACAAATTAACACAATTGAAAATCAGCATTTTAATGTAAAGCATTTTTATACATTATAAAATAGTCAATTGTCACCCCAAATAAAGACCAAAAATAGTCATTATATCATGTATTATGTGATGGAGAGGATAAAAAAGAGAGAAAAGAGTGTAAGAGAAAGGAAGTCTTCGCTCTCTTCTGTTTAAATAACAGAGCATGCAGACAGGTTCACCCCAGAGTTATCAACATAACTGAGGAAGAGCAACTGAAGGTTACTATGAGCTCAGACACGCATACAGTATTAGAAATTATGTGCAGTATAGACAGAAATACAAGCTGCAGAGCTGACTTAACATAATGCTGGTGGAGGGTTAAATAAAACTTAGAAAGATTTTATAAATCAAAAACATGCTTTAACAGCATGTACTCAATCTGGCATATGTTTGTTTAAATCCTGAAGATCCATGTTATCCCAGCATATGGGACCATTGAGAAAAGCATTTTTTTGTGTGTGTGATTTTTAGTGGAAACAGTGAAATCTGACCTTCTGTACAAAATAATTAACGCAGTCTAAAACTAAACTATAAATCCCAGATTTTAATGTGTTCTCTAAAATTAGGACCTGACTTTAAAGATGACACAAAAAGTGATTGATTGCACATCGGATTGGGATGGAAATGCAAACACACAATCTTATTATGATACCCACACAAGTCCATGGATAGTCAACTAAACAAAATATTATTCTAATTTCATTCGCTCATTAGCATGTTCCACAGGTGTCGCCTCTGGCATGCAAATGAGGGAAACGAAGAAGGCGAATCTGATTATTTCCAATTCTAATGCTCTCTGTGAAGCAGTGAGAAACTCTCAGTCGACTGCCGGAGAGGCCAAAAATACTGCGCTCTCATGTCCACAGCTGTCAATAAAACAACATCACTTGAACAATCATTGTTTCTTGAGAAAATGACACAGAAACAGCTGTTCTGTGGTCAGTGTTTCTGCTCTTCTGAGTAAACGACTGCTTATCAACTTTGGAAAGCTAAGGGGCCACAGAGAAGCCTTAAGGGCAAAGCTTGGCAATTATAATTATTTTATATTCATCAGAAAAGTAGATAATATTTAGGATACAGCTTGGTATAAATCTTATTTGATTGAATGCACAAAATTATATTATGCTACTGTAACTGTGCATATCATGATACTATATATTTTCATGTAAATTCAAACATATTTTACTTTACATTTACAAGTAAACTCAATTATTTAAAAAATAAAAACAATCATCTGTCTTTCAAAGTTGTTTTAAAATACAGGGTTCCCACACCTTAGTTAACTTCAAATTCAAGGACCTTTCAAGTACTTTCCAGGTCCAATATTCTCAAATTTAAGGACTAAATGTGGGGATACATTTCAATTGAGAGCAAGGTTACATCGTGTTACCTTTTAAGATACATTGTTACAGTTCCCTTTCGAGGGAACTCACGCTGCATCACTGCGGTGACACTTTGGGCACGCCTTCAGGGGTAAGTGTGTCTGAATGTGTATATCAAATTCAACCAATGGTGAGGGTTAACGACAAAGATAGGGTGACACAGGAGCCAGAAAGTATATCGCTATCTGAAATATTGCCGGAGACGGCGTTACAGGGATGCAGGAAGTGTGGCAAAAGAGACACAGCGTCTTGTTCCCTGACAGTTACATACGTAACCTAAAAGTTTTCATGTGTCAAACACAATTATGCAAAAAAGCATTTTGGTATGAATCAACATTGGCATACAGAAGATATAAGCATTTAAAGCAAACAGTTAAGCACGTTTGCTTAAAAAGTCTAGAATTTTTATAATATTATCCTACACTACACAGGGAATAATATGGATTTTTTTTCCAGAAAACTTCTTGAAATAAAATAGATTCAAGCACTTTCAATGATCTGTATCTATGTATGTGTATATTAATCCAAAAACTTCCAGGGCCTTGAATTTTTCTCCACAGATTCACAAACTTTCAAGGATTTCAAGGACCCGTGCCCTGAAAATAACACAATTATCCATGATATGGCCACACAACAGTTTAATTTATTTATACATCGCCTGTCTGTGAAAACTTTTTTGGGGGGATTTACGACATCATCTTAGATAATGTAAAAACACTCTTAATATAACCTTGATTTCTTTATTATTGACTGAGTTAGGTCATGTCAAAGATGGAAATCAATGTGAAATCAATGAATGAAATCAAACCTGATTAAATTAGACTTTAGTCTGGATTTTACAGATAGGGATACAAATGTGCCAAATTCTAACACAGTTTAACAACCACAAACAACCTTCTTAAATTCATACCCAGCTTACAAAAAGACCTGCTTGTAATTATTTCAGTTGTGGTTGGGATGATAACATTATGCCAACCACAAAAACAAATAGCTTAAAGGCCGCATGTTGAGACGAGTAGCACTGGACTACATGGTTCAGCAAGTACAACATTTCCATTACAGTAGTTAAACACAAGATGACTTTAGGGAAACTCCAAAGGTTAATGAGAGTAACCCAATCCAGTAAACATGTAAAAACAAATATATTTAACAAAAGGGCAACACTACATTATTTTATTACTGTGTGTTAATAGAAGAAATGGGTCTGGTGTTAAAGGGACACTTCACCCATTTGCATTAAGCTTTGTATAGTTAAAACCCCAGTCATGTTTTTGAATGGTCATGCATCATTTCCTCAGTTTCCACTGAGACAGGAGAAATACAGATTTCAGTGTTGCACTTCCTTCTTTAAATGATGTAAAAATCATCATTTTGCATCATTGAAAGAAGGAAGTCCAATACTGTATCTTTGTTGAGGGGGTGAGACTACAAACACCATTTTTCTCGGTTAAATAAGTACATAATTCGAAATGTATGTTACATTTCGACTACAAATATGACGCACTTTCAATTAAGATTAATGTTTCTACGGGTGAAATGCTTCTTTAATGTATGTCTAGGGTTATATGATCAGAAGTAGTGGGGTATTACAGACTGCCGTTAACACCTGGCAATAAAATGCATCTAAAATGTGTTTTCAGGGGCCACTAGAACACAATCTGACCACCTCTGAATGAGGCTTAAGAGACTGAAAATGTGTTTCCAAGACAAATCAGACTCGGTTACAGCAATATTTAGGATTAAGATCATCCTGAATTATGAGTAAAATTATATTTATTCATATAATAGACATCAATGTCCAAAGACACCTACAGATGAGGAACACAACATCAGCAACATTTCTAGGCCCATATTTTTCCCAACCATGGATTAAAACAACACAGCGTTTTAAGGATTCCAAAAATTCCACAATTGCACAGACTCAGATAAAGGTTGAAAGTCAGAGAGAGAAAACACAGCAGGTGCACACAGAAGAGATGTTTTTTAATACATTTTTGGGAAATTGCACGAGAATTTGCATATTTGGCAGACACTTTTATCCGAAGTGACTTACGGTGCATTCAGGCTTTACATTTTATCGCTATGTGCATTCCCTGGGGATCAGATCCATGACATTGGCATCACTAGCATCATGCTCTACCAGCTGAGCTTCACGAAAACCATTTCACCATCGAGGAACGCTACAAGTGATTCTGGAAAAGTGCAGATACCAAAAGGTGACGCTCAATCACCGAAAACAAGCTTCTGTTAGACACACAGCCTTACAGTATGTGAGTAGCAACTCGCAAGCAGTGAAGCGAGACATTATTAACAACTGTATGTTAAAACCTAGTGTAAATAGGGCCTTTGAGATAAGTGAAGTTTCAGTACTAGTGTCTGTCGAAGGCTAGGTATCAAATTGACCTCCAGAACTAGACTGGCTGTTATGGGCAAAACACTAGGGGCCCTATCTTGCACCAAGCGCAATTGACTTTGTCAGTGACGCATGTATCATTCGTATTTTGCGCCGGCGCACAGCGGGGTTTTTCCCTCCACAGATGCACGTCAGCAAACTAGGGAATGAACTTGCGCTCCCTGGGCGGTTCAGCGCAAAAAGGAGGCGTGTTGCGGCGCAAACCATCTCTTATGCTATTTTGCAGTTTCAAAAAACAATTGCGCTACTAACCAAAAAAAACTAGTCTAAAGTCAGTGGCGCGTTGCGCGTGGTTCATTATGCTATTTTAAGGGCGCATGCTTGACCATAATGTATAGCGTGCACAACGCGCATACACTTTGCTTATCTAATCTACACAGATGCAACAGTTATTTTTGCAAATCATAAATTGTTACACTTAAAAATATTAATACACGAGATAAGGGGAATCATAGTGGTGAGCATTGTGGTGAAAGTTTTTATTTATTGTGTGGCTGCGTTAAAAAATTCTCATGCAAATAACTGTTAACGATTAAAATATTTTCATAAGTTTGTTGTGTGGCTGTATTACGTTTATTTTATGTAAATAATAATTAAAATGTTTTCATAAGAAACCTTAATGTATATGAACTTGATTTGTAAGAGTACTTTGGGGTTGGACCTTGCTTGCGTTTCTTGGGTCCGATTTCAAAGCCCCCAAACCCTTTTAGCGGTGAGGGTGGACGCAGCGATGTCCTCTGCTGGCGTCAAGTCCTGAGGCAGATCCACCTCCCGCTACACGGCGTGCCCGATTTATGCTGGCAAGCGTGGGATTCCCCCGTACAAGGACATCGGTCTCCTCGGCTGTGAACCGCTCCTGGCGTGCGCCTGGTAAATCCGTCATAATAATAGCAACCCGCCATGGAACTTGCGCCCTTGCGTTTAAAGGGAATGTTGGCTAGCGTTCTGATTGGTTTATTTGACGTTACGCCCAAACCACACCTATGAATAATGAACCTACTTCAGACCAACGCCTTATTGATTTGCGCCCGGCGCAAGAGTTATTTCTCACGCCGGGAAAATAGCAACAGCGCCCAAGATCCGCCCACAAACTCACTTGCGCGTTGCGCTTCGCACTTGCGTTTCAGATCGTTAAAATAGAGCCCTAGATGTCCCTGTGAAGAGTGTGACACAGCCATTACCAAGGTTAGACACAACACAACACAAACGCCCATCTTAACACTTCTCAAAGTCTGAATGGGTGTGAAAGTCAGCAAGAAAGACTGAAAAAGGAGAGACGGCGGAAGAGAGAGTCATAATTGCGGCAAGACGGCGGGTTGCTGTTGATGCGCATCTACAGTCACAGAATCATCACGTCACCTGTGGCTTCCTTTCACCACAGTGCCGTGTCCACATATCAACACCTTTCTCTCTCTCACAGTACCACTTCACCCCCAATTAACACCTGCGCACGCACGCACACACCACCGACCCGGTATCACCTAGGTCAACTTGAACGGTTCTGTTAATATCACACACTTTCTGCACTCTAACCGGAGCTAAATCAAAGGTGAGTCTGCTTAAATAACACACACATACACACATATACAGTTAACTGTAGCTGTTCACATGCAGGCTGCACAGTGGGGCAGGCATCACAAGACTTATTGTTAATTAATGAGCTTGCTGAATGTGTTAAATATAGCAGACTGCCAAAATGTTGGAACTAAAAATCTACTTAATCAATAGCGAAAGCAATCTAGAGCTAAGCTGAAAAACTACAAAAATGCACTTTCTAACCCAATCAACAGATGACTCATTTTTCGGTGCCGTTTTGCCCCCTAGGAACCCCCCTGTTGCCATGGTAACCTCACCAGTCGAGAGTCCCGTTGTTGGTGCCAATCAGAGTGACCGCTGTGATGGCAGCGAGGGGCTCTTTGAGGAAGGTGGGCTGTCCAGTATGAGTCCTGTAACTGCAATGATGGCTACGGTGTAGAAGCTGTCTTCGTAGCCATCTGTGCCTCTAACGCTCACTATTTCTGCATCACACTAAAATCCTAAACAAACATGCACTTTTTACTTGCTCATGCCCACATAAAGTAAAGGGGTGCACGGGGCACAAACTAACACGGGGTTAGTTGTAACACGGACCGTTTACATTGTTGCACAGGGTTGAGCGAGTTGTTTTTCCGGGATTCAAATCTATATTTCAAAAATGTTAGTTTATGCCCTGCTCTCCCTGACTAAAAGACAATGAGATCAAAAAGAGAGTTAATTTTTAGCACTTTTGAAACGAATAGAAATATTCGATATAGTTGAAATAGTTCACACAAAACGAAAATTTGTACATAATGTACTCACCTGAATGTCATTATAGGTGTATATGACTTACTTTCTTCAGCCGAACACAATTGGGGTTATACAAAATATCTTTGCTCTTCCCAGACTTGTTAAGGCACTGAATAGTGGCTGCGTGTTTGAAGCCCATTAGAAAAATGAATCCATACGACTTTGGTGGGATAATGTCTTTTGAAGACAAACGATATGTTTGTGAGTGAAAACTATTCATATTTTGCTTATTTAGAGATTGCTAAGTCTTGTTTAAATGTAAATAGTGCTGCAAGTTGTGTATGATCTAAAATGGCAGCATGCTGTCTTGAGACAATCTCAGGAATCTCTGGTTCTTGGAAGTCTTCAGTCACAAGACGCACAAAAAGAAATTTTGGGTAAAGAAAGTAAGTCATATACAACTAGGTTGCCATTAAGATCAGTAAAATATGGGCTAATTTTTCTTATTGTGTGAACTATTCCTTTAAAAAAACCTGTAAGCGTGTCTGACATGTTTTGGTATAAATAAGCATATCTAACAGACTGTATTCTGTATTTCTGAATGCGGATTAAGTGTATTTGAAGTAAAAGTATTTGATGTACATATAATATGTGCATTCAGTTAATATTATCCCATTTTTGACAAAGGTGGCGTTTAGAGGTTTTTGCATATCTTTATATCATCAGCATCAATGCATTAGTTTCATCCACATATCAAACTAAAAAATGAAGCTGTTAAAAGTCAGATGTATCTGTGCATACCTGACATCTTTGCCCCATCTTGTTTCTAGGAACCCAGAAGCAGATGTAGATAGTGAACATGGTCATTGAGGTGTCTTCCTTTGGGTTAGACAAATACCTTATGAGAGATTAGCTATTACCCATCATGCTTTGCATTTCAAATAACTTTGCATTATTGAACTGTGAAGGAAAACAGCAGTTAAGCAGGCTAAATTACTGTACTTCTGTTGTTTTCCTTAACTGTGTGTCAGTCTGAATGCAACTATCTACAAAATGAATAAATGTGAAGTAGTGTACAGAGCCTACCTATTATCCAAGCATTAAAGGCTTTGCTCTCTACTGCAGTGTTAGTTATTGATGTCCATCGCCTCCTCAATGAAACACTGGGTTAATAGCATATCAGATCCAAATAACTGTAAAAAAAATCACCATTCAGTAAAGCAACAATTCAACAAAAACAGCAGTTTATTATTAATTTATTCAGGCATTGCATGCTTTTTACTATGTAATGACAAACAATGTAATTGTCTATATACATTTGTTCTTTTTTAATTAAAAACTTATATCCAGATCCTTTACCATTGCTACACATTTGCGCACATCCAACTTCATCCAAATATTGAAACATGAAACATTCATTTCTTTATGTCGAGATCTTTTATTAACGTGTAACAAAAGAACCCCCCCATCTCATGTCTCCCGTCTCTCACCCAATGGAGACGACTGTTTGTTTGCACAATCAATAAACACTTTTAGCAGAGAAAAAACACAAACAAAATGTTGTGCCACTTGGCTTTGATCTTTACAATGGTGGTCAGATTACAAGTGACAGAAATAGAGTGCTGTCTGGCGGCCGTCGTGTCGTTTGATGCATGGCGAGAGATTGGACGGGATGGTGTGTGTGAGCGCACCACGGATCTCATTTCTCAACGCCGGCAGTGTTGTTCTGACTGCGGACTTTATCGGCTGTGGAAACGTGTAGAGCCGACTTACACACAAATACACAGAGACTAAATGAATTCTTATGAATTTTGGGCTTCAAGGGTCAACTAACTTACTCTTCTTATTAAAATGCAGAGGTAGCAGGTGAGTTCTTGCTTTTATTGAGAAGAACCACAGATGGGGCCCTCATAAAATCCTTCATCAACACCTATAAATGGAAAATAAAATCGACGAGTCAGCAATGTAGATTTTGGAAAAGTGTCTCTCTTACATTTCTTCTAATTTGATTATTAGAGAATTTATATTATATTTATATTTATGCATTTGGCAGACGCTTTTATCCAAAGTGACTTACAGTGCATTACAAGGTATACAGTATAGGTTCGAACCCTGAGCTACAAAGGAACAATTTAGAGAGGATTGGAAATTATAAAAAAAAAGGAAACACAAGAAAATGTTGCGATCCAGATGTTTCTTAGCCTAAATAAGATGCAAACTAAACCAGACTTTATGCTGATAACCAGAACAAAGGCTCAATTTTCAACTGAAAACTTTTATTATTTTGTACGTTTATTTACAACAGCATTTTGGGAAACGTTTTTGAAAACAACATTATTATGATCTCCATGTAAATGACAAAAACGCAAATTTGTAAAAACGGTAACAACATCACCAACTACTATCTAGGCATGCGAAATGCAGCATTGTTATTGGGCATACACACCAAAGGCGAATTGAACAATTTGCGTGAGTAGATTACATACAAAGTCTGCAAAGATGTGTGGCGGAATTGCATGAAAACACACGCTATTTGTTTTTGTGCAAGTTGAAAATATTTAACTTAAAGGAACACTCCACTTTTTTAAAAAAAAAGCTAATTTTCCAGCTGCCCTAGAATTAAACATTTGATTTGACCTTTTTTTAATCCATTCAGCCAATTTCTGTGTCTGGTGGTATCACTTTTTAGCATAGCTTAGCACAATCCTTTGAATCGGATTAGACCATTAGCGTCAAGCTCAAAAATAACCACAGTTTTGAAATTTTTCCTTTTTAAAACTTGACTCTTCTGTAGTTACATTGTGTATTAAGACCGATGGAAAATTAAAAGTTGTGATTTTCTAGGCAGATATGGCTAGGAACTATACTCTCATTCTGGCGTAATAATCAAGGACTTTGCTGTTGTAACACGGATGCAGCAGGCGCAATGATATTACACAGTCCTTGAAAATAGTCCCCTGCTATAGAGGGTATGCATTGATGTCACTTTTCCACGTGACCACACAGGAGCACACCCTGTTGAGTGGCAAACGTTCAACAAAATGGCTGGTTTTCATAGCAGTTGCTGTGAAAATGCCAGTAAAACTGACTATTATCATCTTAAATTGAATTTGGTTGGACTTGATAGCAGAGGTGGACAATACTTAGTTACATTAGTTACATTTTCCAAGCATCTGTGCTTTATTAGGGGGTTTTTATTGGAAAAAATATTATTTCACAACATTCTAAAGCATAGAATCATACTGTGTATTCTTTATATTGCATATTACAATTTATTTAATACCTAATTACATTAAAATTGTGTAATTATACTTCAGTAAAAGTACGTGAATGTATTTAAAGCAACACTATGTAGTTTCCACGTAAAAATGACTTACAGCTCCCCCATGTGGTTGAAAAGCGCAACAGTGCCTGGTATCAGACACTCTTCTGCAGGCAGTGGGAGGGGCGGGGCTGTGTTTCCTACCCTCCACCGCCACTTTCAGAGTGTGCTTGTAGCAGCTAGGAGGCTGTTCAGGTTGCAGCAACAGTACAATTTGTCCATTTAAAAGTTGTATTATCACTGAAATAATTTTAGAGACATTATTTAAAGGTAAAAAAACTACATAGTGTTGCTTTAAATATTAAGTGTTAAACAAAAACTTGTATTTATGAAATGTAACAGAGTAAAAATTATGATAATATGCTTTGGAATGTATGTTTTCCAAAGAAAAACACGGATAAAATACAAATACTTGAAAAAAATACTTTTAAGTAGAAAGTAAAATACTTAAGTAGTGTGACCCTAGCAACTTGTCAACTCACCTGTAGTCAGTGGACGTTGGCATGAACGATCAATTTACTTCTCCTTTCGGAATTTTTTAGCCTGGGTGCCAGCCGATCTTAGTCCCGCCCACAACATTTTGAGGACAGGAAGATCGGTCTGGGGTTTCTCCGTTGAGGAGCTACTATGCGAGACCCAAAGCTGGTCGGCCAATCAAATTGTCCGGTCGGGCTTTATACGAAGATGGACAGATGATCAACAGTAACGTAATCAACCACGTCACCAAAGAGCACGTGTGTTGAATCTATTTACAACGAAATGGCTGCCGCTGTAGAATTCAGATGTGTGGATTCTAACATTGAGTCTGTTCTAAAAGATATCGACAGAGCATTGATTTTAAAAGAGGAACAGAGAAACGCGATCGAAGCATTTGTTGATCGGAAAGATGTTTTTGCCGTCCTTCCTACGGGATTCTGCAAAAGTTGGTCACACTTATGGAGGACAAAGTTAAAGAAGCAACTGAAATGGGTATCACGGCGATGCAACTCGGCGTGCACGACGAGATGGATATAATTAGCGGTCGATATTTTTCAAGCAAACATCTTCGTGGATGAAGTTCACCTAATGTATAAATGGTAAGAGATAGTCTTACTGTGTGACTTATTAAATACTTAATGTTGTGATATAAATGAACTGTTGTAAACATAGTAGGAGTTGATGTACGTTCGCTAATTCAGACTTTGTATAATCACAATGTTAGTGTCATTGTAGCAAAATAACTAGCAATTCGGTCAGGCTGCAAAAGACGTCATTTCAACATATGTCACACACTCCGTTGCTCTGATTGGTCATAGGTCTATCCAATTAAGTGCAGAGGCATTTTTCGGTTAAGACACGCCTCATAGACAAAGCCTAATGGAGCGGTATCGCACTTAAATTCTGACTAGAATTGAGTATGACAATGTCAAGCTAGTATTTTTTGGCAGTCTGTAAATCAATTGGTCTGAATTCTTGTTAATCTGTTAGTATAGTCTATCGCACAACAGCTTTTCCCATTTAGACGCATTTCCCAGTTTTTTCGCTGACTTCACCCTGTACACAAATTCTGCCACTCTGTCTTTTGCCACTCAGTGGGCGTACCCCAGGCACTTTCGTCGAAGGTGATGTCAAGTGCATACCCTTTATTGAAAATTACCAAGGGGACTATTTTCAGGCTCTCTGTTGAACTCGGAACAGCGCATGCGCATGTATTATCTGGGTTAGTAAGTATCTTTTACTGGCATTTGTCGTTGTTTCCACCAATTGATTTTGATGACAAAACACAAAGTTATATTAATTGAGAAATTCCATTAAAATTTACGAATGTATTTGAGCACAAAATAATAAAAAAAGAAACTGCAAGAAAGTCATTTTGAAGGAGAAAGACAAAATAGTATTTGTTTGTAAAACATATTTAGGTAATGCTAACTTTATTTACAAATCATTTTTTACAGTGCAGATAAATACATGCTTTTTCACTCTTTTACAAAAACACTAATTTGGCCTCTTTCATGTGGTAGTTCAGTTACATGGTAGTTGCAGTACGGAGAGCAGATGTGAAACAGGCTTATCTAAAATGACCCATGTCTGCTGTAGTGGACTCAAACTCATTCTTTCTCACAGGTGGGTCTGAACACATTTCCACACGACTGCTTTCGCTACCCGGCTGCATCACATAGAGGCCAACAAACCACTACACTGCATACACCAGATAAATCAACACCAACCCCTTTCAGATGTGTTCAGATGACTGAGGACAAAAGATCAAACAAACTAGCATTTGACACGAATGCTTAGGACAAAAGATCAAACGAAGCATTTGACATGAATGCTCAGGACAAAACATCAAACAAAGCATTTGACATGGTGATGCCGAGACCTACTTATAATGCTATATTTAGAGCACGGTCACAAATTAATGTATAATCACGAGAGCAAAACCTCAAAACATCCGGTATGTAGTATTGTATACTTATTACAGTTCATGCCTCAAGTACAAAGGACTACAGTGCGAATATAGTGTGCACTAGAATATGTGAAGTGTGCATCAGCATCAACTTTGCTGTACAACTCGCTGCAAGTTGTGGACAATTTAATCTTGTTGGCGAGAAGGAAAAAAAGTGCATGAAAGGAAACGAGAAGATCCAGAGAAGATGTGGCTCCTACAGGGCCGACCACAGTGGTAATGATAACTGTCTCCCGCTGTGTGTGTGTGTGTGTGTGTATATACGCGCGTACACTTGTGTGGTACCGCGTTGCCTGTGTAAGGCTAATGACCTCTTCAACACCTTACAAAAGCACACGCTTGATTTTATATATACTTCAGTTGCCTTGAGCACACACTTTCACCTTTCATCATGCACATTTTTATGCACACATGCACACACACACATGCTGGCACGGAGGTGTAAGTGGCAGAAACATTATGAGCTACAACAGCAGTTGAAGGTGAACCAGAGTTAAACAGACGATGAAGAGAGGGGTCTTGATTTTCGCTGACCCCACCTCGGGGCGGAAAGGCAGCTGCGCGCACACACACACACACACATACGCTTTATATAAAGTTGAGTGTAGCTAATTATCACCTACGATAAACTAAGCTATGAAACACACTAAGGGCATAGATTTGCATATGAACGGTACGTCCAAAGACTACTGAATAACCTGTACAATACTCCATTTTTAGTGATTGCATATATATTTTCTTTAATTTAAGTGTAATTTCATACCTCAACCTTTTAGATTATAAAAATAACGGTCAGCCCTCACAGATTCCCCTCTTTCCCCCCTCTCTCTACCTTCCTGCCCCTGTGCCTCTTGTTAATTAATCACCGTGTTGTTAAAGAGTGCCAAGGCGGACTCTGAGCCTACTGATAATTAGGGATGTGTGCTCGTGGCTGGCTGTGAGAGGCAGTGTGCGAGCAAACGCTAGAAGGCTGCGTGCGTGCGCTATGTGTGGCTTTTTCTGAATATGTGTATCTGAGCAAGCCAGCTATGATCATGCGCCGTGTGTTATGTGAGAATTTGTGTGTATCGGTGGTAAAGTGACACATTAGTATTCCGAGAAATCGCTGCTCTCCTGCTGTCGTGCTACTTCCTGCCCATCGCCGGCCCAGCATTCAACCAGACATAGTCTACCTCAGCTCCCGCAGGGGGTTCAAACATAACAGACCTCAATGTCCCAAGGACCAGCCTGACCCAGCCTGACTATCAATATAGCAAAGGTACACTGAAAATTGCCTGGTGAATGAGTTGAACTATTAACATTTTTTGACACATTGCATATACAATATAATAAATGATAAATGAATGATGATATGGTTTTGGCCATTGCACACGTCCTGTGCACAGCTGGGTCATATTGGTTCAAGTCCGACATGCAACACTTCACAATCCCAGTTCAACACTGTAGCCAAAAATTCCTTTTTCTTTTTTTCTTCTTCTATATCTCTTTTTACAGAGCTCATCTGTTATTTCGGTTTCTCGCTGTGAGCTCAAAGATTCTCTTTGTTCTTTTCTATTGTCAGAACTCTAAACCTTCTCTTAATAAATTGCTTGCTCTGTCTGCATCTCTTCTCTCTCGCTCCTGATTGCAGTATATGAGCGATAATGTTTTTAGCAGCCAGCGTCATGTTCAAATCTGTAATAACATTACACCAGCAGCCACACTGATGGCAACATGCATCACCAAACACAAGCCATCTCAGTCATAAGTAAACAAAACATCCATATGCAGAGTAAACACATCTATACACACTAATGGCCTATAACAGCCCGCACACAGAGGCAATTTGCACACTAATTCGTACACTTTACAAAGAAAAACAGCAAGAACTAAGAACATAAGAGCTTTGTTGATCAGGTCGTGCCCTTATTCTCACATCATCAAGGAAGAGGATACGGAGCATGTTGTAAATATGCCAAATTGGGTGCTGTAACTTTCTGTATGTCATTAACAAATTTAAAAACAAGACAATGATAGTTTCGGAAATGTTTTGGTTTAGTTTCATCAATTTAAATATGAACCTGGGGGGGCAATTATATGAGCAATTTCAAAAACGATCAGGTGTAATATAATTTCATCTAGTAAAGGTAAAGATGGAATTTAAAAGGGATAGTTTACCAAATCTGACTCACCCTCATAGCTGATTTTCTCCCTTCTGTGGAAATTTAAAGATGGTTTCTCCAAACAATTAGTGAATGGTAACTATAAAAAAGCCAAATGCAACTTAAAGGGACACTACACTTTTTTTGAACATAGGCTCATTTTCCAGCTCAACTAGAGTTAAACATTTGATTTTTACCGTTTTGGAATCCATTCAGCCGATCTCCGAGTCTGGCGGTACCACTTTTAGCATAGCTTAGGATAATCCATTGAATCTGATTAGACCATTAGCATCGCGCTCAAAAATAACCAAAGGGTTTCGATATTTTTCCTATTTAAAACTTGACTCTTCTGTAGTTGCATCATGTACTAAGACCAAAGGAAAATGAAAAGTTCTGATTTTCTAGGCACATATGGCTAGGAACTATACTTTCATTCTGGCGTAATAATCAAGGACTTTGCTGCCGTACCATAGCTGCAGCAGGCGCAATGATATTACGCAGCAGCAGCCAAAAATAGTCCCCTACTATTAAAAGTTACCAAAGGGATGATTTTCAGGCAATATCATCAATGAGAGTATAGTTCCTAGACATATCGGCCGAGAAAATCACAACTTTTAATTTTCCGTCGGTCTTAGTACACGATGTCGCTACAAACGAGTCAAGTTTTAAATAGGAAAAATATCGAAACTCTTTGGTCAATATTAAGTGCGATGCTAATGGTCTAATCAGATTCAATGGATTATGCTAAACTATGCTAAAAGTGGTACCGCCAGACCCAGAGATCAGCTGAATGGATTCCAAAAAGGTAAAAATCAGTTGTTTAACTCCACGGGAGCTGAAAAATGAGCCTATTTAAACAAAATGAGTAAAAATGGAAAATAAATAGATGTACGTTGTACACTATATTTAATTACATGATAAGACTAAAATGTATAGAAACTACTTTTGCTTTCATTACCGAGCACTTTGCATAGAAAATTAAATTTCATAAAAGTAGTACTATACATATGTATTATGCACTATATGGCTTTCGAACCTTTGTGTGATGAACAGCCTGAAATCTAAGTTGTAAGTTGCTGAAAACGTAGCATGGTCACCATATAGGTTGTATGATACATGAAGTTGAGTAAATAAAATTTTTCAGATTTTCATTTTTTGGTGAACTCTCCTTTAACCCTTTCTATGCTCTTGAAGCATAAACATACATGTAGAAAAAATATGAACCAGAACAGAGGTCAGGATTTCATGTAAGGTTTCTACTAGTCTCATGACATATACATTCACAGGCACACTTTAAACAGACCCAGGGTCACGGCCATCGTTTCATTTTTATTCAGCTATTGTATTCACAGCCGGTGATGTTGACAAATTCATTTTGAAATCCATTAGTCTCGCGACGTGGCTTAAACGATGTGCCCATTAATGTCCACAGCTTTAATACAGCCAATACGCATCTGATAAATCAGGTTATCTCAGACACCTTCCACATGCCATGAAGAGCGGAAATTAGGGAATTATTAACTATCGGCAGTATGCGTATGTGTGTGTGCAAGTGGAAGATAGAAACATGTGAAAATGAGTAAGAGAGACACTGTCACAGCAGGAAGACAGTGAGTGATCCAACGCCATAACAATTATGCTAGTGCTATTTTATTTAATCTTTTCAATTACCTGTAACCTTTTTCTTTTTTAATATCATCCATTGTATCTTTCACTGCCAGGTGTATTTTCCTCTCTGTTATTCACTGGTTTTATTATGTTGCTTTGTGCCTCTTATTTGCTTAATTTTATTTCTTGTGTATACAAATACATTTATACATGTGGCAGACATATTTAACTAAAGCGACTTACTGTACAGTGCATTCAAAGCATGCATTTTATCAGTAACCAATCACCTTCTGCACTAATGCATTGCTCAATTGGGCTTCAGGGGTGACTACAAATAAAAAAATTTTGTGTGTATGTACTGAAAGGAAGAAATAAAGAAAGGAGGGAAGGAAGAAAGAAAGAATTAAAAAGCCTAGTGGTTAGGTCAAGGACCAATTTTTTATGCCACCTGCTTTTCTGGGCCCAACACGTTGCCAATTTCCAATTGGTTATCTAAACTCACTGTCTATAGAGAAAAATGACTTAAAAGCTTTTCTTATGTAACTCTTGTTATGTTAGCCTTCGTAATAAAGTGAAAAAACACTGAACCACCCCAAATGGCTGTAAACCAGACATCACAAGAGCGCGAGAGCATGTGTTTGCAAGTGTGCTTGCTCAGTTACAGCTCCCCAGAAACTGCTGACGGTAACTGCAACTTAAAAAAAGTGCGGTTAATAGAGTCTAAGCTAGTATGATCGGCATTACAGTGTTGTGACGTGTGTGCATGTATAATTAGAGATGTGTGTGCTAGGACTCACTTGGTTAATGAGACGCTGGAAGGGGTCCGCAGCAGCTGGCAGGAAGCACGGGGGAGCTGGGGAACATCTGCAGGGGGGCACAGTGCCGCTCTCTGTGCCACGCGCAAACACACGTACAGGAGATCAGCACCTCGCACACACCCGCCGTCACAACCGCTGCAAATACTAAAACCCATCGCTGTCACCATAGCAACCACGAACCGGCCATGTCACCCGTGGTGGGGGAAAGGGGAGCGCCTGTCAGGAGACAAAAAAAAATGTAATATCAATTCGGCACTCTCAATCGAAATGTATGCTTGTATAGCATTACTTTTGCCAGGCATGGTGGGCATATATGTGCAATACACAAGATAAGAAGGTCAACGGTTAGAAAAACGCGTCCTTGAATGTGTCCATTTTAGAGTTTTCCACTGCCAAGTGTTGGGTCAAGCACCAGCCGTACAAGAGCTCTGAAGCATTTACACTACCCGACTAATTCAGGCCTAAACTGCAGAAGTGCTACATATGCAAAGTGCTAAATAACTGCCGCTCCCACAGGTTTGTGTTTTTAAAGACACACACTTACAGTCATTTGCACGCATAAGCCCGATTCCGATGGCTGAGTGGGACAGTTAAATTTATGTAGTTCAGACACGATGGAAATCTCAGAGTAGGTGTTTTTCACAGCACCGCAAACATCTTTATTAGAAATGTCTTTATAGTATATATTTTGCCTATATCTTCCATAAGGCTGTGCAGCTCACAGACATCCTCTCTAAACTGTATCTTAAAGGGGACATATCATGAAAATCTGACTTTTTCCATGTTTAAGTGCTATAATTGGGTCCCCAGTGGTTCTGTAAACCAAGAAAATGTGAAAAAGATCAACCCAGTAACTTGGTATTGGTAAACCATTCTTTGCAAGCATGTGAAAAAATAGGTCATTGAAATTTGGCTCCCCTTGTGATGTCAGAAGGGGATAATACCGCCCCTTAATCTGCACTATCCAACCACGGCATTGGCATTTAGTGCAGGGCTCACCTCATTGCATTTAAAAGGACACACCCAAAAACGGCATATTTTTGCTCACACCTTCCAAGTGGCAATTTTAACATGCTATAATAAATTATCTATATGGTTTTTTGAGCTAAAACTTCACATATGTACTATGCGGACACCAAATATTTATTTGACATCTTAAACAAGTCTTGTGAAATTTCCCCTTTAAACTGATCCCACCCAAACTACTCTATGGGTTACTAAAAAAGACAAAGATAGAAAATAGACACATTAATATATACATTTTAATCAATAAGGTTGCCACATAGGTTGCGATACAGCCTATCGATCCTCACCAGTGACCCCCGAGACAACACTTGGCCTTTAACCCCTATATAAACTTATACATCTCTATAAAAACACATGCCCTCTGTCCATATTGTTATTTTAGTGATAGCCTAAAAGCAGTAATAAACTGCGATTCGATTAAACTAGCATTTTTGACTTGAAAAAACATGAAGTATATTTTTAGATTATTTGACAAAAATGTTTTACAGTGTATTTTGAAAAAAGCTGAGCTTCTGGCACGCTAATGACTAAATTCTTCCTTTATTTGGTTATTTGTAATTTTAGCAGATGTGCTATATCAAAAGCAAGTATATTAATGAAAAGCTCCCCATGGAGCAGCCTGAGGTTAAGACCCTTGTTGAAGGTCACAATGATGATAAATATACTCAGCATCTCCGCAGTTCATGAATCATCCATGGGGTTTGAACCCAAAACCTCTGGGTTACCAGCATACCTCTCCAATACTCATTACACAGCCACATTGTAATGTACTAACACTCTTCAGTTGTTAATAAAGTGCGTAGACAAGTAAATCTACTTGATTAATAATAAATGTTAAGACTAATAATCTGACAGTAAAACACTGTGAGGCATCAATAATTTGGCCTGGCGACTGTAAAAAAGAAATCGTGATCATCCATTAATGAGTGACTGTTGGTGAGCTTCAGTGCTGGGATCAAATACAGCACACTTCTGAATAATAGAGATGCCAGGAGGCCTAACACAATCCCATGTGGGTGAGACACATCAAGAGGGGCCAAAAAACAGCGTTGTACCCAGAGGAGCATGCACGGCTGCGTGCGTATGCGCATGTTGCCGTCATTAATGTGTGTCAGCCATCAATAATGCAGATAGTCGGTAGTCGTCTCATCAAAGCGACGCTTCTCTGTTCCACATTACACTGAGATAAAAACAAGCGAAACAGACCGGTCTGGGTGCGTGCCCGCATTCGAGAGAAAGGAAAGCTACGAGTATCACATCATTAATGGCTTTCGGAGTAGTTCCACTCTGCGCGAGAAATCTGATTGCACTCGTACGGTCTTAAAGATCTCTAAATAAATGTCTATAAAAAGATTACAAACACACACGGGGGGTTGCAATATAAGGTAGACGGGTACGCAAACAGATATTTCTCACAGCACAAACATGCTCTAGGGAATAGTTCCAATGCAATTGTGGCTTTGAGTAAATACATTTTTTATGTGCTTTTAATTCACATGGAAATACGGATGCAGTATTTCCCCTTTACTCACCTACATGTACACACACACACATAGTCGTGGAGATACACGCATAGAGACTCTGTGGATCTAAAGAGGGCTTCCTCTCAGCGGGCAGGAGTGATGACAATATCAGCATCTAATTTTTCCTTTTCAAGAAGCTGTTAATAAGGAGTATGAATAGAAGAAAAGCTTTTGCTCAATGCACTAATTGCCTTAAAAGCTCTTCATACAATTTTCCCTGTCAACAGAGATAGCATATGTGTGTGCGCGCGCATGTGACTGCTTGTGTGTGTGTGTGAAGGGATGCCCATAAGCACCGTGAAGACACTCTCACACTGATAAACACATACACACACGTTAACCTGAAACAGACTAAAGCACACAGCCTCAAGGACACACTAACCTATGCACGCACGCACACACACACATGCAGTGAATGTGGCAGGAAACTACCGTGCTAAGCGACAAAGAAGTCATTAAAACAAAAAGCACGCTGAGTGCTTTAAATGCCGTTAATCAAATTCGAACACACTGAATGCATCTCCATCACCCGGCGCTGACATCAAGCTTATTGTTCAACAAAGAATTAAACATCTCACTTCAGTAACGTTCAATGAATACGGCTTTCACACTCTTTATTTAGCCATTTCAATAAAAACCTCAACGATTCTTAATTTTGCATTGTTTTCTTATACCGAATTTACATATTTGAGAAAGAGGATTGGCTCTTAAATGAACAGTTAACTCAAAAACTGCGAAACACACATGTTGAAGTTTGCAAGAATTAGCATGAAGAAAAAAAAGGTGCATGTGTTATTTATTCAATTCAATTCAATTCAATTTTATTTATATAGCGCTTTTCACAAAAGTCAATTGTTTCAAAGCAGCTTTACATAAATAGAAGCAGTGAAAAGCACAGAAAAACGACAGATAGCACAACAAAATACATGATAGCATGAGCAGTTAAATTTGCTGCGGCTATGACTCAATATTATAAGTGCACGTATTACTAAAGCAACGTATAGAAGAGGAAGCTAAGTAAAGCCCAAAAAGGCTGCCTCCCCGGGGTGAAAAACCCCCTAGGAGAAAAAAAACCCCGGGCTTTTGTCCGAGGAAAAATAAGTCCTAGGAGGGAAAAACCCTTGGGAGAACGGATAAGGAGATTTAGCGGAGATTAAGCAGTTCTGCCGGTGATCGTTGGTCAGGCATCAGCTGGGCATAACGTTGAAGGACGGCCAGTAGATCAGATTTATGCAACATGCTTTTTTGCACGTTTAATTTGTTCTTTACATGAAGCAATCATATAGCTTCAGAAGACTTCCCAAAAGCCATGTGACAGCATACATAGCCTATTTAAGATTTTGTTGAAAGAATATTCCTTTAATATGATAGTGCACTGCAGCGCCGTTATGCAGTGCAACAAAACTCCCCAAGTTGTTGTCAACTTGTTGTGCATCTGTTGTGATTTAGGAGACGATGGGTCGCACAGTGTCAGGTCAAAGGCACTATCAATATAGGCCTGTCAATAAAAGCAGGCTGGTGTCAGGAAAAGAGAGGTTGTGAGGCGGGTCAGGGTGCTTCTACCACAAGCATCCATCAGTGCCTTCAGGTTGGAGACAGCAGTGATGTGAGGGGGGGTGGATTTGAGTGAGGGGTCAGTGTCAGGGAAGGTCCCCAAATTCCCAAAGGATGCTTTTTACATCAATAGAGCACTGGGGGTGGTTGGCTGTGGTGGACTAGTCAACGGCAGGTCACCGCCAATGCCAATAAGGGCACACGTCATCAGGCTAAGCCCCGGGCGAGATCTCCAATTAACCCTTTTCACTCCCGACACACACTCGGAGGACGGCATTTAAATGGAACCGGTAAACGGGGGTAAATACAGGGTGGGAGTCATTAGTGTAAGGCTACAGCATGGATTGAGGGTGGGTGTCTCTTACGAGTTGTGGGAAGAAGATGAATGGATGAAGTGGAGAGTGGGCAGAAAGAAGAAGGGGGGGGGTAGTATAGTACTGTACAGTTATTTAACAAGCAAGCCAACAAGAGTGAAAGAATTAGCACATTATGACAAATAAATAGTTAAGCAACATGAGCCAAACCTGCTGTATTTTTTTTTTTTTTTAGTTTGTAACTTCACACTTGCACACATGAACGGCGAACATAAGCAAGGAGGAAAATAATTACCCTCTGCCACAGCAGCTGGTTTGTTCATAAACACGCAATTATAATTTCACGGCGGTCCATTAAATAGGACCGACTCCAGGGCAAGAGCAGCACCCATCCCACTAACCACAAAAAAACAACATTATCTTAAAATTTTCAAATAATGCCCACTAACACCTTCAGTCTGTATGCACAAATTGCCCGATTTTGGCAACTTTTTATTATGAAATCAATTATATTTTAACAGGGTGCCTCCACTAGCTCTCTGTGACCCCAGTGGTAGCAGTACATTGAGAGGGAAAGAAAACAAGCGCTTCTGTTTAAAAAGACAAGCAGCTGGATCATTAAAAGCTTAAATCTACTAGAACTGAGTTATTAAAGCAGTTCTATCAATCTAAGTAAATACAGGGAAAACAGGATCATTTATTTAGAAAATATTTTGCCTGAAGCTTTAAAAAGTGCCATAGACATCACATTGGAAGTCATTAGCCAGTTTATAACTTAAACCAGAAACAAACCATCATTTAAGCAGATAGACTAGGAAGGCCAAACTTTCACCCATGCTGTGTATTTGCTTCTGTACAGCTCATTGCATTAGCAGTGCAAGAGATCATGGGTTCAGAACACACATACTGACAAAAAAACTTGCAATGAATGCATTGGATAAACGTATCTGCCAAATGCATAAATATAAATGTACAATCTGAATTTATATATTTTAGTTATGCATATCGTTGTTAATCCAAACACAAAACATCCTTGATGGTACAATATGTCTAGCTTATGTACATTATGTAGATACTTAAAATTATGACATCCATGATACTGACATAACATGTTATGTCCTTAACAACATGCAAGATACATTTTTTTATAGAAAACCTTGTACATTTTTTAACGCATAACGTCTCTCTCCCACACTTCAATTTTATTACAATAAGAACATGCACAGTAGTGCATTATGTTATTACCAAGGTTACAATTATACCAGTTGTAGTTTTAAAAATCAATATTTTCGTGAATAAATAGCAATGATGAATAAGTGTCACGATTATATAGCAAGAGAAACACAAGATTCCCCCACCCACTTGTTTTTCTCTCTCTCTCCCTCTCTGTCTCTCTCTCATTTCTGCTTTCACAATCCTTCTCTCAGTAATTAAGCGTCCATCTAAAATGGAGTCTTTTCTTTGCAGCGAGCCCATCTGTGCCAGACACCCTACAGTGCTTTACATGCTGCCGAGCTCCTCGTTCTTTATCTCACCCTGCCGTGACAGTCCCATAAAGATGACATCATAATTAAGGGAGTAGGGATGGAGGTGTGAATAGGGAGATGGGCAGAGGCCTGGAGCGTGGAGGGAGAGACGCACAGCTGGAGGGGGGCTTAAAAAGAGAGAGAGAGAGAAAGAGAGAGAGAGGGATAGAGATGAGGTTTTGTAGGGCAGCAGGGGTGAGGTGAGCTGGAGAAAAAGAGTAATGAAGCTCCTCAGATTACATTGGGAAATTGTCCTTTCACTATAAGCACTTTTTTCTCTGTGCCTCACAGCTGAGCTGCTGCTTGTTTAATTTGGGAAGAACAAAATCTCGCTGAGATCGGCCCATCTCCACGGATTCTCTCCATTTAGCCCAGCAGAGATCCTAAATCCATGAAAACATTTAGCCCTAGAAGCAGTTTGATCGACACTTCGGGATTCTCCAGGAAGCCCTATACCAAAAATAATTTTTTTTTATGTGTGTGTGATAAAAGTGAAGTAACCATGTTTTTCTTTTTGGTGTATTGATTAATATAAGCAAAACCATACTATTAGCAGAAACCATGGTTTAACCAACATGAACTCACGGAAAGTCGTGTTATACGGACTACACATCCGGTAACTTGACTGTAAATTTCGTCACCGCCCCTTTTTGGGGGAAAACAATCTAGACTTTTCATAGACTTCCATACAAAATAGCGGAACAAAGCAACGTTCGTACACAGCCGGCAGGCGTAAATAACTTAAGAAATCACTCAGATTTAACATGTTGAGTAATTATCTGTCCACCCTTCCTGCCATAGAGCGCAAAAGATACATTAACACATTTAATTTGGTCAATATAAAAACATGTATCTTTCATTTTACAAGCGTCAAATTTGTGTAACAAGGCTATCTAGTGATGGCTGGAAAATCACTAAGGCTAGTTGTATGGCTAGAAAGTCGTGCAACGCACAAAAAAAACTATTTGTAGAAATTCGTGCAGGTGACATGAAAAAGACATTTGTGCTCAAGGCACGAAAAAAGCTGCATTTCGTGCCATGGACACAAATAAATTGATCAAATTTTGCATGTCTATAACACGACTTTCTGTGAGATCAGTCTGGGTTTAACTATGTTTTTTTACTGTAGCAAAATCATAATTAATTTTCACGAGGGGTAAAACATTTTGGGAGTGGGTGGGGCATTGCAAAAGTCTATAATGTGTAGACTACTAGCATAATCAGTGTATACTACATTATATACTTTATTCTCAAAGTTGACTAGTTGGTGTGTTTTGACTAGTCAACTAATGTGTTTTAAAGTAACACTTAAAGAGTTTTTGGTCTTTGCTCCACCTACAGGTTGGAAGCGGAATTTTCCATTACAACTGTCGTAAATAATTTAGCATACTGCAGCAAAGCTGGCTCTGATTGGATTGTAGGTCTGCCGTGAAGCAAGTTTTTGTAGTTTTCACTCAAACTACAGGACCGCAACCCGACGGTTGGAAACTTCTTTAGTACGGTTTTGGCTGATAGAGGGCTTCAAAGCGAATGTGAAATTGCCGTTCACCCTGTTTCGAGTGGATGAAAGACTGAAACTTTTTTGAAAACATTATTTTTACTCTTTCGCCGCCATTGACGAGATATCTCGTCAATCAAGAGAAAACGTTTCCCCGCCAATGACGAGTATTTCCGGCTTTCCGCAATATCGCTATTATCTACTAGGCAACACCCTTTTTAAACCCGGAAGTATTGCCCTATGGCAGGCGGCTGCATGTCCGTGTCTGTTTTAAAGATCGCTCTGAATGGGATCTCTATGAAAAGTCCGTCACAAAAATGGAATTATCTCTGCTTTTTGCTCAAAATGTGTTTTTGCAGAAACCTACCCATATTCAAAAGCTGATAACAAAAGAACTACTGAAGGTAGGATGAAACGTTTTTTTTTTTTTTTTTGAAAGCAGAGGGTCTGTTCTTTCATTTGGTATATTGTATGTTTATATATTTAAAGAAGAACAATTTCTGGAAGGCATTAAACTTTTGTGAAAATCATGAAAAACGTTGGCGGGCAACTTTTTTTTAAAACGCTGGCGGTGAAAGAGTTAAGGTAAAAAAAACCTCTTTGGTGTTGCTTTAAGGTAGCCCATGTATCTGACTCCAATCAGATGAGTTTAGGGAGCGTCTCAAAACGTGTTTTTTAAAAACATAAATACATGCACACGATTTTCATGATTTCAATGGCAAAAGATGCCTGGTAAATCAGTATGGCTGGAAATCAGTATGGCTAAAGAATTTTATTTGTGTTAACAGCTAACACCAAACATGTCATTAGCGTGTTAATTAAATCCCAGATGCTAATATTAACAATAAATTATACATAAGAAAAACAGATCAACAAATACAACAACCAATTCTGCCCTAGGTCATAACTTTGTTTATGGTTTAAATTAATTATTAACATTTTTGGGACATAAAAGACCTCCTTTATCACGTGGATAAGTATCTTGAGTCAATTTGTTGCCCAAAAGAAACCAAGGCAGAACACCATAACACCAGTTACCGCTCTTTGAATTTGGTTTTGAAATGCTCAAAGTGAATTAGGGTCCTAAAATAAAATAAGGGTCAAAAGTCAAGCTCAAGTTAATCTTAAGATTTTTTTATGTAGATATTTTTCATTTCTAATAATCGCCAGATTGTCCTTTCTATAATTAATTCGGCTGGATTTCTCAGTTCCACACTATAAGGAGGTCTTTTGCTTTTGTAGGGCAGAATTATGAGCATCATGACCAAATGTTGGTCATCATGACCCACCACTAGTATGTATAAAGGGTCTGGTGATTCTATGCCAGTCTTCCTGCAGGGGTTTGGTTTGAACTCTGTGGATGAAAAATCTGTTCTCTGGCTGGAGGAGGATAGGGAGTTTGGTAAGGGTGGGGTGCGGCAAGAGTCATCTCTCAGCAGGGACCTGCGCATAGAACTGTGTAGCCGGGGAGGGGGGGTGCCTGGGCACAGCATGCCTCTGATCTGCTTCTGCACAGCCAGACTTCAAGTACTCAACATAACCGACTGATTCCTTTAGCGCGTCCCCCATCACACGCACAACATCTGTTCAGGCACATTAAGAGATGACATTCTGACTCGACATCCATACATTAGAGTCATTAAGCCAAAGCAACTCTAAGGTGATCTCTGCCGGAGTCAAACAATAAAACCTTGCCGCTCCACACATCTGGATATGACTGACACAAATAACTTCCTTTTGCTTTCAGCAGGAAGATCAATCTGCGCCATCATTTCTGATAAATGAACAACGAGGAACAATTAAAGGAACAGTTCCTCCAAAAATGAAAAATCAGTCATTTACTCATCCTCATGTCTTTAAAACTCATGTTTTATCCACGCAAAGGAATTGAACTGGGATCAAAACTTTCAAGCTCTCAGCCAACCAACTCAGCCATACACAACCCATACCAAATGATGTCATGGTGTTTGGTCAAGAATTGCTTTAGAAAATGCTTTCAAAAGATATTTTTTTGTGTTCCACAGAAGAGCGTCAGTTGATGTGATTAATTGTGTAATGTATCATATGGCACTTTTTCATCGAATAATACCCCACGGTTTATTTTAGTTTGGGTCAGCTCACCTCACTTTGCATGGTTAGCTTTCCATCGAGTTTAGGTGGGAGGGATTATAGGAGTGTCGTTATATTTGTGCTGCCTACTGCTGTGGCATCATACAAGTGAGAGCATCGTTGTACATTCCCATACATTTATTTATTTCTCAGTCTGCCACAAAATTAAAATTGACCACCACAAACAGATGTTTGCACATCGCGTTTATCACTACCTCTCTGTCTCACATGACAGTTCCCGTACAAACACCCATGGTGTCAGTCGACAGTGCTCCGCTGAGCCTCATTGAAGTTGCATTTAAGCATATATAATGCTGATGTGCTTGTCGCGAATGTTCCGCCACAAACTGCAAGTCTGGAAAAAACTGTTATGGGGTTCCTGATTCTCAACCTGTGGATGTTTTTCATCGCTAAAAGGGAATTTGGGAACTTATAGCAGAGCAGAGATGACAACATATTTGCTCAAGACAGCGCAAGCTAGCACTGAGGTAAAGCTAATCTTTTACATTATAGCGATGACGCTGGTAGTGACGATTCTCTCAGACCAATCAGTGATCTACAGTGTTTTCACGTCACGTTTGGTATTAGCTTGGGTCTCTTGGAACCCCAACCGAGGTGGTACTAAAAAGGTATTGGGTACTATGTACTGCACCCAGTGGAAAAGCTCCCAAAAGTAAGCTGACCCGACCCAAACTAAACCAAACCGTGGGGTACTATGCAATGGAAAAGCGCCAATAGACTGCTCATAGACAATGTTTAGATGCAAGCATGAACATTTTAAATGTGCTATTTCTCCCTAAACACTCCAATCCAATTATAGTTTCTTCACATGTACATGTATTCCAAACAAAATGTTCGTGCATACAAAGAGAGGCACAGTGTCAACTACTGTATTCCACACTACAGGATTTTTAAAATAATGTTTACACTTGCTTGCTAGTACGCTAGAAGCTTTCTACTTTTATAACCAAGCCGATTTCTCCTCAGCTCTTGTTGCTGTCACTGTTCGTGATACGTTTTCGTGACTGTGTTATTCAGGCAGTTGTGCTGTTTCCACACTTCCACAAGCTGTTTCTCTGTCTCAACAGTCTACAGCAGCTTGTTTTGTGGTCACTTTGTTATTCACTTCCTTCTCTCATTGGTTAGAGGTAATCATCTCAATAAAAAAATCATCATCTTGCTTGCTAGCACATTGGGAGGTGTAAAATTTGATCACATGATAATCTGAGTCGAACATCGTTCCTAGACGCGATCTTCTCTTGGATTCTCTCGGCGGTAAAATTGGGGCAGAAAATCCTGTGGTGTAATCCCTGCATAACAGAGAGAAGTCTTTGAGTCATGCTAGGACATGATGCAGAAATGTTCTCCTATGCAGACAAAAGAGTATCATTGAGGTCAGGCACTGGTGCTGGGTGATGGGGTCTGGCTCACAGTCAGGATCCAATTCATTCCAAAAGTGTTCAATGAGGTTCAGCTCTATGCTTTGTGCAGGCTGGTCTAGTTCTTGCAGATCAAAATCACATTTTCTTTATGAAGTTCCTTTTCACAATAAGGCCATTTTCAAGTTTTACCTGAAAAGGTATAGCACATTCTACTGGTAATGTGTGTTTAAAAAGATAATTCACCCAAAAATGAAAATTCTGACATAATTTACTCATTTGTATCATGTTGTTTTAAACCTGTATACATTTCTTTGTTCTGGTGAACACAAAGATATTTTGAGGACGAAAATGAGCCCCATTCACTTAGTAGTAGAAAAAAGTATACTATGGAAGTGAATGGGCCTCTTGGACGGCTTGGTTACAAACATTCCTCAAAATATCTTCCTTTGTGTTCATCAGAAATGTATACAGGTTTCTTACAACATAAGAGTGAGTAAATTATGACAGAATGTTTCATTTTTGGGAGAACTATCCCTTTAAAGAAATTGCACCTGTTAAGGGCTCGTTATAGTTGTGCGTAGGTCCTACGGCGTAGACGCGACTTTCATTTATACTTTTGCGTCGCCGTCCGCGCCGACGTGCAAACACATGCGCAGACCACTGGTAGGCAGTAACCACGCGTGTAACCACAGTAGCAGCGCAAACGTCAAAGAAGAAGAAGCTTAGCAAGTTAACCCACAAACGAAGAAGAAACACCAACTTCTTGTGTATAATTTGAGAAGAACAGCAATGATGGAAGTAAATAAACAGCGACTTTTGATGCAGTTTGAGTTAAATCACTCCGTCACAAACCTGTCGGGAGGGGTTCTGGTGGACCAATCACAGCGCTTGCGGTCCGCGTAGATCTGACGCGCTGTTAAAATTTTTGTGAGGTGCACGTCAGGCTACGCAGAGCTACGCACAGGCTACGGATAGCCTACGCCTAATCTACGCACAACTATAAATCGGCCTTTAGTAATAGCCAAACCTGTTTATTAGAAGGTGGTGTCCACCAACTTGTGGCCATGTGGTGTCTCTAAAAATATGTCAAGAAGTTTTATTTTTGACATCTGCAACAGCTCTTCATTTCTGGATGACAGTGTGTACTATAGAGTAGATTCATGTGTGTGAGATTTCAAATCTGATTGTAAAAGTAGCTGGATTCAGAGGCTTACATGGCAATTATTCTTCAATTTAACAGATTATTTTGGATCGTGCAGATCCTTCAAGCTCTTTCATTTAAAAATAAATTTCATTAGGATCCAGCTCAAGCAGATCATTTATTTCGGACAGGGGTGTTCACATGAAGGCTTTTCATTCCAATTTAGCTACAAACCAGATTACAAATTATTAGATTGCATGTAAACGTACCTATACCTGTAGACGGCCATATAGATAATGATTTAAAACCCATTGTGTTTGAAGTGAGAAAGGTGGAAGCATGTAAGGGGGTGGCATACTATGACAAATAAATAAAAATGGGGTCCATAAACATTTTTGTACTGGTGAAGATAATAACCAAACTACTTTGCTCTTAAAGCAACACTATGTAGTTTTTTTACTTTTAAATAATGTCTCTAAAATTATTTCAGTGGTAGAACAACTTTTAAATGGACAATTTGTACTGTTGCTGCAACCTGAGCAGCCTCCTAGCTGCTACAAGCACACTCTGAAAGTGGCGGTGGAGGGTAGGAAACACAGCCCCGCCCCTCCCCCTGCCTGCAGAAGAGTGTCTGATACCAGGCACTATTGCGCTTTTCAACCAGATGGGGGAGCTGTAAGTCATTTTTACATGGAAACTACATAGTGTTGCTTTAAGAGCACCTATTGTCCGATTCACATTTTTTAATTTCCTTTGGTGTGTAAGTGTGCATTAGTACATGTTAATCATATGCAAAAGGAACATACCCCAACGTAAATCGTCTCCAATGTAAATCTCTTTTCTTGGATTACAACAAACACACGGATTGTAAGCAACAGTTTACTTCCTGGGATTGGTGATGTAGACAAGACCGACATTATCATAATTCCTCCCGCTTCGGACTTACAGCCTGTAAGTTAACTCCTGTTAGCAACCGAATCTTTCAAACATGGTAAAGAGCGTCACATTTCCAGCTGACATCAGAGGTATTCAGGCCAATCATAAAGTACAGATTAGCTGGCCAATCAGAGCTTTTCAAATCCGTGCGTTTCATGAAGCGAGTGAAATCTGGAGCTACAAAAATGTACGGTATGTGTAAAAAAAATTGTTTTTTTTAACCATAAACCATGCAAACACATTGCATTATACCAAATACACAAAATAATGTATATTAAGCAATGAAATAGCTGCACTTTAAGCAGCAAAAACAGAAATTTTTTTATCATATCTTTTACCGTGATTTAGGAAATCTTTACAAAAACTAAACTGGAAACTTCTCATAAAATTAATAAAGTATAACAAAAGACTATCAGTTTACTGCAGATTTTAGTGATTGCGGTCACTCATTTTTTCTGGGAATCACTTTCTGTGCAAATCCCTGTGCTTCAGTGTTCTCTCTAAAGACAAATACTAAAACATAACAGTGTTAAAATAAATTATGTTGAACAATAGAAGTTAGTCTATTTACGTTAATTAAGCATGCATGTTAAAGTGAAGTGCAAAAGTAAAAATAAATGTGCCTTGGTTTAGTAAAAGACAAACTACATGCACCTATCTCTCTTACCCAATATTTTAACAACCACTCTCCACCTTCTTATTAAAAAAGTGGCAAAAATATAAATAAGCAAAACACAGAAACATGTATCTATGGGATGAGAAACATCAACACGCCCCACTGAAGCACAAAATATGCCTTATATTTTACAGCACCTCCCCATCTCGCCTACTATGCCTCTCCCATAACCCTCTCTTCCCCTCCTCTTTATTTCCGTGCCATTCCCAATATCTATATCTTAAGCTTCAACTCCCTTGCTCTCGTTCTCTTTCAGCTCCCTGGCGATCGATGATGTTCTTCAACCTGGCTTCACTTCAAAGCCTCCTCGCTCTACTCCGCGCTGAAGGTCGGCAGATCCACAGGTAACCTTTTTTTCGCTCTGTACCACCCTCCCGCCCCCCCAGCTGCCCTGGAAGCCCGCGAGCATCAAAGACCAGTGGGCCCCTATTGGGTCAGTGCCAGGACCCCTGCCGAGCCCCCCTCAGGCTCTCCCATCCAGCCTCCTGTCAGCTCTATACACACCACATCCACCCCTCTCCTCCTTCCCCAACCAGCCCTGCACAAGCCCTGCTAAAATCTCACCCTCCCACCGACAGGAACCCCGAACCATGTATTTGCATACAAAGCTGGTCTTCTCTGGAATGCAAAGAAGTTTCTATGAATGTACTGGTCACCCATTATGTTTAAATTTATAGTGCTTTTAAACTGACACTCCACGTTTTTGGAAAATATGCTCATTTTCCAGCTTCCCTAGAGTTAAATATTTGATTTTTACAGAATCCATTCAGCTGATCTTTGGGTCTGGCGCTACCACTTTTAACATAGCTTAGCATAATCCATTGAATCTGATTAGACCATTAGCATCGCGCTAAAAAATAACCAAGAGTTTCAATATTCTTCCCATTTAAAACTTGATTCTTCTTTAGTTACATTGTGTACTAAGACCAACAGGAAATTAAAAATTGCGATTTTCTAGGCAGATATGGCTAGGAACTATACTCTCATTCTGGCGTAATAATTAAGGACTTTGCTGCCGTAACATGGCTGCAACAGGCGCAATGATATTACGCAGTGCCCGAAAATAGTCCCCTGCAATTAATAGTTACCAAGGGGACTATTTTTAGGCGCTACGTAATATCATTGCGCCTACTGCAGCCATGTTACTGGCCATGATTATTACACCAGAATGAGAGTAGTTCCTAGCCATATCGGCCTAGAAAATCGCAACTTTTAATTTTCCATCTGTCTTAGTACACAATGTCACTACAGAAGAGTCAAGTTTTAAATAGGAAAAATATCAAAACTCTTTGGTTATTTTTGAGCGCGATGCTAATGATCAGCTGAATGGAATCAAAAATGGTAAAAATCAAATGTTTAACTCTGGGAGCTGGAAAATTAGCATATTTTCAAAAAAGTGGAGTGTCCCCTTTAAGCTTTATGTCAGAAATTTTTTTTTCCCAAGCTGTCACTGGGTTAGTACCCTTTAAAAAGATCATAATATTTGAAAATATATTTGAGGTACTAATATGGAGTCTTGGGACTTCTGAGGTAATAATATAAACTCTATAGGTAAAGGTGTACTTAGGTGTATTTTAAAAAAAGTGTACTGCCCCACTTACAGCAAAGGACCATTTTTGCCATTTTTTCTGACAGTGTAATAAAGATGCAAAATCACTATAAAAATATAACATCAGTACAATAAAAGTACCCCATACCAGTCTGAGAAGTACTGTAGTTTTATGTATAGGGATGAACATTTTAGGGGACTGTCATTACTCACTAAAAAGCACCTGTCCTTTAATTTCATCTCTTTTTATGCTTGTTTTAAATGATTATTAAATTACTTTTTTAATGTAAAGCAATTTGAATCCACATTACAGTATGTATGAAATATGCGACTCTGTCTATGAAATCCTGGTTAGAGATTAGGAGCATCAATTTTTGGTTTCATTAATTGACTTCACTTAAAACATACTAGCTGTGCTTTCACAGACTGGGTGACATACAATAAACTTAAAGAATCACTTTTTTAAAATGAACCAATTAATAGATCCGCTTCACAAAAAGGGTGTAAATGATCTACTTAAACTGATCTTTTAATACAAATACATTCCTTAAAATTTCTTCATTTGTGAAGGGTGGGTAAATAATAACAGAAATTTTTGCATGAACCACTCCTTTAAGACCAAACTAAATTAATATCGTCTGTCATGCAAACATCACATAAATAATATTTATGAGGTAAGCTGATCAAGTGTATAATGTACCCCTCAGATGTTTCTACATCCCTGGGTGTAGCCTACAACTCACAAAGGGGATAGCACTAGCTGAGCCCTATATGTAGTCCCACACATGACATGGGTTTAACATGAATCCAGCTGTTAGGAGAACTCCATAGAGCTTAGCAACGACACTCCTTGGGCTTTTGGGCTAAACACACTGGATGCTAAATGTCACTGCACAGCCTTTCGGGAGCACAGTTGCAACTGTGCCAAATGTTTAAATGGCATCCGTGTCTTAAGAACAGGTTTTTCGGCGGTCTAGTCAATAAGTTTTGTGACGACTGAAAGCCAATATTTAACTGCTGGAAAACAAGGCAAACAAGGCTCCTGTATTAACTGTGCTCTGTGAATCTTTTTGTGTTTACTCAGCGTCTGTGCTGGTTGGCTGTGTGGAGAGATGGCATCAGATGTCGGTGCTGGTGACACGTGTAAAATGAGAGGGAAACAACAGTCGTCTGACAGAGCTGCTGATTCAAATAGCACTGTGAGTGACACTAGCTATTGATGCTGTGCTGTTACTCTGTTAGCTGACATTACAGTGGAGTGGATTATGGAAGCGAGAAGCTTTGTATTACAGTATATGCTGCAGTATATACATATTTATATACATTACTGACACCTACCTGTGGAGAGAGAGAGAGAGAGAGATTTTTTACTAAATAACCTCAAAATGTTGCCAATCAGAATCAAGCATTGCAAAGCACCATGCAATAATTCTGTATAAATCCTATACCATAACAAATGCAGAAGAGTGTGTATGGATAACTTGAAAAAAATGATAAAACATAGTCTCTCTCCAACATGTTTATGATTACCAGACACTCTGTGTGAGTCTCTGCGTGCATCCTCATTATAAAACTCACTTCTTTTAGTCATAGGTTTCATTTATAAGTCTACTGATTATGTTCTTTGCTCAGCCTCGTGTGGGTCTGATGTTATCTCTTTCTCTTTCCTTTTGGACTGTGACAGTTGAACAGCGTAAATAACGTATTAGTGGGTTCTGGGCACAGCTCTCTCAGTGTGTGTGGTAAGGAGTGATGAATGACTTAGATAATAAGGACTCCCAGGAGCAAAGCCACTTAACCACATGGCAGGTTGGATCAGACACATCGGAAATATAATAGAAGTTACACACAAAAACCAATGACATTGAGAGTCGAATATCAGAGAAAACTAACATCGGTTATCACGAAATAAGACAGCATAGCTGGAACATCAAAGCTCTCCCCTTCTGACCTTGAGATGAATACTTAAAGGATAGATACTTGAATCGAGAGCAGACTCGAGGTGAAGATGTGAGTGTGTGTGCTGCATGAAACAATAATATGCCAATGGACCTTGTCCTTCCAAGCAGGATGTTATCAAAGATAGATCAAAGGCACAACTCTGCAGTCTTAAACACAACACAGCAAACAGCCTCTGTCCTCAGCCCTCCATGAGGTGGTTGAACGAGGAACGAGGAAGACCAAGGGTAAACAGGTAGCATGAATAAAAAAAGAAAGGCTTTGATATGGGACTCTCTTCAGAGTCTCTGAAATACTATGGCCATTCTTGCTTCTTCAGTTCTACTTTTTTGGGAGAACAAGCTACATGTCATCTTTGCATCCATGCTGGCATGTTACGGCAGCAAAGTCCTTGATTATTATGCCAGAATAAGAACATAGTTCCTAGCCACATCTGTCTAGAAAACCGCAACCTTTAATTTTCCATCAGTCTTAGTACACGATTTTACCAAGCCCCTAAGGTGACACTGGAGTAAAAACACCTTCATGTGCAGATTTAAAAAAAAAACTCTAGTGAAACTATAGATAGTGAAACTAAAGAAACTATCGCGTGCGCAAGTGAAATTATCGCGTGCGCAAGTGAAACTATCGCGTGCGCAAGTGAAACTATTGCGTGCGCAAGTGAATCTTTCGCTTTCATGTGCCACACAATAGTTTCACGTGCCACGCGATAGTTTCACGTGCAAATGCGAAACTAAACTTTATTTAATTTTTGGTCCATGTCCCCTTAGGGGCTCTGTACGATTTAACTACAGAAGAGTCAAGTTTTAAATATCTTATTTAAATATCTTTGGTTATTTTTTTAGGCGTGATGCCAATCGCCTATCAGATTCAATCAATTGTGCTAAGCTATGCTAAAAGTGGTAACGCCAGACCCGGAGATCAGCTGAATGGATTCCAAAACAGTAAGAATCAAATGTTTAACTCTAGAGGAGCTGGAAAATGAGCCTATTTTCCTTTGTGTTGTGATGATTATTACATATGCTATTTGTCAGGATCCTGTCAGGATCTTGTCTTGTCTTAGTTTCTAGTTCACTGTGACAGGGTTCTGACAGTACCATGTTTTTTATGTGAGTGTGCATGGACTCGTTTATTTAGGCCATGTGTCCTGTCTCGTCTCTGACCCCGCCCCCTCGTCTTCTTCTTAATTACCCTTTATTATTGTTATTGTTTGATCCTTATCCTCCCCTATTTAATGCCTTTGTGTTTGCGGTCCTGTGCTCGTTCGTTTTGTAGATTACTTGTAAATTGATGTCTGGCCAAGTTTCTAAGTCTAGTAAGTGTGGTTTATAGTCTAGTCTAGGGTTGGGTACCGAAACGCGGTGCCATTATGGCACCGGAACCTATATGGGCGGTACCTACCGGACCGAATCAGAACACAGATTTCGGTGCCTCATTTCGGTGCCTCTTTAATGCATGAACAGTGGACTGAAGTATTTTGCTCTCTGTAGCGCAAAAAGCATAATCACACAAGCACAGCACAATCGCTAGTTAAATTATAGTACACTCATATGGTGTAAATAATTTCCTGACTTACTAAATTCACGTGAATGTGAAAGTCGGAAAGCTTTGATATAATACATAGGATTCAAGTTTGATTTCTTCGCTTAACTTAGGTGAGTTTGTTCATATTTTACATTATTGTAGCTTTATATTGATAAAAAAATGTAAACCAATCATGTGTTTTGAAAAATCTAAGGATCTTAGATTTATTTATGTTATAGGGCCGGTAAAATGTTTTCCGTCTATTCGTTTTTGTTAAATGTTTTGTTTAATATAAGCAAGTCATTTTACTAATTTATTGTTGTTCTGTTTTAATAAAAAAAATGAACAAATAAGCATTCGTAGTAATGAAAAATTATGTCAATTAAATTTTACATTTATTTGTGTTTTAACGCAGATACCATCCGTTGAATTCGTTTTATTAATAAATAAGCAATATAAGCAAGTTTGTAATTGGAGCTACTATTTTATTGGAGTTGAGTTTTTCGTCAAGAGTAATAATGAACAAACATTAAAAAAAATAGTTTATTAATAAATGTAAATATTAAATAATCTAATGTTAAAGATTAAATGTAGCCAACTTTTGAACTTTGCCAAATAAATTTTCATTTAAAATATGCGCTGTGTTTAATAAGTTTAAAATGTGAAAAAATCCTCATCTGCACATCCCTAATAATACAAAACGAACAAATTTTGTAAAAACATAACGTTATGTCCAGGTTATTTTTATATTCTGACTTTAAAGAACAATTTGGAAAATGAGATCGTCTGAGGAGCGCGTGAATGCCGCAATTGATCTGACGGCAGCTTATTTTGCTAATATGGTAACATTTCTTCATTTCTTCATTTGCTAAAACGTATTATCTCACTAATGTTTTATTAGTACTTCGGCTTATATCGGCCTGAGATGGACCGCGGCAGTCACGGGTGTCAAGTTCATCGGAGACAAGCAGAAAGCGTCAAAACGTGAATGGTTTCACAAGCCGAGAAAATATTTGGGGTGAATGCCAAATGCCGTTTTTTGCGTCAAGGCACTTCACGAAGAGGATGTCACATGAACAGTCGATCCAAATAAAAAGAAAAAGACGCTGTATTTTATTGCTCTATTTGCCAAGTGTGTTTAATTAGCCACACTATGAGACACAATTGCGCAACTTTCTCTAGAGTTCAAGAGATCTGATCTTCGAAGGGAATAATAATAATAATAATAATAATAATAATAAGTTTACTTTATATAGCGCCTTTCCATAGCTCAAGTACGCTTCACAATAACAGTTAGGAGTAAACAGTAAATACATACAGTAGCAGACAATGGACAATAGGGAGGATCACTTTCGATTAGAACTCGCCCTTTATCTTTTTGTGAGCGGCAGCCGCTTTAACCAATCATTGAACAGATTATTAACAACCAATCATAGAACATTTTTCTGAGCTCAAAGTGGAGTGTTGAGAAGATTTATTTAATTCACAAATCAAAAATCTTATAAAGAAGAAATCAAGAATGCAGGTCTTAAAAGATGATGGTGCTTTAGGCAAATCATTAATAAACAAATTATGACAAACAGATAAGAATTTTCATTGTGTTTTATGCTGTACTTTCATCTACCATCTTTTTGTGACTCTTTTTTTCAAAGTATCGCTTTAGGCACCGTTTAGGCACCGGAACCGTTTTAAAAGTATCGATTTGGCACCGGTATCGAAAAAAACCCAAACAATACCCATCCCTAGTCTAGTCTAGTGTCAAGTTTGTTTTGTCTAGTGATTTATTGTGCCTTGTTGTTTGCAATGTTTATTGTGCCATGTTTGTTGTGGGTATTGTTTTCCCTGTTTTGTCTTTGTAAATAAAATGTTACTTGTCACCCCCGAACCATCTGCGAAGTGTTCTCCTCAAGCGTCCTGACACTATTCTCATATAAAGTGTTCATGTAGCTCAACGGATAGAGGATTGCCTTAAAGCAAAGATTATTGGTTCACATGGGAACATGAATATTGATAAAAACTGTATACATTTAGTTTACTGTAAGTATTTTTAGGCACTATTTTGTACTGTTTTTGTAAAAAATGCCAAGTAGTGAAACTGCCTCAATCCATCACAAACGCATGCACACTCCATCTCCAGCGCCTCCTACCAACTTCAAATAAGTAACTGTCATGCTATGTGAAGTTCTCTCACAAACAAATAAACGGGAAAAGAAGAGGTCCAAACCCAGCACAGAGGTTTCCCCCTAAAGTGTCTGAATTTGAACAAAGCCAAAAGGAAGGCAGGCTCGCTGACAAAACCTCTTTACTCTGCTTCTGGGCTGATGAAAGCCGCTGCACTGACCAGCGCTCCCTGCTGTACACATTCACAGCTGGCACAAACACACTTCCACTCTCTCTCAGTGTGTATGTGAGGTGAGCACAACGAAGACAAAGTATGCCACTCAGAAAGACAGACCTATTGATTTAAACAGGAGACACAACTTCACAGCAGATTCAACCTGACCCGAGGACTCGCTCGCAGCACCCGACCAGACCACCACTGTTAACTTCCAATACATTTCCAATAATTAATTAAAAAAATAACCTAACCATAAAAAAGCTACCAAATGCATAAATGTAATATGATATCTGTATTGACCAATCAGCACTCTGTATCCAATATGTTTACTATTACTATTACTGAGTTTGTAGCAGATCTTGTTGTGAAATGTCTTCATTTGCGTGTCCCTTCCGAGCGTTCTTTATATATTTGTGTCTTTCATTTTATTCCCCTGTCATACACTGTTTGCTCCCTCAGTAGCTGTGCTCAGTATTAACATTAGCTTCATGCATGCGTGTGCTTTGGGGAGTATAAATGCAGAGCAGTCATATTCATCTGGGTAATAGCGCTGGTGTGGTGCAGGGCCGGCGCTGCCTGGTGAGGAATGGTGCTGCTCGCTATTCGCCAGGCAACCATGAATCACGCGTGGCTACTCTAGAGCCCCGCTCCGCCATAAAACAAAAGAGGGAGATGAAAAATGCAGCAATTAAGTGATTTGATTTCTGCTCTGCCCCGCCGATCCCTTACCGCCACACATATACACAAACCGCACGCATACACTAGCAAATCTCTCTCAAGTTTCTTTTATGACACATTACGTTCCCTGATCCCCTCTTTCCTCATCAGGCCTACACACTTAGGACAGAACAGTCACTAAAATTCACAAGGCCTCGGACAAAAATTGTATACGTTGGCCCCCGGTGAGTAAGCTGCACCATAGAAAGCCTTAGTGGGAGCCACAACAACGGCTTTAGTAGTCAGCTAAAAAAGAAACTACCTAAAGAACATAAAACGCTGTCAGTTTTACTCACCGACTGGAGTGATGTGGAATTGCGGGTAAAGCTCGTGACAAGTTACCTGTTCATCCAGGATATATCTGGAAGGAAAAAGAGTGGGTGATATGGGCCAATTCAACCCAAAGATGTTCAGTGGAATTTTGACACAGCTTTTGTCAGCATCTCTTCACCAGATCTAACTTTGTGCACAAAAATAAACAAATCAAAACAGAAAGAGTTATGCCATATTCGTCCAGAAATGTTTGTCTAAGAGGTTACATGGCTCTATACTTGATTTAATGCAAATCCATGCTCATCTCTATGTACCAACACAGCTTAACACACTGTGCTTTTATTAGTCACTATAAAAATCACAATTAATTATTTCTTAAGCGTCCCACTTTGCTTCTGTAAACAAGCATGAGTACTTTAACCTGTAAGGGACAATATTGTGCTGTAATGGCAATTTCCTAAGTTTGTTTAATTAAGAAAAGCATTAGCAGCGCTACTGCTGGCCTCTGGGGGGCGATGAGCTGCAGCTAGGCCCATGATGGAGTGGGTGAGAGCCGCGTGTACTCACTCAGCCCTGGCAACCTCATCCATCTACGATCTGTGCCACACCTTCGCCACAGGAGCCATCAAATCACCAAGTAGGTACACACAAAACAGGCACGATCTATCATTGCACACACAAACATGTAAAAATATACATGCAGACTAATATATATATATACTTTAATTTTTGACTTTATGAATGCACATATGATGACATAACTGTAAGCAAATAAATGCACTCAGGACAGGTTGCTCAGGGGGAACAAAAGAAACACTGGCAAAACAATCTTTTCGCATGACATGAGCAACAACATGTAAACAGTGTACAATTACTGTATAAGCCTCGGCACATTAGCATGCGCTTTAGGCTATTACAGTAATTACGAAGCAGATTTGGATTTGAAAGTGTAAAGACTTTTACGTTTAGCTGTGTGTCATCTAATCCAATAGTCTTCACACTGAAAGCTGCCATTGCCCCTGATCAATGGTAATAACTTAATATTGGCTGAGAGTCTGAAGGAGTCACTGAAACATCAATACCAAGTCTCATTTCCTAAACTCAAACCTATGAAAAAATTGCATTTATACACAGAAACTCGTGCACACTAAAACACGTGTGGCACAGGAAAGTACGCCAAAGAATAAGAACATCAAATGAGCGCAATAGCTGTCAAAGAGGAGATTATGTCTTTAAAAGTTCATGCTTTTTCTGTCAGCCGGAGATTAGTACATCACACCACAGATGTCTTATACTTCACTCGGAAAATACCACGTAATGTTTATTAAACTCTTTATGAATGTGCGTGTGAATTCTCGGGCTAATATCCAGCTAATAACTCTATTTTTCCAGATCCAGAGTGAAATGTGCCACCCTTCAAAAGGACAGATTTCATATGCTTTAAAATGCTGTTCAGATGCTAATAAACTCCATTACAAACCCTGAAGAGGAATGAACTGCCACGAATCAGTGCGTGTTGCTTTGTGTGCGCGGGTAGACTTTTAGTACATCATATACACAATGCACGAGCAAACGAAAAATACTGCAAATATACTCCACGTACGTGAACATAAATGTTTCTATCTATGCAATCTCAATTTCACACCTTGTTGCATTTTGAAATGCATCAGAACACAATTTTAAATGCAACCAAGTAGGTTTTGTACTCGCAGGGCTGCAAGGGACCCTACAGCTGGCTTTAGTGCAAAACAACATCTATGATTAGGCATGTGATGGTATATTTTCCATGTTATGGTAAATGCAAGGACTTTTTTGCGGTAAATAGTATTATCAAGATTACATTTGATGATAAACTATCTTTGATGTTCTTAATTATGTTTTAGTTTGTAACTTTTTAAATGTAAATGATATTTAACCTATGCCACCCTGGGCCCAACAATAATGCATCATCACATTTATAAAAAAAAAACTTTAAAAAAAGTTGTAGAACACAAAACTAGAAATATATGGTATAATTTGTGTTACATAAATTAGCTGAATAAAATAATAAATTACTAGCATTTTTTTAAAATTATACATTTAATCAGCAAATAAATTATGATTTATATTTAAATGATTTATAAACAGCTCAATACGCAAATATGTTTAGCATTTTATGACAAAAATTTACTAATAAAAGATCAATTAACTCTGTTATAATACCCATCTTTAAATTAAGCACAATGATTAATATATCTATTATGTATAAACACAGCATTTATGACGTGGCTCTTTATTATAAGTGATTCTGATTGATCAGTTGTAGCATTTAAAGCAACACTAAAGACTTATTGCTCTTTGCTCCCCCTACAGGTTAGAAGCGTAATTGTTCATTACCACTGTCGTAAATACTGCAGCATACAGTAGCTGGCTCTGATTGGATTGTAGGTCTGCCGTAAAGCAAGTTTTTGTAGTTTTCACTCGAACTACAGGACCACTATAGCCTGGTTAGCCAGACCTACATCAAGATGTAAGGTCTGGCAACTCTTCACACAAACGGCTCAATGCAAGGGGCGGGATATAAGGTTGTCCCTCAAAATGCCTCTGCACGCAATAGGATATCGCTATGACCAATCAGAGCAATGATGTAGGTCTTGATGTAGGTCTGGCTAACCAGGCTAGCTAATTGGTATATCAAACTTTTACCGTAACCAGTCGGCAAAACTCCAAACACATCTTTCTTGCTTAAAAAGGACTTCAGTAGGGTTTATTTGCTCTTCTCTCAAAGAAAAACATAAGTCTAAGTCCTCCAGAGTCGCGGCTAAAGCCGCTTCAAAAGAAAGCTGTTCGCCAGCAGCAGCGCCATTCTTTGTTTTCAAGTAGGAACCGTTGCAGCTCTGTCGTCATCATGTTAAGCCCGCCCCACAGACGCTACACACGATGTGATTGGCCTGACCAAATTTTGGTTTTTGGAGCTGTTAAGTGAATTGTGAGTGCCTAGACTAAACCCTGGCAGCAAATATATTTTGCGGCCGCTAGGTTGCGTCTAGATTTCTAGGCTAGGACCACTACCCGACGGTTGGAAACTTCTTTAATGCGGTTTTGGCCCGATAGAGGGCTGCAAAGCGAATGTGAAAGTGCCATTCACCCTGTTTTGAGTAGATGAACCAATGAAACTTTTTTGGAAACGTTATTTTAAGATAAAAAAAACTCTTTGGTGTTGCTTTAATAATCAGCTATATTTACATAGTCGTCAAGTAGTCCAATGTGATCTCGTGAGAATACGTGTTCATTTTTACATAAAGTGTGGCTGTACCACACGTACATTTATTTATGTTTTAAAGAGCTCCTATGGTCCGATTCACCTTTTTCTTTGGTGTGTAGGTGTGTAATAGTACATGTTAACAATATGCAAAAGTAAATTGTGAGTGAATCTTTCAAATGTGGTAAGGAGCGTCAGATTTCCGGCTGGCGTCAGAGGTATTCAGGCCAATCACAACGTACAGATTAGCTGGCCAATGAGGGACAAAGAGCTTTTCAAATTGATGAGTTTTGTACAAAATCAGTGCGCTTCAAAAAGACATGAATATCTGGAGCTACAAAAATGTACGGTATGTGGAAAATAATGTGTTTTGGTTTTAACCATAAACCAAATACACAAATGCACTTTAATACACACTGAAACGTATAATATTGTCGTCTTGACAGGAATAATACGTTAACGATTACTTATTAATAGCTTTACAGACGTACAAATTTGTACGTATGTCTATTCATAAATATTAAATTGGTGTTTGGCGTTTTTTACTCACATTAATGACATATTTTCAGTTGTATTTTCTGACTTATTTTACTTATTTACCTAATGAAATGTTCATGACTTTTAGAGAATTACACAATATTAAACAAGACGCCCCTTAAATTAAATACCATTTCTGTAATCATTTAACCATTTTGTAATATTTAGTTTGTTTGCCATGACACACAAAATGCATTTTATCAGTCTTCTCCTACAGTATGCAATAATAATTACACCAAAACACAACATACATTTTGTACTTGCGAGGAACAGATCCAAATTCAGCACTTTATCCAGCAATCTTTATCCCAGTTCACAACAGCGGCCGTAAATGTCAAATCTCGAAAAATTTTATTCAAATATTGCGCCTCAAGAAGCTTTACGACACATTTTACAGCAGTGATTTCAAAAACTCATTGGCTGTTACATTATTGATAAAATGGTTAAAGGAAATTATACGGCAATCTTTATGGTATGGAGATTTGTAAATGTTTTACATTTTGTCGCTGTAAAAAAATTTATAATGCTTCAATTAAATGTTGCAAATATGTCTAAATTGTACTCTTTATCATCTATTAAAACATACAACCAGGGGCGTTGCTAGACATAAAGCTCTACTGGGGCACAGGCCCCCCATTTTTTTGCTGACTTTTTTTGAAAGCCTGCTGTGTGCAAGAAGTGTGCAACATTTACAATGTCTTTTGCTTAATCCACTATTCTACAGTGCAACAGGTACTGCGAAAGATACATATACACAAGCGTATAAGTGTAATCTTCATCATACCTAACATTATTAACATGTTTAGAGGCATAAATTGCATAACATGTTTGGAAATAATGACAGCATTATTATATTTTCTACATTATACAATGATAGCAATGATTAATAACTTATTTTTACAAGAGTATTTTAAGAAACCAGTCATTTTATGACTGCTATACTAAATAATCTCAGTCATAGTTACTGCTAACTGTTATGCAAGTTAGTGTCCTAGAGTTAAATATTAGTAAACTAAATATCTGAAAATACAGAACAGTATAACACATACATCTGTGGATTTTCTCAGCAACAATGCAATTCTGTAGACTTGACAAGAGGTTTTCCTGAGATTTTCCGCCTAATGTTTGAGACCTTACTGAGTGTGGATGTGGCTTACATTCCTTAAACTCATCATCTCTCCAAAACATTTCTGATGTACATCTACAGAAGCCAATAATGATCGAGTCAAAATATGATTAGCATTATTATTTAGAAACTTACTTTAGTCTCGTCATGTTTTAAGCTAACTCATTCGCGTGTCGTCACCTTTTGAATGCGGTTGTGCGCAAATGAACGCAAAGACGCACGCGGACATGGATATGTGCGTGCACGCGTCAATGCGACTGCTTCGTCGCTTTTACAAGCGCAAATTGGGCAACTACATTGCATATAGATCCGTTTTTGCCGCAATTGTCTTTGTAAAGGATTGCACTAGTTAACTGCTAAAATTTAAACTTGAGATTTACACTGGGGCACAAAAGATTTATACTGGGGCACGTGCCCCAGTAAAAGGGGTCTAGCGACGCCCCTGCATACAACAAAATATGTTTTGTGTTTTTGAAAGCTCTGTATTAATACTACGCATTAAAAGTGAGACGAGGAGTAGTCAGGGTTAGGGGTGGAGTTGTATTTTTTTTTTCAAAAAATCTTATTAAATCATCGAAAATGCCACCAGGTAAAACAGGTAGATTTTGGTTTAGGTTTAAACAATGACAATCTGTATAAGTAACCAGTTTGGTGTGTTGCTGCATAATATAAAGTCAGCTTGTAGATAAGAAAAGCTGGTCCTACATCCGAACATGAGATGAGCAATATCCATATATGTGGTTATATCATAGCAAAAGTACTTTCTCAATGAAAGCAGAAATCGTGCCTGCAGTGAAGAGAAGTACAGAGGGTCAACTTCAAGGAGCAGAAGGAGGAACAACAGCTTTGATGATAAAAAGCACGAGAATCTATGGGATCGTGATAAGAAGGGCGATTTCTCTGAATTAGAGATGATACTACTTCAAAGGTACAGTGAAAATGCATAATTCACTCACTTAAACATGCCGGTGACACCCACACGAGAACAAGATTCATCTCACCACTACAACCACTCATACACACGCACACATCTCGACGAAAAGTAATCCCACACACACTCCAATGAATGCATCCAAGTGTCGGGGCCACCAAAGTAGCGGTACGAGTAGAGAATGGAGTAAATTAGCCAGTGTGTCTGACTGGTGCGCTCCAGAAATAGTCGGGGTAATGTATTCTCATGGCGGCCGGCGCTTTGCACAATGGTGCCCTTAATAATACAGTTCATTTCTGCTGAAATAAATAAGGGCTCCATTTCCATCTTATTTCATGCAAATGATGGCGGCCCAAACAGGTAGAGGGAATAAGTGTGTGTGTGTGTGTTCGCGTTAAAGGGGGGGGGGGGGGGTCAGACGGTGTCGGGATGCATTCAAATGAGCTCCGGGCCCCCAGTGTGTGCCAATGACTCCCACGCCACCTTGCCAGTCGCTCACGCACACACAGTCGATACGGCCACTATTACACACACTGCAGTGCTGCCAATATCAATTTCCTTGAATGCTCCTCTGGAGAACAGAACACTGAGGAAGACAAGGAATGTTCGCTCTCTTTTCCTCCATCCTTACCAAAAACAATAATAAAGAGAGCTATATTTGGTGAGCTATGTAAACAGTGGAGATGGAGCCGCAGCATTTTGGTGCCACAAAATGTTAAAAAATGACCTCTTCGAAGGTGACGCTTTCACACATTATAGAAGATTAAATCAACATGAAAGGCATTCATAACCAAATGTATATAACATGACATATTTGGGTGAAACTAAAATATATATTCAGTGAACGCTCAATGTATGATGGAATTGATTTGGTTGGAGAGAAATAGGTTGAAAATTAAGAGGGCTTGGTAACATCAATCGAACTGAAAAACCTAAAATTGCATTTTTTGAAGAAAAAAAAATATTACATGCATACATTATATATTCACAATAAGAGGCAAAATATGCTTTGGAAATGTATTACTTATTCCTTAAAGGGATTGTTCACCCCAAAATGATAATTTTATCATAACCCTTACGAAAATTAACCATGGTTTTATTGTGGTAAAAGTGTAGTAACCATGTTTTTTTGGTTTATTGATTACTATCAGCAAAACCATGGTTTTACTACACTAACTATTGTTTAACTATGGTTTTTGAAAACCATAATTGTCAAAAAATACATGATTGTATTTTGTAGTTACTATGGTTTTACTACAGTAACCATGGTTTTTGGTTTTAACTGTAGTAAAACCATGGTTCATTTTCGTAAGGGAAATCACTTACCCCTGCGACGTTTTAAACCACCAAGTTCTCCGATTGTCTTCAGAACACATTTTTAGATATTTTTGATGAAAACTGAGAGGCTTCTGTCTGTCCCATTGACTTTCACAATTCTTTTCCCTAGAAAATAATAAAAGACATCGCCAAAAAGGTCCACGTTCCATCAGTTGTTCAATAATAATATTATAAAGCGACGAGAACACTTTTGTGCGCAAAGAAAACAAAACATTTTATTCAACAATTTGTTCTTCAGAGCAGGTTCACGACCACATTACGGCGCATGTTGCTGACGTAGTTTCCGAAGTTTTTTCTGCTTTTTTATTTAAGCCATTATGCAAACCTTGTAAAAAATGCTCTTTCCCCGCCATTGATGCGTTAACTCGTCAATTAAGGGAAAACGCAAAAAAATGTTTTAGATCTTTCAGTTAATTAAATGTGAAGTTACGGGGTCCACGTCCTTCAAGTACAAAAAATGTGCATTCACAAAATAAATCCAAACAGCTCCAGGATGAAAAACAAAGGCCTTCTGAGAGTAATCCGCACGGTGTTGTTGTAGAAATATCCATATTTAAAACTTTATAAACGAAAATAACTACCTTTCAGTAGCGCCGCCATCTTAGACTCCTCTGTATTCAGGAGAGAGTATCAGCGTAGTGTACGCACTTTTCTTAGAGACGTATGACAAATTCGAAGGGCGAGGGCACAGAGCAGCAGCAGAGTAACCTCCGTAAGCTGCGTAAAGCTCTGAAGATGGCGGCGCTACCGGAAGGTAGTTATTTTCATTTATAAAGTTTAAAATATGTATATTTCTACAACAACACCGCACGGATTACCCTCAGAAGACCTTTGTTTATCATCCTGGAGCCATTTGGATTTATTTTGTGAAGGATGAATACACATTTTTTAGGTTTAAAGGACGTAGACCCCGTAACTTCACATTTAATTAACTGAAAGATCTAAAACATTTTCGAAAATATCTGAAAATGTGTTTGTCTGAAAACGATGGACATATGCAACTCAGACAGCTTGGGGGTGAGTTAATCATGGGTTTAATATCATTTTTGGCCAAACTATCCCTTTAAGGTCCGTGTTGGTATCGGATCGGATTGTACTTCCCGACTACTTCAATATTCAACCCACCCCTAGTCTATGGTCTGTACGCTGGCAACTACGTGAGCAGGTGATGTCAGTATCATGCGCCGTAGTCTGGTCATGAACGCGCTTTGAACAACCAAAGAGAAGAACAAACTGTTTAATAAAATCGTTCGTTTTGTTCTCGTCGCTTCATTATTTATTATTATTAAGACTGATGGAACATGGACCTTTTTGGCAATGTCTTTCATTCTTTTTTGGAAAAAGAATTGTGAAACTAACTAAAGTCAATGGGACAGACAGAAGCCTCCCGGTTTTAATCAAAAATAGCTAAAAAAAAGTGTTCTGAAGACAATCGGAGCACTTGGTGGTTTCGAACGACAAAGGGGTAAGTGATTTAAGATAAAATTATCATTTTGGGTTAAACTATCCCTTTAAGTGTATCCTACAAAAAACTGCATTTTAAATATAGTGTTACATCATTAAGATCACATGATTAGCTGAATACTATTTATATTATATCTGATTCCTGCCTGTTTTGATTCTTTAAAATTACTTATAACACATATCCCCAAGAAAACTGTTTGTCATGTTGACTTTAAGAGAGCAAGCTAGGTGCTAAAAAACGGGACAAGTGAGACAAGTGCACGTAGATGGCCACCTATTTGTTTGAGCTCTGTGAATTTAACTGATGACCTTGCCTCAGCACCTTCACTACACTGTTTGGTTTACAGCATTTGAAATAGTTAATGACTCTTACTCGTTCATTGCCTAGTTCCCACTATCCAATTAAACCTTTCAGCTTTAAGATTCAGAGACTCTACAACTTACTTCTTCAGATGCCTCTCTCTCTCTTTCTCTCTCTCTCTTTCTCTCTCTCTCTCAGCAGTGTGACTTACAACAGGCACAGGCTGCATAAGATTAGATCATAAATTACATTCCCAGAGATCTGCATCTCTCCCTCATCCCCACACCTCACACCACGATACGCCCCCCTCTCTTTCTCCTACCCCCTGCACAAGTTCTTCTCTCTGTCCTTCCTGGCTCTGTTCCCTTTCATCTTTCATTACAGTGGTGTGTCCAAGGTTGCCAGTCTGTGTGTGACTGTATCATCAGTAGAGAGTAAAGTGTTCTGGAGGGCATCATGGGTCTGCTCGACTGAGTAAACCCACTCACCCGGACTTCAAGCTGAGGATGTGTGTGCCGAGTAGCCGCCCGCTGCGTCCAAAGAATTGATGTGAGGTGTGTCACAGGTCTATCACACAGTGATTCACCACACACACACACACACACACACACACAATCACCAGGAGCACGGGCTCCGTGTCCAAGCCGGCCTGCGTTTAAATTGAACTGACCCCTCCTGGCCTGATGCCCACGTCCCTCTTTTTCTCTCCCGGCGTGAAATCAGATTTGTGCGCGGCGCTGGCTGGTGTCTGTCGAACAGTAAGGTGATTTATCAGGAATGCAAAGAGCATGCAGAAACAATCTTTATTGCATCCATTTCCTGCTTGTCAGCCGGGATCATGTTGGCTGTTCATTAAAGGGCCGGTACGACGCGAAGCTGGCGCAGAGCAGGTGAGAAGAATGTGTCTCGATGGCGTGATAGATTGGCTGCTCTCCCGCCGTGACAGCAGCTGGATGGATTAAACAGCAGGGGGGAGGAGGAGAAGAGGGGAGAGGGTGGAGGAAAGGGGAAAAATGCTGACTCCGATGCTCACCCCGTCACAAGAATTTTTACGTGACCGACTGGTGTCATTTCAACCAAAACACAACACAGCCAATGAGCTGTGAGTGTGATGTAAATGAACAAAAAACTGCACATATACTGTATATATGAGGAGCTCAGATGCAAAAGCCGCTATATGCCATCTCCTTCAACACAATGAGATAATGATATTAATCCGAATGCGTTGGGACGTTTTATATTATCATCAAATACTTCTGCTAATCACATTCTTTTGTATCAACCTGTGATTTGCATTTTTGTAAGATAAAACATCAAATGACCCCCTTACACATCTGTTTTCTGTCATTTAACATCTATAAAAAACTATAATTGTGAATGTCCCGGTATATTTTTTAAAATGTATTTAAATTTATATCTTACGTTTTGACTAAACAGATTTAGTCAAACTCATAAAGGCGAAATATGAATCTCACACCCACGTCTATAAGCACACCTTTAAAAGATTGTCGGAGCAAAGGTGGCTCTTTAATTTTAGCTGTAAAAGCTCAAGAGGAAATAATCTTTGCTGTGTCGGGTTATTTGTCCTTTGCTTGATGTTTATGCAAGTTAACAGGATTGGGTTGACTTTCATTTCAGGTCATTATGCTTCTGCATTTTAACTCTATTCTAATTCGGCTACACATCTCTAACCAACATAATAAAACCAACCAAACTAAATTCATAAGCTAATCATATTGCCTTGCATTACGGTACCCAACATCACAAGCAAAGTTTGAAAGATTTTAACTTGAAACAGCCTAGCAATTAAAAACATGCTTTATTGAACCCATTAGCACCTATCAAACAACAAACCAGAACACTTTCACAACCATATACATAAAATCACTCGAGCAATCATCCAGAACATTCAAGAAAATGTATACCAATGTGCTAAAAGACACTTAGAAATGCCTTAGCATCTGCATAGCTATGGCAACAAATATTTAAGCGGTCCACTTCCACACATACCATAATGGACAGTACTGTGCAAAAGTCTAAGGCCACCACCACCAGATTTTTAACCAGTCCATCCATATTTATATTTCAATCTTATTAATTAATATACAAACAGAAAGTACAGGAAAACAATTAAATGTTCAGGACTAAATGTCTTCTTTAGGAATTGTCTGTGTTTAGTGTGACCTCTCTTGGCACTAAACACTTCTTGAGCATTATTTAGGACGGTTTCACATTTGGTGCGATTGCCTGGTCCGAACCCGAGTTCGATTGCTTCCCCCTCCCCATGCCCCCCATGGACTGCGTTCACATTTTATTTTTGCATCCGAACCGCGGTACGCTTGCATCATCAAGCTGCAGCCGGCGCGTTCTCATGTTGCTTGGCAACCGCTGTAAACGAGAAGACGACAGGCGTGATTGACGAACTCCAAGCAGAGAGATGATTTCTGAATGTCTCCACAAAAATTGACGTCGATGGACAGACCGTTGTCATCGAAACGACTTTAGTATGTTTGGGCCAGATAGACGCAAGTGCGTTTCTGTATTATTTCTTTGAAAACAAAAACAAACGTTTAAAAAAATAAGAACAAAAGTCAAGCAAGCATTCTATGCATTTTGTTGTCAAGGTAAGTGCACGCACACAAACACACACGTCTGTTTTGGTGGGACATTCCATATAATAGTAATTAACAGTGGTTCACTTCTGCGATTTGGTGCGATTGCGCTCACATTAGCAGCGAACCGATCTGGAGTTCACATGAACCGGACCCCAGACCACCCTTTTCAAGCGGACTCGAGTACGTTTCGCGGGTGCGCACCCGAGTTCGGAAGACAGCGTTCACATCATTCAAATGTACCGAACTCTGATGTCAATCGAACCCGGGTGCGCACCAAAATTGCTAATGTGAAAACGCCCTTAGAAGAATGAAATAAAAAGACGAATTTCTTTAAAACTAGAAATTATGATTTCTTTTATTTAGGTTTAAGAGATCTTGCAGTTTCCTGCTATTGCTCAAGTGGAATGGGAGTTTACCCTAAAAACTTGACACATCAGTTTACATTTTTTACTGTATTGGATGTATTCTATTAAAGAGACTGAGAAAGAATTACATGTGATCACTATACAATTGCAAAAACAACAAAATCTAATTGTAGCACGGTGGCCTAAGACTTTTGCACAGTAGTGTATATAAATACAAGTTAATATTAAAATATGCAAGAAACATTGGAGTGTCTGTTACAAATGCGAACCATGAGTCTATATCTGCTGTTTTGCTCTGCAACCAAACAACTAAAAGAAAATATAATCCTGCTTTGTCTTCTAGTGTCATATCCTGAAGGGCAGAGGTCAGTATAAGAGCGAACACCTCCGGCTAACACCACAGAGTCTCAGCGTGTGTGTACTGATCCTGTTCTGAATCACGATTTGTAGCTAAGAGGTACGACACACACGCGGTGACAGCATGATGGCAGATCAATACAAGCCTGTGTATGTGTGTCAGGGCAATTTCTGTGAAGAGGCAAGACAAGCAATGCCTCTCGAATAAAATCTACAAACATAAAACAAATATCTCTCACATGACAGGAACCAGTATCTGTACATCGCTGTGATTGGCTGATAAAGGATGTTATTATTACACAAAAATGTACAACTGACCTACTACTAGGGTTGTAGCGACCATTACATTTACATATAAAGATCCACTGCGACTTATGGAGGATTAAGGGTATACGTTTTCTCCATACTGTGTGCATGTTTCCTAGGAATCAAACCACTGACCTTTGCATGGCTAATTCAATGCCAATTGAGATACAAAAACACACACTGTATAATGTAGTTACAAGAACATGTATAAAACATATTATAGTGTAGATACTAGTAATGTTAATCCTGCTGTGCGTGCTTTACATATTTATATTTACATTTATTAAAAACATTGACATTTCCCACAAAATTCAACCCAACAGCTTAACTCAATAATCATTATTTTAACCTTAATATAGTAAATTGTGGTTAAGTAAGGAGATCGTTTTGAACACTTATTGTTTACTGTCTTTTATATGCTTGCCCAATAGCTGATTTTTGTTACTTTTAACCCAAAAACTGTTATAGATTGCAGCTATATGCCAAGTTTATTAAACAATATTTAAGGAACTGTAATGTGGTGCTTGCCTTAAGCAAGAACAACAGGGTTAATATTACATCATCTATTTAATATACATGAGTCAAGATGAGGAAGTTCATAAATCAATCATATGCCCCTGCTTTACTGGGATAATAAAAATTTTGGGTCACAACAGAATTTTCATAAATTTGAAGTAAAATGAAGAGATATTAAACAACCACTCGCTTTATAAGAGTAAAGCTGTACCGTATATGAGAAGTTCAGATGCAAAACCTAAATGCGTCCGACATGTTTTCTTGTAAATGAGCATCTTTATAAGGCGCTTATGTTTAGGTTCAGAAATTTGGGATGTTGAGAAAAAGGTTGTTAGTCAGTAATTGATGTGCCTTTTAAAATGTCATTTTATTGGTATTTAACAATTTTTTGCTGTTAAACCCTCCATGTGCATGTAAGCTGTTTTTGCAACAAATAAAACCTCCACTTCTAAAATAAATCACTTCTTTGGACAAGACATGGTAAACATTTGCAAAATCCCTTAAGATCCAACTAGAAACATTGCAAATGATAAAAGTTAGAATGTAAAAATGAAGAAACTGAACCACACATTGGGGGCGCTGTGATCCATGTCACTACCACATTCGGGTTGTATTCATGTCCAAGTACTCACAAGGGATACAAGTTTGAATTTGAAACATTTTACGCGTCATCATTCATCTGATTCATCTTCCGTGCACTTATGGTGCTTTCCATTGTATATTACCCCACGGTTTGGTTTGGGTTGGGTCGGGTCAGCTCACCTAACTTAGTTTTTCCATTGAGTTTATTAACACTTCAGAGTGGGAGGGATTATAAGCGTGTCGTACATTCCCATACATTCATTTATTTCTCAGTCCGCCACAAAATTAAAATTTACCACCACAAATAAATGATTGCACATCACGTTAATCACTACCTCTGTCGCACATGACCGTTTCTGTACAAACACCCGTGGCGTCAGTCGACGCGCTCCGCTGAGCCTCATCTAAGTTGCATTTAAGCATATATGCGCACGTGCGCGTCGTGAATGTGCCGCCACAATTTGCAAGTCTGAGGAAAAACAGTTATGGTGTTCCTGATTCACAACCTGTGGATGTTTTTCATCGCTAAAATGGAGTTTGGGAGCTTACAGCAAAGCCCCGATTGACAAGAGGTTTACTCGAGACAGCGCAAACTAGCATGAAGGTAAAACTAATCTTTTACATTATAGCGATGACGCTGGTAGTGACGATTCTCTCCGACCAATCAGTGATCTACAGTGTTTTCGTGTCACGTTTTGATATAAATGATTTGTTAATAGTGTAAAAAAAAAGAGGACAACTATTAACATTAATAGGAGAACAGTTAATGCCCTTAATTAAAAAATATGCTTGTTATTGTATTATAGTAGTTATTATCGAACTTGATGACACTTTGATGGGACTTTGTTTTAAGTACATTATACTAGCAAACAAAAACATAGTTTCTTGTGCATCAGTAAAATGTTAAACTGAACACAAACATAAAATGGAATTGTATGCATTCACTAAATATGATTGGCAAGTCTCTCTTTCTCTCTTTCTTCTTTTCTCTCCTTAATCTGTTCATTAATCTATCCTTTGTGCATAAATTTATGATGTGTAACAATACACAATTGCAGCTGTAATGAGCATCACTAGTTATTAAAGGATTGTTTGGATTTTTCTATTTTCAACTTGAAATGACACAATCACCAAAAGCTTATTAAATTACAGGCGCTGCATGTATATATAAATACACTAACCTCCGCCAATAGAAAAGACTTGAAATCAATACAGTATTGACATTATATCAAATCTGATCAATATCAAATTTAAGGTATAATAGACGCAGTAATAGAAATACAGAAGATGAATACACACAAACAAACAAACAAGCACTTCACACATACATTCTATACAAACATACCAACAGAAAAACATTAGCATGCAAAGACAACAATTTACCTTCTGTGCAACCACACATGAATTGCAAACATTTCACTTGCATGCCGATACACATTAGCACACAAACAGATATCTGAGAGACACATGTGTGTAAAAACATGTACACACAACACCTCCAATACTATGCACAGCCTTACACAACCACACTTGACGTAACACTTCGCACACATGCAAGCTCACATACATGTGAGGCAGGTAAATTTGATTGAGTCGACACGGGAATAGATTTAGGTCTTGATTACATTAGATGGAAAAATAGGACTGGAGGAAGAAAAGGGTGGCTAGCGCCGGAAAAATAATTTATTTCATTGTGATATCAAAATCAATAAGCATCGACTGAAAGGTGGCTAAAGGTGATGTGTGTGAACATGATCCTAAAGGCTCCAAAGACTCGCTGTCAAACGGCCCTGGAGGGAGAAAATAAATGTGCAGAGAGATGCAGAGAAAGAGAGAAACAGGTAAATAGAATGGCAAAGAAAGAAAGAAAAGGTGGCATAAAGCAAATGAGAGCTTAAAAGGAGGGAATAAGGAGGGAAAATGGAAAAAAGAGACAGAATTCCCGCCTGGTAGAATCAATACAGCGAGGTGAAGCAGAGCACAAAAGCTTCAGCCCCAGATGAGAGGTCCAGTGAAGCAGGTCTAATGCTGCCCCCACCCTCTCTCATAGCCTGCGACCCGTTTAGTATGCAGAGCTACCAACTCCATCCCCTCCATCACCAAACCACCCCATTGGTTCTCTGGCCGCACGCTACCCCGCCACACACGCAGTCACTTCCACCAGGAAAACATCTTTCATGGAGTAGAATTCCTTTGCTCTTTACTGCCAATGCACACAGACACACACATTCCAGCGGAAAACACAAAAGCAAACACACACACACACACACACACACTCTTCCATTTTTATCAGCGTTTGAGAGTACCCAGTCCTCAATTAGTTCTTGATGAATGAGCCCATAAGATGCTGCTTTCTCATTTCCCCCCGTAGCTTGATATTCCAGCAGCCATTATGGGCACAAGCTCTCATTGTACTGAGAGTGAGAGCAGATCGAGCTCACTGAAATGTACCCTCACTCAAGCAGAGACAGAGAGAAAGAGAGAGAGGGAGAGAGACATACATAATGAACAACAGTCATAAAATTACAGTTTCTTGTCATTTTCTTTTACTGTTTTTTATTTTCTAATTGTACTGTTTATATATTTTGTTGTTTATGTATCTATTCGTATATACTTAATTTTTAAAGTGATAGTTCACCCAAAAATGAAAATTCAAAAAGAGAGTTTGATAAATGATGGCAAGCACACAGTTAATAGTATCTATTAACTTCCACAGTCTTTGTTTATCATACTATGGAAGTCGATGGGTACTGTCCACTGTATTCTTACAATCATTTATCAAAATATATTCTATAGTATTAAACAGAATGAAGAAAGGCATACAGGTTTATAACAACACGAGCGTGAGTAAATGATGACAGAAACTATCCCTTTAACATGAATTTGTGCTAATACTGCACTGTAAAAAATACTTTGCTGCCTTAAAATTTTTTGTTGAATCAACTCGAATTTACAAGTCATTTCAACTTACTATTATTTATCTTGATTAGAGATGAGTTGTTATAACTACAAGTGAGTTGTTATAACTTATACATTTAAGTTGACTTTTCTCAACTATATTTTATAAGTTGTGACAACTAATTTCTGTTGACATGACTTATAAATCTGAGTTGATTTAACAAAAAATTTTAAGGCAGCAAAGTTTTTTTTTTACAGTGTGTATGCTAAATGTTTCTAAGCTTTGTCAATGTAAAGGCATGCCAATAATGCTATTTGAATACTGAATCGTGAGAGAGAGAGAGAGAGAGAGAGAGAGAGAGAGAGAGAGAGAGAGAGAGAGAGAGAAATACAATGGTTCATGGTTAAAACAGGCTGTTCAACAGATATCTAATTAATTCTACAAGTATATTACAGCTGGACAAATCTTAAAAAATGAAAACTAGAGACCATCTCAGAAAATTCCTTAAAAGTTTTGGCCACAATTAGCAGAACTGTAAATTTCATTTCATATAATACAACAATAAAACTTACTAACCTGACTTTGTTTCAAATTATTAGTGTTTAAGTTCAGGAAAGCTACAGCGATAAAGGGACATACAGTATTTCCTTTAATTTGAGGTTAAGTTGATAAAAACCAGCCATTCAACAGAAAATTAACATTTCTCTGCAAATTAAAAAATATATAAGTTTAATAATAATAAGTAAAAATGTATTCATACAATTAAAATGTAACAACCTGTCCCATGACATTTATGAAAAACAACACCCTTATCCATTACTTATATTGTTACATACTTTGCCTTAAAGGGATAGTTCACCGAAAAATGAACATTCTGTCATAATTTACTCACTCTTATTTTGTTACAAACCAAATGACTTTGTTCCAATGAACACTAAGGAAAATATTTTGAGAAATGTTTGTTACCAAACCGTTTGTAACCAAACCTCTGGAAGTAAGTGGACCCCATTTACTTCCATAGTATTATTTTTCCTACTACAGTATTTAAGTGAATGGGACCCACAAACCGTTTGGTTACAAAAATTCCTCAAAATATCTTCCTTCATGTTCATCAGACCAAAAAAATGTATTCAGGTTTGTAACAACATGAGAGTGAGTAAATGATAACAGAATTTTCATTTTTGGGTGAACTATTGCTTTAATGTGCGCCAGTGTGGTGGTCGGGTTTTTAAAAGCTATAAATAAATAATTAAAGTGCCAATGACACTGAAATTAAAAACTTATTTTTTTGGAATATTGTAGTATTGTTACAAATGGCTTATCTGTGAGCTTCAATATTTTTAAAAAATTAATGTGCCCTCATAATCTTTAAAGCTCACGTAACACGCAGTTTATGCATTTCTGATGTTAATTTGGAGTAGAGTGGTATTGCATCCTTTATATTTTTACGAAGAGTCTTTAGTTTAATCAGATTTATAAAAGAAAGATTAGCTTTACTGATTCTTACCGATAACGTCCGAAAAAATTAAGAATGAGGAGTAGGGCTGCACGATGTGAGGAAAAGTTGCGATGTGCGTTGACATTGTTTAATGTTGAGATGACGATGCGAGTTGCGATAAATATTTTATATTTTTTCATGTTTTAGGGGCCATTCACATGTTGTGCCTAAAAACGCGTGGAAAACGCTAGACACGTAGGTTATTGTCACATGACCTGCATGCTGCGCTTGTGTCATTCTGAAAAGTTAAAATGTTTTTGAACAGCCTGGAAAAAACGAGCGCGTCGCACCGCGTGCACATACTGCGCTCCTACATCTGAAATAATGAACTTGAGCGCGCAATAGACGCAATATGTGAATTACCGCTTCCACAGTACCTGTGTTTGCGCCGTCATCTCTCCTAAATCCAAAAGAATTCCATGATATAGCTGAAGTGCTGTTCCTTTTCACCACAAGGTCTTCGTCTGACAACACATTTTCCTCACTCTTCTCTCCTTTCTCCGCCATCGTCTTTGCTAACAGGAACAGCGTCGCAACTGACACCTCACAAATCAATCTGAGCGTAGCTGACTTGGGGGGTTCCCCTGATTGGCCTAATAGGATGAACGCGCAAACCATGTCTTCAGGACTATGTGATAGGTCAAACGTTTATTACATGCGCTTACCGTTTTCCCTTCATTCATCGCGTCAAGGCTGTCTGTTGCGATGTGTTCATCGCGTGAGTTCATATCGCGATGACGATGAAAATTTGATGTATCATTCAGCTCTAATGAGGAGTTACTACCGTGGGAGGAGCGAGTAGGCTACGAATCATGCAACACTATACAACACTGTTTAACTTATAATTCACTACATGTTCGTGTCGTTTATATAATATGCAAGCGCCCATTTCCAACATAAGACAGAAGTCTTACTCACTCCATGCAACTCATGACCCGGTTGGGACTTTTCAATGAAATTCAGCGCATCAAACACACAAGCAAAACTCTGCTGCTACCCCGGATAATAAACTATATCCATTGTTTCCAAAAGGATGACTTTCTTCTCCTTACATCCGAAAACACACTTTTCTTTCGTGCCATTATTGAGTTTCGAAATTAAATAAGATGTCGCATGATCTGATGTTTGTAAGTGTTAGCGTCTCCCGCAGATTGACAGGTGGGCGGGGTTTTCCGGGGGAAGTACCCATAAAAAGAAGTGATACGTATAGAAACCCCTGAAACATCAGCTGGACCCTTAATCGACAAAAAAACTTTCCAAAATTGGTACAAACCCTGGCGAAGTGCATTCGGCAAAGAAATACTCTGTAACACGCCCAACTGCTTTTTTGACACTTTGCCTACGTTTAGCATGAGGAAACAACTCTATAACTGTGTTAGGGGCCAGTCACACCAATAGCGTTTATGGCAGTTGCAGGCGCCTTTTTTGAATGATATTCTATGGGCAGGGCGCGTTTGCGCGCTGTTTATGCGCACCGAGCGCCTTGCGGTTTTTTGCCGCCTGCCGCGCACGCGTTTTTGAAGGAGCGCTGAGAGCGGAGAAGCGCCCGACGTCATTCGTGTCTTTCCATTGTCCAATCGAATGAGGGGAGAGGCGGGCCTTACGTTGTGGTGAAAGTTTACAGTTGCTTTGAAGAACCGGACTCCACTCGCTCACTCTCTCCTGCGTGTTTGTGCACCTCTCACCCTCAAACAAGGTCAGAGCAAGCGTCCTCTTTTTAAAATTTCTGCTAATATGACAGTTAACAGCAAAAGAGCGCTCACGCTTCAATATTTGATTGACAAGACAGCTGACTCGGTGGTTGCTTAGCAATATGAAAAGCCGCGTCGCACTGCTCTTTTTTTAAAAAAAGGCAGTGCGTCGCGCCTTGCGTTTGCAAGCGTTTAAAGCGCTTTTGGTGTGACTGAAGCCTAAATAAGTCAGAATGCATAATAAACCATTGAACCACCCCTTTAATCAAAAACATGAATCCCCTCTTCAGATAAGATGATCGCTACTTTGTTTCATTGCGAAAAATGGTGTTTCAAAACAAACTTAAGACTTTTTTCTACTGTATAAACTGAACTGGTAAAACCGATTCATCTATTAGTGCACTACACTTTTTTTCATTTCTGCATAACCGAACATTCTCCTGTAGCACCATCACCCATTTATCATTCCCAAACTTTCTTAAATTACCTCCCCTTCCTCTCTCTGTCTCCTGTGTGCTTGTGTTAACGGCGGCATCTTTTTAAAACACCTTATTTTTCACCTTTTTTTCTCACAACATCTCTAGCACTTAGAGTTAGAATCTTTCACCAAGCAACACATGGCAGCAAACATTCCTTAACTTTCCCCCGTACTGCATCCTGGTTGATGTCTCCACAATTGCTTCACAAAATTTATTAGGAAATGAAGATGAATTGCAGAGTAAGAAAAAAAGAGTGAGTCAGTTTTGGCCAAAATAGAAAGGTAAACTCTGTATACGAGTTAGTTTTTCAGAGCTGCATTCTAAAGGGTCTGTCTATCTTCACTCCTGTACAGAGCTCCAAAATAAACCCCATGCCGAGGCCGACAGAAAGAGAGAGAGAGACATTAGTCTGCACCTATTCTCAGAACTAATACAATAGCTCCACAACAAAGAGGCACAAAAGGGACCTTGCTCTAAATGCCAGCCTTCAATATGCACCCAGCCAATCTGATATTTAACACGTGTGTTTGGAGATTTAGTTTTGTTTTTGTGCGCTGCTGTTGATCAGATGAAGTGGAAGGAGAGAGAGAGAGAATGAGAAAGAGAGAGAGCGAGCACAGATGAGTCTAACTAAACACAATAGATAAATACGGCGCGGCAGGGGAGCTACTGTCAGGGGAGCAGTGTTGCTTTGTAGTAGAGAAGAAAAGATTTCTGGCAGATGAATGGATCCAGCGTCCAGCAGCGGGACTGACCCAGGGGAATCCGCAGCCTCACCCACCCACTGAGGGGTCTCACACCGGGGGAGGCAAGAGCTGAGAGCACCCCCATCTTTGTACAAGCTCTCTCTCACATATAGACGCACACAACGTATATGCACTCTACAAATGCGCAAATTCATATGAAAGCACTCCAAAACACACAAAGTAACCTAGCAGGGGGCAAAAACTGAGTAGGTGAGTTGCTGCTGTTGCTAAAAGCAGAACAGCGGTTTTTCCTTTTTTTTTAAATTGCAAAATAATGATTTATTAAAATAATTTTTAAAAACAGGTTGGTCAAACATTAGAATTGTCTACCATTGTTTGGTTGAACATGTAGTCTTTCCCAATGTTATTGTGTTGGGCTGTTCGGACAAGCAAAGTAATGGCTCAAGGTCATTTCCTGAAAATACAATGTCCTGTTAAAAATGTTGATAATACTGTGCATTTTTTGTTATAATGACACTTAAAAGTGAGTAGAAGAGTTTTTACTAATATGAACATGTCCCACGCAGTGTAAAACATTGTTTCTTTAAAGAGACATGTTTAAAAAACTGACACCATTACAAGCACATGATCTACACCCCATCGACAATTTCAAAGCCAGTCCATTCACTTCCAGGAGGAAAGCTCCCACTGTGCCAATAGGAATTTTTGCATGTGCTTTTGTGTAAGTGTGCATATATAAGAGTGAACTGTCAATCAGAAATACATTTCTGCTGAACATCAGCTTTAAAAGGGATGAACTAGCTGCAGGCCAGCAGGATCTTTCTCTTTTTCTCTTTCTCTCACACACACATTCAGTCCGACCACACTGTTCTCACACATTTCAACTTCTCCTCTACGCTGAGCTAAGATGTTTGAATTCAAACTCACCGCAGAGTTAACACCCCACAGACCAGCTGATATACTGAAACTCTGCCTTTTCTGGGCATATTTAAATATACTGTATGAAGCTCAATGGCAATGTTTAAGAAACATCTCACCAAAAAAGCCACATGCTTTATGCATTCTACAAAAGGTGCTAAATAGCACTAAAAGTGGTTCGCTGGATGGTAATCATAGGGGAACCACTTTAATTGCTATATACTGTAGCACCTGTGCAGAACCATATGGTGCTATAGACATGCTATAGCACTACTTACTGTATGATTCTACATAGGTGCTATATAGCACTTAAAGTGGTTCCCCTGTGATTACGAGCCATATTGTTCTTTTTTAAAGGTCACATAACACAGTTGAGTACCTTTGGAGTAGTATTGCATCCTTCATATCTCCGAAGAGTCTTTAGTTTTATCAGATTTATAAAAGATAGATCAGCTGTACCGGAAAAACCCAAGCCACTGGAGACGTACAGCGGGCAAAGCGAGTCACAAGCAAGCAACACACACCAGACATTATACCACTATCTCTTATGATTCCTTACATGTTCATATGAATTGTCCAAATATGAAAGAGCTTAACCCTTCTGCACTGTTTAAATTCACTACCCTTTTGGGTTGTTTGTGGTCATGGATGAAAACATCCACTAAATTAGACGATTAAAACTACCAAATGTTAACAAAAATACCATGATTTTAACTCTTTAATTGCTAAGTTCAAGTGATGTCACTGATTTGGGGAAAAACACACAAAATGAGAAACAAATTCAATCTGATGCTGCAAAAAGACTAAAAATGCATCAAAGCCCATGTTTTAACTAATCTTTGACATGCCCATGACTGTGAAAATGCAGTCCACAATCACTTTATATATTGAAAATCTGTCATTTTATGTTTTTACCCCAAATCAGTGACATCACTTGAACTTGGCAATTAAAGAGTTAAAATTTTTATAAACGTTTGGTAGTTTTACTAAGGAATGAGGTTGATTAACAGATTTATGCAAATAAATGTGAAAAAAATATTAATCTGATACATTTTTACAGCCGTTTAATTTAGTGGATGTGTTATCCACAAACAACCCAAAAGAGTGGTAAATTTGCCCACCTTGTATTCATCCATTAAATCATTCCATTTGCTGAAACACAGAGAAAGTTGTGGCCAAATTAAGCCTAAAAAAAACTCATAGTGGATGAAAACATCCCCAACACCCCCTAGAGTTAATAAAATAAAACAACTACTAAATGTCTTCTTTTGTGTTTCAACAAAAATGAAACAAAAAGCATACAGGTTTGAATAGGGTGACCATACGTGCCATTCTTCCCGGACGCGCCCTGGCCAGGATTTCGGTGCGTCTTCCGGAAGTCGTATTTGTTGACAGCATACGCCATTCAGTTAAAAACATAAGACATAGAATTGTAGTTTCATTCTTACCTTAAAATATAAGGGTTGCTTTTCTGTAATAATAATAATAATAATCCTCTATGGCGTATGCGATCAACAAATACGACTTCCGGAAGACGCACCCGAAATCCTGGACAGGACGTGTCAGGGAAGAATGGCACGTATGGTAACCCTAGGTTTGAAACAACATGAGTTTAATTTCAAGAGAAAGACCAAAAGAGGAAAACACCAGGAGAGGAAAAGTAACCGTAACACAGTAAGCATCGCAATGTAACACAGTACTTCTATTAGTCAGGCCCTGAAAGGATCCACAGAGCATTTCTTTGCATTTCTGTCATTTGTCAATAGCATTTGGCAGTCAGTAATGAGTCAAGCATCATCACTTGTGAAAGGCTGCAGACAGAAGCCACCTGAGAGAGTGCAGCACAACTTCTAATAATGCAATAGATAAAAACAGACAGCTCTAAATCAGTTCATCATCCTCCTTCTCACAGTCTCCCCATCACACCGCTAATCTGTCTGCTTGTGAGTGTTGCAAAATTGTGTGTGTGTGTGAAAGAAAGCTCAATTGAGTAGGGAAATAGAAAGCAGAGAGTAAAGCAGGTGTTATAGAGAAAGAGAGAGCATTTGGCGTGCATCTGTCACATTTATGTTGAAACTTCTCAATCTTAGAAACAAACCCACTGGTTGTATGAATAAATGCGCAGTTCTTTAATTCTATTTTTTTTTTATTTAGGTGTTCCTGAAGCTCACTTGGTAGAGTATTGTGTTAGCAGCTCAAAACAATACACCTCATAAAATAAAAAACACACTCCAAATCGCTTTGGATAAAATGAGTAAATGCAAAAAATGTAAACATTGTGTACTGTATGCGATTTAAATGAGTGAAAGCTTGATGGATTTAAAACCATAAGAGTAATTTTGACTATAATAGAGAAATATACTGGGGTGTGTGTGTGCCCTCATAGAGGGTCGTTGAGGTCTAGCTGGTTACTCTGCCCTGTTCCAAACCTCCACTCTGAGACTCATTCAGAGAAGAAGATGAGCGTGTGTGCGTGTGTGGATTTGGTGTCTGTGTGAACGAGTGTGTACAGTGAGATCAGGAGGTCTCTTCTTTCCACCCACTGGTGAAGGGCCTTACTGAAATCTTCTCACACCGGCGATATGGAATACTGCTGCTAGATTTGCATATCATTTGCATTCCATTACCATACCATTACCTCAGTTTGTGTTGGTGCATATGGACAAGGTATCACCTCATCAAGAGAGTCACCTCTCCACACACCTATCTTTTATTCTGCCTCTCTCTTTCTCTCTCTCTCTCTCACACACACACAGACGCACTGGCAGCAGCAGAAGTCAGACAGGTACTGCTGGGTGATATGGGCACGTTCTCCGTCTGCACAGAGACTGCAGCGCTGCGTGAGTAATCACACGCTCTGACACACACAGACAACACAACACACACACTTCAAAACAAACAAGCTGATTCTCGCACAGGTGCTTACCCGAAGCTTAACATTGTTAAAAATTCTATGCAAAATATCTGAAAATAAACACAAAGTTTATCCACAGACTCTAAAGCTATAGTCTTAATAAAACCGCCTGATGGTGGAAAATCAGTATGCACTGATACATGAAGTATGTATGTACCAGTAAATAAGTAATAAGTACAAGTAATAAGTACAGTTCCAGTTGGTATAATGGTGAGGCTGAGTTTTTGTCTTTTGTAACAGGTCTGTCTTCTCTGAATGCACTGTACCAACTCAGTCCTAGAATGCACATATCATCGAATAAAAATACTACATCGTCACTTTTCACAGAAAGAGGCACAGGTTTAGTTACAGCTTTAAAGGGATAGTTCACCCAAAAATGAAAATTCTATCATTTACTCACCCTCATGTTGTTCTAAGCCTGTATGAGTTTTTTTTATTTTGATGAACACAAAAGAAGATATTTTGATAAATGATGGTAAGCACACAGCTGCCGTAACCATTGACTTCCTTAGTAGGAAATCAAATATTGCAGAAGTATTGTGATAAATTACAAAGAAAATGTTTTGATCAATGACGGTAAGCTACGGAGCCCCTAAGGGGACATGGAGCAAAAATTAAATAAAGTTTAGTTTCATGTGCTCACGTGAAACTTTTATGTGCTCACGTAAAACTTTCATGTGCTCACGTAGAACTTTCATGTGCTCACGTAGAACTTTCATGTGCTCACGTAGAACTTTCATGTGCTCACGTAGAACTTTCATGTGCTCACGCAAAACCTTCATGTGCAGAATTTTTTTTTAAAGTTTAGTTTCGCGTGCTCACGTGAAGCTATCGCGCGAGCGTGTGAAGCTATCGTGTTCTCACAGGAAACAATCGCGCACGCATGTGAAAGCGAAAGTTTCACGTGAAAGGGAAAGTTTCACATGTGCGCGTGATAGTTTCACGTGAGCGTGTGATAGTTGCACGTGAGCATGCGAAACTAAACTTAAAAAAAAATTCTACACATGAAGGTTTTGCAAGCACATGAAAGTTTCACGTGAGCACATGAAACTAAACTTTAGATTTTTTTACTCCAATGTCACCTTAGGGGCTCGGTAGTAAGCACATAAGACGGTACCCATTAAATTCCATCATTTCTGTTTTTCCTACTATAAGTCAATGGTTACAATCAGCTAATTGCATACCATCACTTATCAAAGTATCAACTATTTGTTTATCAGAAAAAAGAAATTCATACAGATTTAGATCAACATGAGGATGAGAAAATGATGACAGAATTTTCATTTTTGAGTGAGCCATCCCTTTAAGACCTGCTATTGTTTAACAGCATCAGAAGTTCATTGCATCAAAAATATAGCCATGGGAAAATTAAATGACCACTCCAGTTTTGCCTTTAATCATCATTTCTACATGGTACTGTGACCATTTCAGTCCAGTGTCGGTTAAATTCCAACAAAAGCAAACCTCATATGACAAAGTCACCCAACAGCAATGTAAAACACTGACAATAGGACACATGATAATGTGAATAAAATCAGTGTTTTCAATTTTCAATTTGTTCCTAAAATACATGTAAAACATTAGCATTGTGTTGTTTAAAAATTAATAGGAACTAGGGAGTCAGCTGACATTGGCTTAACTTTGAACTGTCTTTATACGTTACATTATTACTACGATTTAATCTTAGCCATTGTATACTCTGCTTTTGGCGTTGTCCACCGATTTTTCAGTGGATTTTACTTAAAGGATAGCGCTGATATTCGAAAGCTTTAGGCAGCTGACTTGTTGCCTCACTGGCTCATGAGACAATGACTTCAGTGGCTTGAAGGCAGCTCAGAGAAACGCATTCGGACAGCCTTCATAGGCAGCGTAACAGAATTCTGATTGAAATACAAACAGAGAGCGCCTTTGAGATAACTAATCCCATTTTCGAAAACTACAGTACTAGTTTCTCACAAGAAATGCAATCAAACGGTGTAAAAAGTGAAAAATAACCTTATTGACACTAAAATTGTGCTCCAGATGCTTTCTTAGCAGCCATTTTATTTTTTCAAACTCAACCAGGCTTGAATGACCAATCGCATTCTCGGTGCACACCTATACGCATAAAATTGTGGGACAAGATAATGAAGGTATCTCTGGAGACAGAAAGTAAACCAAACATTGGATTCGGATGTGCCTTGATGCCTTCGAATGCTGCCTCCGATGTCAAGCGTCACATGCTCAAAGCGAAACTATCACTTCTGCTTACCAGCATGTGCTATTGTAGCATGTTATTGTTATTCTTAGTATTAATATTTGTGCTATGTTATTTTTATATGTTATTATATCTGAATGTTTGTGAGAAGAAATAGATTTTAGATGTTATGAGCATATAAAATGGACATTGGTTGCTGAACCTAAATAGATAATATTAATGTACCTTATATTGCAATGGGCAGAATTGAAAGAAATTAAAAAACAGCATCACAAGGTTTTCAAGAAATTTGAAAACCAAATTTGAGTATGCAAGTCATAAAAACAAATGTACAGTACATGGTCAACTAAAGCAAGTAATAAAAACAGCATTGGAGCATATCAAGTAGAGCGCGTGTGTAACAGGGAAAAACTGATCTGCATAATTTCACTCATAAGGGCATTAGCAGCAAACACTAATCAGCACACTTCATTTAAGATGTTTTACACCTATGTATCCTGACCAGAATAAGCAACTGCCTGTGTGGGTTGAAATAAATCCATGCTCCTCAAACAAACACACACATACACCTACACAAAAACACGCACGTACACACTGATTGAGGGTAGCGCTGAGCTTTGATGTGGTAAGTACCCAGACTTGGTGAAGGTGGATTTTAATGACCCTGTGGATGACCAGGCCACCACTCTTTTGTTTCGTGTCCTCTCCAGCTGACACAAGCTCTACACCATGACCCAATCAAAGAACCTGATCTGCCCGACTACAAAAGCCTCCCTCCTTTGTTTTCTTTACAATTAGACTCAATTAACATCAGCCGAAGGAGCGAGAGAGTGTGTATATGTGTGTGTGCGTGTGAGAGAGAGAGAAATTACCATTTTCATGTTTGTAAAAAAAAACTTTGCTCCATTTCAAGTCCTAATGAGCTACCTACCTAAACAGCATTTTAAGGCATCACAGGTGTGCTCCAGATTTTGGAAGAACAAAGGCAAGGGGTATCCATATGTCTGATACTACATTGAAAATCAGTCAATAAAATTTTCTATTAAAACTTAAAATAAGATGAAAGATGGCTCTAAACAAGAACAATGACTCTGTAAAAGAACATGGATTGAAGGGAATTGTATGCTTTACCTTCACTTTCGATAGGAATCTATCCGACAGGAATCAAAAATCAGGTTCATGGATGGCATAAGGAAATAAAGTTTTACTTTTTAATATTTTAATGCATAAATCTTACATATTGTGCTTTTATAAAAAGCTGAATGATTATTAAATGTAAACTAAATGTTATGATTAACATTTAAACAAAATTACAAATATTAATATTTAGATATTTCTATAATATATTTAGCAATATTTGTAGGCCATTATTCAATAAGCATACTACTGACCACGTTTTAAAATGATGGGTTATTTCAAATATATGGACATTTTTTATGTTACAGTAACTTTAACCAACAGTTTTGCCCATATTTGACCTAACTATAGACTGAAAGTACCAAGCATTTCTAAAGTGTATACAAGAAGTCTCTTCTTCCATTGAAACAAACTATTGGAACCAATTGAGGGTCAATGATCATTTGGGTTTATTTAAATACCACTGTTTGCATAATTTCAAATCAGTCTTTTATAGGGTTAAATTTGCTCAGTAGTTTAGTAGGGCTTGGTACAAAGTTATGCTCCAAGTTCATGTGTTAAAATGTTGAAGCATGCTCCTCTGTCTGTGCATTTCTCTTTGTCTGTGCACATCACAGGAAATCTATTATATAGCTTGTAACTGGCAGAGGCATACTATATATTTTTAAAATGACAAATGACAATAATAACAGCTTCTATGCAGCAGATTATGTCAAGTGCTTTGTTGTGATGCCTAACACGACATACACATAGTTTCAGATTTTTCAACTAAAACAAAAGCACTAGACTAGTAGTTCAACAACTCTTGGGTTTGACATAAAACATGTGAAAGGCACCCGAAAGCTTGTTTATTTTTTTAATTAGGACATGATAATTCACGTGAAGGGCCATTGGTTTGGTCTGTTATGCTTGCAACACCATAGACATTTGGCTAAGATCCCACAGCAACCCATTAGCAAAACTCCAGCAATAAACACAATTTAGGGCAAACAGCAGAGGACAAGGCGGTACTCACTCACATCTATCACAACCCACAGTTAAAGATCCTCTTCAGAATGCAAAACAGATTTACAATGAGGTTCGTGTATCTCAACCACTAGCAATGCAAAGATCGAAGGGGTTCAATTTTAAAGCAACACAAATATATAAAAAAATAACACCACAATGCACTGTAAGTCACTTCGGGTCTGCTAGATGCATAAATGTAAATGGATGATAGTATAGCACAAGCAAGATATTATGATCTCACGTCTCCCTAGCTATAAAAAGAAGCACCCACATGCACGCAGACTAATAGGCATTTGATTAGACAGAAGCTTGTGTCTTGAGTCCACAGTCTTCGTCGGACATTGGCTGGCGCGCACACACACAACAGCGTGATCAATAAGAATGATAGAGAGCTAATACGTCTCTGTCCGGCCCGGGCCGCAGCGCCGTTTAATGGCAGAGTCTACAGGGAGACTGTTCAGCACACTGCCTGTGGAACAAGGGCAATTGACCATGCTGTCTATGACAGTGACCTCTCCACTGGCCAGACATACATCATTAAGAGGTGACAGACACGCTCACACACACGGTCATGCAAGAGCGGTTAAGACACACATTTACAGATGGGAATAAAATACTGTAACCACACGTTAACAAATTTCAGATTTATTTCTCGAAGGCATAACAACAAAGGTTATGCAGTTTGTTGTTGGGTGTGTTGTGTGAATGAGAGGCTCTAAGGACCCCATCAAATATATGACTGCCCCATATATATATATATATATATGTGTGTGTGTGTGTGTGTGTGTGTGTGTGTGTGTGTGTGTGTGTGTGTGTGTGTGTGTGTGTGTTTCAACCTTTTTACTTTTATAGAAAGCAATACATGTAGCAGAGGTCAGGAAATGATGAAGGAGAGAGGCAAAAACAGGATTAGGAAATTAATAAGAGCCTGATTCGAACCTGCATGTACATGTGAGCAAATGTGATATGAAAGAGATAATATAATCTACATGGTGGTTGGCTCGTAATCATAGGGGAAGCATTTTAACTCTTTCCCCGCCACTGACGACTTAACTCGTCAATTAAAGGGACACTCCACTTTTTTAAATAGGCACATTTTCCAGCTCCTCTAGATTTTTACCTTTTTGGAATCTATACAGCCAATCTCTGGGTCTGGCAATCTCTGGGTCTGGCAATCTCTGGGTCGAAACTTTTAGCATAGCTTAGCATAATCAATTGAATCTGATTAGACCATTAGCATCGCGCTAAAATATGACCAAAGAGTTTTGCGATTCTTCCTATTTAAAACTTGACTCTTCTGTAGTTACATCGCGTACTAAGACCGATGGAAAATTAAAAGTTGTGATTTTCTAGGCCGATATGGCTAGGACTCTCATTCTGGCGTAATAATCAAGGACTTTGCTGCCGTACTATGGCTGCATCAGGCGCAATGATATTATGCAAGAACTGAAAATAGTCCCCTTGGTAACTTTCAATAGCAGGGGAAAAATTTCAGGCACTAATATCTCATATCAATATCGGCCTAGGACAGTGGTTCCCAAACTTTTTCAGCGTGTGGCCTCCCTTGTGTAGGGTGCATTCCTTCGAGGCCCCCCAAAGAAAATTTGTTACAAAAAACTGTTCTAAAACGCATTATTTTAATAAAAAAAACATTAAATTCCTATACGAAAAAGTAGTGCTTTTGGTTAGTAGCCTTATTTTTTTAGGTTTAATTACACAGAATTCATAATAAATTAATGTATTTCATAAAATGTCATAAAGCTGGGGCCCCTCTGGCACCATCTCGCGGCCCCCAGTTTGAAAACCACTGGCCTAGGAAATCGCAACTTGTAATTTTCTGTCAGTCTTAGTACACGATGTAACTACAGAAGAGTCAAGTTTTAAATAGGAAAAATCGCAAAACTCTTTGGTCATTTTTTAGCGCAATGCTAATGGTCTAATCAGATTCAATGGATTATGCTAAGCTTTGCTAAAAGTGGTACCGCCAGACCCAGAGATCGGCTGAATAGATTTTAAAACTGTAAAAATCAAATATTTATTTCTAGAGGAGATGGAAAATGAACCTATTTTCAAAAAAAGTTGAGTGTCTCTTTAAGAGAAAAAGCTTCCCTGCCAATGACGAGTTTTTCCAGCAATCCTTGTTTCCGCTATTATCCACCAGGTGGCGCTCTTACCCAACTTTTAAAACCCAGGGCAAGCCTTTAGGTCAAACAGTAGAAACTCTGTGTATGTTTTGATAATCGCTCTATCAAAAGTCCTCCACAAAAATGCAATTATCTTAGCTTTTTGCTCAAAATATGGTATTTTTGAAGAATGAACAAATGAAGGTAGGATGAAAGGCTTTTTTTTTTAAAGCAGAAGGCCTGTTTTTTCTCTTGCTATATTGTATGTTTATATATTTAAAAAAAGAACATATTCTGGAAGGCATTAAACTTTTGTGAAAATTATAAAAATGCTGGCGCTGGCTGGCAACTTTAAAAAAAAAAACGCTGGCGAGGAAAGAGATAAGTGCTATATATCACCTTATTGTGTTACAGTATGTACAATAGAACCGTAAGTGGTGCTATAGTCATGCTATTGCACCACTTATAGTTCGACATAGGTGCTATAGCACTTAAAGTGGCTGTATGTGCTTCTAAGGGAGATGAAAACGTGGACAAGAAATGTGACTGAAAGACATAAAGGACTTCTGAATGTGCAGACGAAGAGACAGCAACAGGGGAGGAAATGTGGCAAAGGGGCAGCAGTGAGACAGCCAGAAAAAGAAAGACACATTCAGATAGACAGAGAGGGCGAGGACAGCCAGCTGCAGTGCTCTGATAGGACTTCGACAGACACCGCGAGAGGAGCAGATATCGCTGGTGACATTTCGGGCTCTGCTACCCCCAACAGCCTCCTGGGATCACAGCAACCGTGCCATGGCCCTTCCTGTCAATCTCAGCCAGCCTGTCACTCTTTCTCAACTCGCTCACGCACTCTCTCTCTTTCTCCCCATTATCTGCCGAGCAGCGTGCGTCCCTTCATCTGGACAGACCGTTGATCCATATCACCCTTTCTGTCCTCACTCTTCACTAGCCCACTGTCACCCACCAGAGGGAGAGAGAGGGAGGGAGAGAGCGAGAGAATGTAGGAAAGGACGGAAGGGTCAAAGGGCAGTGAAAGTAAGGAATACAAGAAATGAGAAGCACAGGTCAAAGATATTCTCACCCCCTTAGTCTTACAGACAGACGAACGAACGAACGATCGAGAAGGAAAGTGAAAAGAATGGATGGAGATCCAACGTGCCCTCTGGTGCACCCTCCTCCTTTTGGCGGGTTCCCCGCGCTCTGTGTTGCGGTGCGCGCTCTATTGTGCTAGCTTTCAGAAGTGCTCAGTTTGAGTGGCAGGCCGTCACAGATCAGCTCCCCGCTAAAGCATCCTGGCAGGCCAGGGTGACGGGCCAGGAAGGGATCTAAGTGGGTTTATCAGCGCCTCTTAACGCCTCTCTAGCTCCCTGACACAAAAGAGAGGGGTATTAAACATCTAAAGCAAACCAAAAAGCGTGAAAGCTCCTTATAGGGCCTCCGGATTGCGGATGTGCCTGGGATCCCAAAAAAGACTTAAAAAAAGAATGACAGAAAAAATAAAAACAACCAAAAATGTAGTGAATGATAGTAAAGGGATGAATGAGAGAATGAGCGAACCAGCAATTATGCCATTGTGGAAAATGATGTAATGTATGGTTGAAAGTCATAATTAAATAACAAAACAAAAGTACAAAAATAAACATACATTTTTTAATCTACGTCTTTAAAGGGATAGTTCACCCAAAAATTACAATTCTGTCATCATTTACTCACTCTCATGTTGTTATAAACCTATATAAATGTCTTTGTTCTGATGGACATAAAGGAAGATATTTTGAGAAATGTTAGTTTTTTCCTACTGTGGAAGTAAATGGGGTCCACAAACTGTTTGGTTACAAAAATTTCTCAAAATATCTTTCTTTGTGTTCATCAGAACAAAGAAATTCATACAGGTTTGTAACAACATAAAAGTGAGTAAATGATGACAGAACATTCATTTGTGGGTGAACTATCCCTTTAAGCCCAAAGAATGTGAATCTATCCTTCACAAAAGTAATCCAAACGGCTCCAGTGGGATAAATAAATGGCTTGGTGATGTTGATAAGCCCGACATTATCATAATTCCTCCTGCTTCGGATTTGCAGTCTGTTAGTTAACTCCTGTTAGCAACCAAATCATTCAAACATGGTAAGGAGCAAGGTCAGAGGTATTCAGGCCAATACCATCATACAGATTAGCTGGCCAATCAGGGACACAGAGGTTTTCAGATCTGTGCGTTTCAGGAAGATAGTGAAATCTGGAGCTACACAAATGTACGGTATGTGGAAAATAAAGTTTTTTTAACCATAAACCACGCGAACACATTGTATTATACCAAATACCCGAAATAACGTGGTTTGTAGCATTGAAGTAGGTGCACTTTAAGAGAAAGTAAACAGCTGAAAGAAAAAACGTGTAAAGAGAAAATGTGTAACAGTAAATTGGATCCGCACTTTGGTCTTAAAGGAAAAGTTACCTAATTTTGCTCGTGTTTGTCACTCGTGTTTTTCTGAAAATCTCTCACTGCTCTTGACTTAATCACTTTTCTACTTTTAATAAGATATATATACACATAATTATGGACTGCTTATCTTCAATGAGCTTGAATTTTATTTGTTTTTATCTTCTTTTTCATGTATACGTTTTTTTACATAAAATGAATCCTATCGTGAAATAAAAATTTGGTCATATTGCCCACCCCTAGAGGTATCCATATAAAAAACTTTCCAAATGAAAATAACTGCGAAGGGTTGGGCTTGTGAGGATTATGTTTAGGGGATGAAAAATATCATTAGCTCAGTTAAAAACAACAGAAGTCTAAAAAAAGTGCTCAACATGATAGGAAAACAAACATACGTGTGTGTGTGTGTTCTGCTCTAGAGTTGACCTGTATCTAAGTGAGAGACTGGTAGGGGGTCTATTTCTCTGTTTTTAAGAAAAAGGTCATTGAGAGGTTTGGATGTGCCTGCAGGGGGTGTGATGCAGGTAAGAAAGGCACCATACGTCAGAGACCCACCGCATCCACCTCAGAAGTCAGATTAAAAAAATAACAAATACAACAACATCTGAACTCCTTTTAACAAGACTGAAACTCTACTGCAATGCGGTCTAGTGATGGATGGACGGACGGATGGAAATTAAAATAAAAAATACTTTTTAGGCCATCTCAGTGGAAACCAGAGAGGATACGAGAACGTGTGTATGTGTTAGTACGTTTCTAGCCTCCATGTTACCTTTGACTTTCTCAGCTTGTGTTGGATGTGTTTCAGAGGCATGGTAATTACATAATTACTGCGGTAATTAGCACTGTGGTTGATTGGGAAAGAGCTCGGGGGAGGCCGCCGCAGGTCAACTTAACATGGCTTCATGCCTACACCTGACCGACAGCATTCCCACACAGTGTCGCTGCAGTTCTCACTCACTTGTTCTGATAATGGCTGTTTACGCTAACACATGGAGGCGGGTTCAAAGCAGTAGCAAAACATACGCCAGAGCTCCACTCGTATAATAGCTCACCCTCAGCCAAGCTTACTGCTAATGTGGCTGAGAAGCTAAACGAGCAAAACTTCACTGTGGAGGCGTTTTTACATCTCTGCGAATAAGCTACTCCGACGCCAAGTTTACAACAACAACAAGGTCTATGCTATTGACACATCATTAGCAAACCTTCTGTCGGAATAATGCACAGAAACTTGGCATTTATCCTATGGAAAGAATGGTTTTGCAGCCATTTAGTCTTGTTATGCAAAATGGCCTTTGACCCTTAAAACTTGCAAGGCAGGGGAAGTACAATCTGTAACTAAAGTTATTTACTGCATTGCCATTTTTTTGACTTAACATATAGATAAAATAAGGTAAAAATTAAAGATATAGTTTACCTGAATATGAAAATTATTTCATAATTTACATTGTTATATGTATATTATATATTAGTTCCTTTCTTTAGTTAAACACAAACAATTTTATTTTAAAGGGATAGTTTCACCTGAAAATTCAATTATCATTTCCTTACCCTCAAGTTGTTACAAGCCGGTATAAATTGCTTTGTTCTGCTGAACACAAATAACAGGGTTCCCACACCTTAGTTAACTTCAAATTCAAGGACCTTTCAAGGACTTTCCAGGTCCAATGCCCTCAAATTCAAGGACTGAAATGTGGTGACACATTTCAAGTGAGAGCAAGGTTACATTGTGTTACCTTTAAAGATACATTGTTACAGTTCCCTTTCAAGGGAACTTGCGCTGCGTCACTGCGGTGACACTTTGGGGACGACTCCAAGGGTAAGTGCGTCTGAATGTGTTTATCAAATTCAACCAATGGTGAGGCTTAATGACAAAGACAGGGTGACGCGGGAGCCAGTAAGTATATCGCTATCTGAAATATTGCCAAAGATGACGTTACAGGGATGCAGGAAGTATGGCAAGGGAGATGCAGCATCTCGTTCCCTTCTCAGGGAACAAGTGTTACATACGTAACCCGAGACGATTTGATTTGTCAAGCATAAATAAACTAAGCAAAAAAGCATTGGTATGAATCAACATTGGCATACAGAAGATATAAGCATTTAAAGCAAACAGTTTAGCACGTGTGATTAAAAAGTCTAGAATTTTTGATATTATCCCACACTACATAGGGAACAATATGGATTTTTTTTGCATAAAATAGATTCAAGCACTTTCAATGACCTGTATCTATGTATGTATATTTTCGAAAAACGTCCCAGGGCCTTGAATTTTTTCCCCCAGATTCACAAACTTTCAAGGATTTCAAGGACCCGTGGGAACCCTGTAAAGATATTTAGAAAAATATTTATAACCTAGATCTGGGACAGCATTCACTTCCATAGTGTTATTTTTCCTACTATGGAAGTCAGTATTACCCCAGATCCATTTAGTGTTTTTTGCATCTAGACTCTTCATATGTCCTCTGTATTGAAACAGATACATTTGCGAACTTGTTACATCATTGGAATCTCATTGGTTCTCAAGTCTTGCGACGAGTTGTCATGTGCGTGTTTTCTCACTATTTATTACAGTAACTGAACGTCACTCACTAAATTACACCAGCTGCATGATGACGTGATGTGACAACAATATTTAAAAAATGAACTGCTGCATCCTGGATACTAATTGCACCAGCTCCTACAGTAACCAGTCACCAACAAACATCCAAATGCATCACGTACTACCATCACCTAGAGAGAAATATTGCCACATTTTGAGGAAGTCTAATTCTCCCAGTGCAGGGCTTTGGCTGCTAGCCAGGTAACAGACTAATTGTGTTTGCCCCCTACACAGCGACAGCCAAGAAAAAGTGCTCCCTAACCCTATTACAATATTGACTGACTGTATACAAAAACACAATTAAATGAATTGTATATACAAACAAACAAACCCCACTCTCTCAACAGAGGGATCTCCACTCAGAATTAGGATCACAGCTGCAGAGCTTCAATAAGGAAGAACTGTGCGCTGTGCAGCATTACATCTACAGATCTCCAGTAAACAGAACAGTACGAGGTCGTTGCAAAGTCACAAATTCAATGCTTCCAACTCACTCCTAAAAATTAAAGGCTCTTTAATCCATTTCTTTATGACTTATTTTGAGCAAAGAACCATTTGTCATTGCATACGTTTTGAAAAATTAAGTAGCGATTGGGCCTTTGTAGTGTTGCCATTGATTAACAATTTTTTAAATGTTATGGTCTAACAAACTATTTTATGGCAAAGCAAAGTTTCATTAATCTTACAAGCTCTACATTGAACAAACACCCTGACAAACAAACCTTTATTTCCAATTACAAATATCATCATATCATTATTGCTTAAACCCTGATTCAATAAATTAATATTACCTATTGCAGAAGCATTTAAAGTAATAGTTTCTATGGCTAACATTATTTTCTTAATAGATGTAAATGAAAGACGAACATTATTATTAACCTGATAACATCCACTGATGAACTGTGCACAGTAAAAAGTGTATTTAGTTTCAACCTTGCACAATTATCATTTTCACGTTTAGCGCCACGTTGTTTAAATAGCAAATACATATTGGGCCCAATTTTGCGCTCATGGGCATTCTGGTCTGAAAACGAGGTGTGTTCAGGCGCATTGTTGGCAACTAAATAGACTACGCCATTGACCAACTAAAACCTGGTCTAAAGTCTAGTGTTTTTGTTATTTAATGAGCGCGTTAGAAATATGCGCCTATAAGCGGGACGACAAAGTGGGTTTACTTATCACACACATGGATGCGCGGCAGCACAAAATGTAAAAGATTTTTATTGAGTGTCTTGGACATAAATGAGGAACGATTATGAGACGTTAGAAGGCGTAAAGAGCTGCTTCACCTGTAGCCTGTAAGTAAATAAATGCTTTGCTTTAAAGCAACACTATGTAGTTTTTTTACATTTAAATAATGTCTCTAAAATTATTTCAGTGATAGAACAACTTTTAACTGGACAAATTGTACTGTTGCTGCAACCTGAGCAGCCTCCTAGCTGCAGAGGTGTAAAGAGTAGCTGAAAGCCATACTTGAGTAAAAGTACAAATTCCTTACTGTAAAAATTACTCCACTACAAGTTACAAGTCACCAATTTAAATATGACTTGAGTAAAAGTATTAAAGTAACCCAATTTAAAAGTACTCAAGTATTTTTACTCGTACTGAATGTTGGCTCAAAGATGCACTAGTCCTCAACACAAAGAGACATTGTAGGTCTGGGCAGTGAAAACTAAGAAAGTTTATTTATGAGGTTTGATTTCCTAATATAGAAAAGAAATCAAACACCTCAAAATTTTGACCTGGCAGAACAAACACAGATTAAACATAGTCATAGTCTTTTGACTAAAATGTAATTTAGTTTTAGTCATATTTTTGTCATCTGAATTGATTTACCTTTAGTCTAATTTTATTCAACTAAATGCCATGAGATTTTGGTCTAGAAATCTACATAAAATTTAAATGTGCCATGCTGAAAAATATATAGCCTAACTTTGTGATATAAATATATGGTAACACTTTACAATAAGGTTCATTAGTTAACATTAGTTAGCTACATTAGTTAACATGAACTAATAATGAACTGCACTTATACAGCATTTATTCATCTTTGTTAATGTTAATTTCAACAATTACTAATACTTTATTTAAATCTTGTTAACATTAGTTAATGCACTCTGAACTAACATGAACAAACAATTAAAGCTTAAATTTTTATTAACTAACATTAACAAAGATGAATAAATAATGTAACAAATGTATTGCTCATGGTTTGTTCAAGTTGGTTAATACATTAACTACTGTTAACTAATGAACCTTATTGTAAAGTGTTACCAAATATTCTTATATAGGCCTATCCTAAAAAAGATATAATTTTAATATTTTAAAAAAATCTAGTAAACTAAAATTGCACCAACAGATATATGATAATGCATATTAAAAACGTGAAGTTGTTCATTTGAAAGATTAATTGTAAACACATGTAGTACGTAACCCCACTCTCTCACATAAAGTGCACTACATTTCTTCCGTCATGCATCCCTCTTTACAGTAAATACATTACAGCATACTTGATTAAATGTGAGGACAGTGAAATTGTACACTTATTATCAATCTTATAATGTACTTAAGTTACTTGGGCAATCAGTACAGGACCTCGCTGGTTTATTTTGGCTTATATAGTAAGTTATATCAAGTTATGTAACTAAGGTTAGCTGATAAAGTAGCATCAGATAATCATATAAACATTTGTCCTTGCCTTTGAGTTGCGGGCTGACCCTCCAGCAATCGCGCATTACTTTTGTTTTGATTGTAGCATCACATGTTTAACAAAGGGTCCCTTGACTGAAGCAAATGTGATATGCATCCATATGTTTGCTCTTTATCTCTTCTTTCAGTCCAGACGCGAACTTTTCTCTACAGTTCATGACATACGCAGCACGCAGATGTCCCGCTACGGTGGCTCAACGCAAGCCATTCAGCGTTTGACATCAAAGTACCGCGAGACCAGACTTCTCCATATGCATTTGATTCGCTCTCGCAGTACTTTGATTTCATACAATTGCTCTGCGCAGAGCCAAATGAAGTCCCTCAGTTGTGTGTGTGCGTGTAACACCTCGCGACCACAGATTCTATCCATCATCACTCTCTGACACTTTCGTCTCGTTTTTATTTGACGAATAAACAATGTAGCGAGTAACGTTAAGTGTTATTTCAAATGTAGTGGAGTAAAGAGTACAAATACCCAATCAAAAATGTAATTGAGTAGAGAGTAAAAGTTGCCTATATTTTTGATACTCAGTACAAGTACAAAGTAGCCCAAAAAATACTTAAGTACAGTAACGTAGTACATTTACTCGAGTACTTTACACCTCTGCCTAGCTGCTACAAGCACCCTCTGAAAGTGGCAGTGGAGGGTAGGAAACACGGCCCCGCCCCTCCCCCTGCCTGCAGAAGAGTGTCTGATACCAGGCACTGTTGCGCTTTTCAACCACATGGGGGAGCTGTAAGTCATTTTTACATGGAAACTTCTCGGTTACGGATGTAACCCTCGTTCCCTGAAGGAGGGAACAGAGACGTCACGTCGTGACCGACGAATTGGGAACTCGCTTAGAGAGACCAATCTGCTCGAATACTACTAAAACGCCAATGAACTTGGCATTGAGATATTTGCATAATGCTGGCGCCGCCCCGCCAGGTGCGTATATAAGCAGCAGGTGCAAATAGGGAAATTAGCTTCTTATTCGCTGAGAAAGCCGGAAAGTGTGACCGGCCGTAACAGCAGGTGGCAGCACCTGTGGCGACGGGACGTGACGTCTCCGTTCCCTCCTTCAGGGAACGAGGGTTACATCCGTAACCGAGACGTTCCCTTTCAGTCGGTCACTACGACGTCACGTCGTGACCGACGAATTGGGAATCCCTATCAAAACGCCACTAGGGGCTGACCTCTTCCAGTGACTGCGTAAAAGCCCTCCGGTTCCACTTAAGGAGGAGGAGGTAGGTTTTAAGGCAGAAGGCCGGGCACTAGATGTTCCTTTAACCCCACAGAAGTGCCAGCGACTGGGAAGCGCCCTACCTGAGCGGGATAGGAACGCTGCGGAAGCCACCACCCGTCTTAAGGGCTAATGGTGGGCGAAAGTCAACCGTAGTTGAGGAAATAAGACAGCCGTGGCTGTGTAAGCAAAGCAGTGCTCTGCTAAGGGAAACGTGGGCTAGTAGGATTAACCCCACGGAAAAATACTCACAATGGAACCCGGTGGGACACAATGTGGGGCCCGAGCCAGACACGTAGGTTCGCGAGGATACAGCTAGTGAAAGGCTGACAGCCAATGCTCCGCAACAAAGGCTGCCAAGGCAGCGGAGGAAGAACAATTCAAACCATTACGCATTTTTGTTCTGAAGGCCTTCCATACTGACACAGTTATGAAGCATCAGTTGGAGGCTGCAAGCCGACCTGCGAGACTGTTCTCCGTGCTCCCCCTGGTGAGGAAAGAACACGAGAGGATACAGGCTCGATACGAACACTGTAGAATTTAATGAACGTATTAGGTGTCGCCCAACCAGCAGCTCTGCAGATGTCTGTTAGCGAGGAACCACGAGCGAGAGCCCAAGATGAGGCAACACTCCGTGTGGAGTGCGCTCTCAAATTAAAGGGGCAAGGAATACCTGAAGATTATAAGCCAGGGCGATAGTATCAACTATCCAATGAGACATCCTCTGCTTAGTGACAGCTTTCCCTTTCTGCTGGCCACCATAACAAACAAAGAGCTGGTCTGAGGTCCTGAGGCTTTGCGTGCGGACCACGTAGAATCGCAGTGCGCGTACGGGGCACAACAAAGCCATGGTTGGGTCTGCCTCCTCCGGGGGCAGCGCTTGCAAGCTCACCACCGGATCTCTGAAAGGAGTGGTGGGAACTTTGGGCACGTAGCCTGGTCTGGGCCTCAATGTTACACTCGAGGCAGCAGGACCAAACTGAAGGCATGAATCGTCAACAGAGAATGCATATAAATCCCCTACTCTCTTCACTGAGGCCAAAGCTAGCAGGGTCAGAGCTTTCATTGATAAAAGCTTCAGACTCGCAGACTGCAAAGGCTCGAACGGGGGGGCCTGAAGGGCTTTCAGCACCATGGACAGGTCCCAAGGAGGAATAGAAGGAGGGCGCGAGGGGTTTAGCCTGCGAGCGCCTCTTATAGTGTAATAACCAAATCATGCTGGCCAACTGATCTGCCGTTGATAAGTGAGTGAGTGACGAGCAGAAATAGCGGCGATATCAACTTTAATGGCGAAGGGACAGCCTACCATCTAACCTATGTTGAAGATATAAAGCACAATGTTAATGGGGCATTCTCTGGGGTCCTCGCGTTGCAAAGAGCACCAGGTGACGAAAAAGGTTTCATTAAGCGCGTAAGCCCGTCTTGTGGACGGTGCTCGAACCGCGTCGATGGTGTTAGATACCGTTTGCGATAAATCACCTAAACCTTGCGCGCGCTCAACGACCATACATGGAGATCCCACGGGTCGGGGCGCGAGTGCCAATGTGCCCCTTCCTAAGAAAGAAAGTCCTTCCTCAGGGGAATCCGCCAGGGAGGGCTGTCGCGAGGAGCATTAACTATGAAAAACCAATTCCCAGTCGTCCAGTACGGACGATTAATAAAAGGCTCTCCTCGTCCTGCCTGACTTTGCACAGTGTCTGTGCAATTAAGCTCACTGGAAGGAATGCGTATTTGCGCATCCCCCGAGGCCAGCTGTGTGCCAATGCGTCCACGCCGAGGCTGCCCTCGGTTAGTGAATAAAATAGGCGACAGTGGGTATCGTCCGGCGACGCAAACAGGTCTGTCTGCGCACGACCGAACTTCTTCCAAATTAGCTGGACCGTCTGGGGGTGGAGTCGCCATTCGCCGGGGCGCGCAGCTCGAGAAGCGCGTCCGCTACTGTATTGAGCGAGCCCGGAATGTGAATGGCACGAAGGGACCTCAGATGCTTCTGACTCCAAAGGAGGAGATGACGAGCGAGATGCGACAGGTGACGAGAGCGCAAAACCGCCTTAACGGTAAATAACGCAACAGTCGCAATGTTGTCGGTGTCGGCTAATACATCCTTCCCTCGCATCTCCACAGCGGAGCGTACAAGTCCCAGATATACAGCGCACCGCTCGCGGCAGTTGGGGTGCTATGCACACCCCTGAGACTGCAAGCCCGTCATACGTGGCGATCATCCCGTGCTAAGGGCATACATGCTACAGAATGCCAGGAGACCTTTCAGGGGCGCATTGTCTATCGGAAATGCCGGGTCTACCACGGGGAAGTTGGAATGACACGCAGGTGTAATGTTTACACGGTGTATGCCGGTGCGCCACGCTCTCCTCGAGACTCGATCGTAAGCCAACGCTGAAGCGGTCTCATATGAAGCAGCTCGGGCGGTGTCACAGCCGCAGCATGCTGTCATATGTCCAGGAGCTTCTGAAATTGTTTCAGAGGGACCGCGTACTTCCCTCGAATTAAACCGAGGCAAGTCAGAACTGACTGGTTGCGCGCTCTTGTTAAACACGCCAATTAGTCGATCGAGTCTTATTTCCATACTGAGAAAAAGGATCCTCTGCACGGGGCAAAGTTGCTCTTTCCCAGTCGACCTGAAGACATAAACGAGCGAGATGCCGAAGCATTAACTCTGTGTTCGCGCACGTCTGCCAAGAACGGGCTATTATAAGTCGACGTACATAAAAGCAGAATGCGAACAACCCTCTCTCTGATATTTTAAAGCCGTGACTAGCACATGGAGACACGGAGAGAGAGAGACAGCTCGAATGATGTACTTAGTATTAATATGCCCACCCCACGACGCAGAGCGAAAAACGGTCTAGAGCGAGGGGAGATGGACACATAAAGTACACGTCTTACAGGTCTAAGGCTGCAAACGATCTGAATATTGAAATACGAGCCTCGGCGTTATCGTCCAAAAGAACACCTTTGTAGAGCCGGTGCGTAAATCAAATCGATCGTAACCCGCCGCGTATTTTGGGTACTATGAGATAAAGGCTGGAAAAACCCTATCATCATCATCATCTCGGTAAGAGGGACCGGCTCGATACATCCTTCGCCAACAGGACATCGACCTTTGCACGCAGTACATGTGCATCGGGCGCTTTCACCACAGTGAAACGAAAGCCCGAGAATTTTGGGGTGTGCCGGATCTTGTAACCGAGGCGGATTGTGCGTAAAACCCAACGAAACGGGCTGGGAACTGAAGCCAAGCACCCAGGCACCGTACGAGGAGAATTAACGACACTACCGAAGTACCCGCGGTGGGGCAGCGAAGCGAGACAGGTGGGACTGCCGGTGCGTCTGCTGTGACAGCATAAGCATCTACAGTATGTGTGTGTGACACTGACCTGAGCCCGCTGAGGGTGACGGTCGTCTGGTCTCCTCAGCGGAGAGCACAGACTCCGAGGAGGGTGCTGGTGGTCCCGTCTCCTCAGCGGAGAGCTGGAACTCCTCAGGACACCCGCTGGCGATAGAGGAGAGGGAGGAAGAGCACGTAAATGCCCGCTCACATCTCTCTCGATCCTCTGGAGACCTGGAGAAGGAATAGGAATGCACTCTTTTTGTGGTCTTGTGGGTGCCGGCTGAGAAGCCGGCGGAACAGAACAAAACGAAACCAAAGATTCTCCACCCGGCCCTCTACCGGTGGAGGGAGCGATGCCATCACCGTCTCCCGTAGAGTGATCCCATCCGAATCCAGGTCGCCCGTCTCAGGGCCGCTTCGATTTCCGTTTACCACGGGAAGCGGGTGGGGCGGGCGGGGCGGGCTGCCGACGGCTGTTCCCCCTCCGTGGCCTGGAAGATGTTCTAGTGGGGGGGGTGGAGGCAGCCGCCGCAGGGCGCCCTCGGCGAGGAGCAGACGGGGCCGCCGGCGCTGGAGGGCGAGATGCAGGTCGCTTGCGCCGGGGCATGATCTGAGCGATCGCCTCCGTCTGCTTCTGGGCGGCGGAGAACTGCTGGGCAAAAGACTCCACCGACTCACCGAAGAGACCAGCCTGGGACACGGGAGCGTCTAAGAACTTGTTCTTCTCCGCATCCGACATGTCCGCCAGACATAGCCATAAGTGGCGTTCCTGGACCACCATCGTGGACATGGCACGACCAATCGCCTGCGCTGTCACCTTCGTAGCGCGAAGAGCCAGATCAGTGGCAGCCCGGAGCTCCGAAAGGACAGGCGAGTCGTGTCCTCCCTCGTGCAGATCCCTCAAGGCCTTCGCTTGATGAACCTGCAGCAACGCCATTGCGTGCAGGGCTGAAGCCGCCTCTCCACATGCCTGGTGGGCAGCGCCCGTTAAACCGGAGGACTGTCTGCAGGCACGAGAGGGGAGGGTTGGGCGGTCCTTCCAAGAGGGAGCGTGAGCCGGACACAGTTGCATCGCGACAGCACGCTCCACGGGAGGGATCCCCGTGTAACCCTTAGCGGCTCCGCTGGTGAGGGAGGTGAGGGGGGAGGGCTGAAACGGCCGTAATCTCATGGAAAACGGCGACTTCCAGGTTCTAGTCAGCTCCTCGTGCACCTCGGGGAAGAAAGGCACCGGTGGAGAGGGTTGTGACACCCGGGCAGCTCCAAAGAACCAATCATCCAGGCGGGACGGCTCGGGCTGAGGGGGGGAACCCACTCTAACCCTACGGTCTCCGCCGCTCGAGCGAGCACGGCCACCATCTCTGGATCGAACTCCGGCGTCCCAACCCGACCAGAGGGAGGAAGGGCGTCGGGGTCCACGTCAGGGGGAGGAGGCCCACCCTCGGATGCTGCGGCGTCGGTGGACCCGGAGGGAGGCACAATGGATTCTAGAGACATCGTAGAACACGACGCTGAAGTCTCCATAGGCACATCAACCAGCTGTGGATGAGGAGGCTGAGAGCATGAGGACGAATCCCCCGACCGGCTCAGCACAGTGATGCGGAGGTCGTCCTTTGAGAGCTTTACAGCCGCACCGTGGCGGCGTTCAGCACTCGCATGACGAGGGTTGCGCTTTTCCCGGAGGAAAGACAACCGTCTCCGCAAATCCACAAGGGACATGCTCTCGCAGTGAGAACACTTACCCCCAGCGAACGCTGCCTCTGCGTGCTCGATGCCCAAACACGAAAGACAACGCTCGTGACCGTCCTTCGGACCCATGTATTTGCCGCACCCAAGATCGCACGGACGAAAAGCCATCCTGAAAAGGACGCTGATGTCCGGATATACGAGAGAGTGGCTGCCTTTAACAAGGCACAAAGCTCTCTCGTATCACTCTTTTAGGGAAATTCACTCAGATGCTTAGTTGATGAGCGCACAGGAAGGCAACGCACACACTAAACTCAAAAACAACAAACAGATGTAGAGCCGTGGAATAAGCGAAGCGTCCGCTGTGGTACTGCTAGTACAACCAACTTCAGCAATCAGATCCCAACAGAGTAGAGTAGCTTCTCAGTAGCAGATACTGCAGGCTTTCGAAGCGAATAAAAGCTAATTTCCCTATTTGCACCTGCTGCTTATATACGCACCTGGCGGGGCGGCGCCAGCATTATGCAAATATCTCAATGCCAAGTTCATTGGCGTTTTAGTAGTATTCGAGCAGATTGGTCTCTCTAAGCGAGTTCCCAATTCGTCGGTCACGACGTGACGTCGTAGTGACCGACTGAAAGGGAACTACAAAGTGTTGCTTTAAACAAATGCATCTGTTTTTAAATGTTTTTTAAATGCTTCCTCACGGATTTATCGTATATGATGACGCTGTACCTGTGAATATGGTGAGATGAGAAACAATTTTAAGTAATGCATTTTTTTTTTAAAACATGGCGCTGTCCAAGTGCTGAAATGGCTCTCCGTACGTTTGTAAATTCTTTATCTCTAGTTTGTATTTAGTACAAACCTTTTCTTGCATATTTGCAAATTATTTTATGAGATTACAATGATTATGTAGGATATCAATACATTTACAGCAATTAAAAGCCTGCTAATTTTACTTCCATGACTGAAAGAAAACGGCTTTTAAAGGTATTAATCCAAAAAAATAATAATAATTTCAATACAAATTAAAGCAGCACAATATTTGAACATTAATCTTAAACCGGGGGTCTTCTTCCGCCACTTAGTTTTTAAGTTTAAAAATTCCGCTTTCTAACTAGGGATTAGGAATGGCGCCAGCGCAACTGGCTTTTAAAGGGGATGAGAGCTGAGACTATCATTGGTTTATTGCACGTTACACCCAAAACACACCCATTACTCATTACGAAAATAGGAACAGAACAACCCTTTTAGGCCGTGCGCTTGGCGCATAAACCATTTTTCCTGTCTTTAAATTAGCAAAAGTGGGTTCGGAGTGGGTGCACTTAGACAATACACTTCGATCGTTAAAATAGGGCCCGAAGACTCATGTGAAATTTCAAAATCACTTTTATTAAAATAGTATATGATGACAATAAAATTCAAAAGGATGGTTTTCCTCCCTGTTTAACAATATACAGATGTACAGCATGCGAGCTGGTTAGAAAGCAAATGTCTAACAGTGTTGTACATTTCTACCAGATCTTTTGTGGCAAAGAAAGAGGGATATATCAGACCGTACTGATATAGATGGAATATTGTCTCATCCCGTATCACACTGGAAAAATACTGATATATTATTACCAAATCTCGATATACTGCCCAGCCCTAGTATACAGTACATTACTGTTGGTGCCACAAGAAAAACAGCAGCTGAAGATATTACAGTGGTGTAAAATGAGCTGATTCCTGTAATTTTTAAAGAGTTAGGAGATCCAGTAATGCTTGGGGGCAAATTGCAAGCAGCAAATTAATGCAATTAATCAGGGGTGATTTTCTGCAACTCACAGTGGGGTTGTTGCTCTGGGGTGGTATGTTGTGGGTTTTAGTGGTGTGAATTTAGGTATGCATGCAAGATGAGGTTCATCGGACCTTTCAATAAGTGACAGTTTTCTTTGGAACCCCTTCTCAGTGCAGCAATATGGTGTTTTGGGGGGTGTAGTGTGTGCACGTACACACACACACTCACAGGATGGTGATGGACAAAACATCAAACACACTGAACACATGTCAATCTATGCCTTCATTCCAACAGCTCAGTGTTGGTCTGATCTTCTATCAAAAAAATAATAATTTGCATAAACACGGCATCTAAAATTAAAAATCACACCTCTGTGTGAAGTTGTGTCGATGTGTCAAGATTTGATTTATTGAAGCATTCCAAATCCTTCAACCGTTTGTTTGCTTTTCGTTTCTACCTTTAATTTGTGCCTTCCTCACTCTTAATTTAGAACCAAGCACAGCTGTCCCTAAAAAGCAAAAAATCTCTTTTTATTAGTTATTTATTTATAATATGACATTGATAGACACCGAAACTAATGAGTAGGTTAACTCTTCATATCATGTTGATACCTTTCCTACAGTATGATACTGACTTTCTCTCCAGATCAAACGCACACTTGTTCATTTTCCTCCTCTCACGCACACTATAGACGAGAGGAGGCAGATCTTTATGCTCAGGAGAGACACTCGGAGAACGAAAGAGCTGATAAAGAGGAAGCGCTATGTCAGCAGTCTGAGGTAGCTGGGTGCTGTGAGATAGCTCATCAATAGACTCTGCTCTGAATACTTAAACAGCCTCGAAGCTTAAAACGCATACCATCTAACTTTTCAGCACATCCACTATTAAAATATTTAGTGCCCTTACTGTACTGGACAATCATATAAACGCATCTTTATCTATAAAGGCAGAAGGTAAAAAAATACAAATTACAAGTGTAACTTGTTTATTCGACTACCAAAGGTCTCGTTTTTCCTGGGTTTTTGAAGCTATGATTGTGTTTATGGTTCGCAATATGACATGTGTTTATGTTTCGCGTGTAAAAAAAAATGCTGTATTTTACAAACAATTTACTTCACACAATTTAATTTGTCCTAAAACAGGCAGATGTCTACCTTGTTCTATGAAGTTCCTCCTTCTTTATAATTTTGCAGGTATTATTTATGGTCATTACACATTAAATAAAGTTTGAAAATGGGATAAGGAAAAATGGGACCTTTAAATAACTCAACTGCAAATAAAATGTAATATAAACTACCAAAACATCTAGTGGGTCAGCACAGTGCATGTATTTGATATTAATAAGGAAATAATTATCTGTGATTTTTTTTAAACAAGAAAACAATGTACAAAAATTTAAGAAAAACTACTACTTGTGCATTAACAACTTTCATAAGACAGACAGACAATAACCCTTGTTAAATAAGATGAAAGGATAGACTGATAGCAGGTAGTATATAATACAGGTAGTATAATGCTACTCAAGTTAAATTATACAATTAACAAATAACTTTTGGGATTTATGTTAAAGAGTAACTAAACCCCTGGTGAGAGCGTGACTCCACCCACTGGCAATATCTGAAAAATGCAAGAAAAGTGGGCAGATCCCAACGAAGATAGAGGGGACGAACTAAGCTCGTATCAAGTGTGTGGTGAGATCGTAACAAGGGCGTGGTGAGCTTGAACCTGCTTACGTCACGAGTCATTTTTTGGACCCAACATCCAATAGGAAAATTCAACTGCAGTAGCCATCGTTCAACCTGAAGAGGGCAGCAATCAGACGTTTTTACACCATATATTGTAGTATTGAAACACTTTATATCCAAATGTCAAAAAAATTACTAAAATCAATGAACAGCACTAATAAAGCATCATTCTTACAGATCATTTACTAAAAAAGGTTGATTTAGGGTTTAGTTACTCTTTAAAGACCGCAACATAATATGATAGCTGAAATGTTGAGTCTTCCTGCAGTTAAACAAAATTTTGAGACAACATAAACTTACCTATGTTTTCACCCCTATAACATGCAGTCCAGAACTGGGCTGTTATCACAGTCTGCATGATCCTTCAGATTGAAATAGATTTCCGGTTTCCCAATCTGTTGAGACACAGAGCATATGGAGTTATAATTGAAGGCAAGATGGATGTCAGATTAACCAACACCTAACATACTCTCCAGTTGTAGTGTGTGTCTCGAATGCAGAGCAAACCCCCATTTTATTCCCTATTTTCGTATTAGTATAGTATCCTTAAACACATCAAATACATCTTTCAACATGGACAGCGGTTAAAAAGTACCCATGTATTCTTAACCCGTTAAGTGGCACTGTCCCATGAGCAGGACGCCTTAGTTTACTTCAATATTTTCCATGTAAATGTTATGTCTATCACAACAAACTATATATTGTTGGAAAAGTCTAAGCCTCTAGAATACAGTGTTTTATATAATAAATTATGTAGGATGAGTAATTGATAGTTCATTGTATGTATAGCAGTAATACCATGTTTTTAACGTAAACAATCTTGACAAACTATATTGTTGGAAAGCTCTAAGTGTGTAGTTTTCATAATTCATCACCATTTTGGGATAATTATGACGTAGTGAGAGTCCGTTTCTAAAATGTCACGGGGCCACGAGTAGGCCTAATTTGTTTATAACCCTAAACCCAACTCTGAACCTAAAAAATCATGACAAACTATATATCACTAGAAAGCTCTCAGAATGTAGTTTTCATATTCCAAGGTCATCTGATGATAGGAATTATGTAGTGACAGAGTTTTTTTTGTTAAAGCGTAACTAAACCCCTGGTCAGAGCCTGACTCCACCCACTGCAATATTTGAAAAATGCAAGAAAAGTGGGCAGATCCCAATGGAGATAGAGGGGACGAACTAAGTGTGTGGTGAGATCGTAACAAGGGCGTGGTGAGCTTGAACCTGCTTACGTCACGAGTCATTTCTTGGACCCAACATCCAATAGGATAATTCAACTGCAGTAGCCACCGTTCAACCTGAAGAGGGCAGCACTCAGACGTTTTTACACCATATATTGTAGTATTGAAACACTTTATATCCAAATGTCAAAAAACTTACTAAAATCAATGAACAGCACTAATAAAGCATCATTCTTACAGACCATTAACTAAAAAAAGTTGGTTTGGGGTTTAGTTACTCTTTAAATAACCCCCCCCCCCATAGGAATGCATATTAATCATTATATATTCATAAAACTATATCCTAGTATAAATCTTAAAAAATGTAGAGAAACTATATATTGTTGGAAAGCTCTTTGAATGTAGTATCATATTTCAAAAAAATTTGCGGTAATCATAATGCAGTGGCAGTAATTTATTAATTTGTGACAAGAGCATGCAACAAACCATTGACACCTAGTGGTCGTTGTTGGTAAAACCACTAAAAGTGTGACACAAAACTCATTTTTTTGTGATTTTAACTTGAAATTTGGATCAGAACTACTTGAGACTTATGGCTTAATGTTTGCATTATTACTTTTGTGAAACATTTACATTTTAATTTTATTTATAAAATTTATATGTTATGGAATTATTTGTATTTATTATAATAAATGTAAACTGCTATAACAATTTATTTATTTAATATTTTCACCTGTTGACACTTCTGTGAAAACCCCCAAAGTGTCCTCTTTAAAACAAGACAAAGATTAGGCTTTTAGACCAAAAAATGCCAGAGTTATATAAATTTGAAGGTGTATATCACATTTTCACCCCCCCCCCCCCACACACACACACACTCGGAGTGGTTAAACAATATATAATCTTATAAACATTGTACATGTCAGTTGGAAAAACTGTGACATTTTTTATGTTTAATGAAATGCATTTACAAACAGCTTGAAAACATTCTTTCCCTAGGATATAATAACTCTTTTTGCCTAAATAAACTAACAAACATACATAAATATATAAATATGACAATAATAATAATAATGATAAATAATAATAAAAATAGGCAAAATAATTTAGGATAGTGTGCGCATTGACATAATATCTTTAGAAAAAAAAAAAAATAATATGCTTATTTAGATTATATTGTTTTTTATTTTATTAGGTGATCATATTTAAACCGTACGGTCAACCTAATACATCAAACTGACGAATTATGAGCAAGAATAAACAGGTGTATGCTATGCAGGAGTGTTTTCAGTATTAAGTTATTGTAAATAAAGACTACATCATTCGTTTTTTTCCAACCCATAATAGGGTCAAATATGGACCCAACTACAAGTTAAAACAATATTTTTTGTGTAAATTTAGACCGTATATTTAATATTGATGGTGATGTCATATACATTTTAGACATTTTTTACTTTATTTTCATAGTGGGTGTATGAATTGAATTAAGTATTTTACTTTATTTTTAATGTTTTAATTTTTGAATGATTAAAATTAATGCACCTGAAAAGGAACTTTATATCGAGAGCGAGGATTTGCTATTTCACTTGCTTTGATCCCTCCATCCTCACTTGCCATCCCTGCATGCTTCATCCTAAGGGGGTGGAGCTAAGAAGCAAGTCAAGGAAGTGAGGAAAGGAAAAGAGGATGCGCAAATAAGAAATGGGAAGCACCCCAGGTAGTACAGACTTCGGTCATGTCTGAGTAAATGTGAGGTTAAAAGTCAAAAGGAGGGTAAGAATAGTGTCATGAAGACAGAAGGCACGCGCTCATGCACAAACACACATACAGTCTAGCCACATCAATCTTCAGGGTGGAGCTAAATCAAATCCAATGGCTTTCCTTTGACCCTTTCAAAGCTTTTTCATTTTCATTGCCATAGAGACGAAATCATATCGACCAACTGGGAGAGTTCAAACCAACTAAGTGAAAACCGTATGTGTGTGTGCATGCACATCATGTGTGGCGCCTTTGTTTGTGTGTGTCAGTATCTCGCTGATTTTATCTTCCTTCAGTTTCATTCTCTCCCCATTCTATGTCCCGAAGGTATATCAGCGAGAAGACTGCAGAGTAAATTGTCCCAAATTGAGTTCCCTCTCCTCGCCAGAGACAGGCCACATCTCTGCCGTTTAGAGGCGCAGGGAGGAAAAAAAGGGAAAAACAATCTCGACACACTCAGGCTCTTAACAATTTTCTCTAATTTCTCTTCCCCCCACCCCACCACAGCGTTTCTTCTAACTGATTCTCCATTGCTTGTCCGTCTCTATCCATTCCATTCCCTCGTATTTCTTTCCTGCCGCGTCCTTTGTCTTCTGCGCTATCTATCTTCCACCTCCCCCACTCGTTCTCCTTCAGTATGTGTTTTCTCGCTCGCTCGCTCTCCTCTCTGACACACTACCCATCACAGTGGACCCCGAGGCGGTAGAGTCCCGCTCTGACAATAATCACATAGTAAGTTTATAATGCTGCCAGGGCCGAGCCTAGCGCAGTGCATACTGTTCCCTGGGCTCTCCCACACCCCATTACACTCAGTGGGAGCTGAGTTCAGCCGGACGGGATCTGTACTGATGTATGGAGGCAGGGGACAGATCTGCCCCATGCTGCGTGGATGGGGTCTATGTCTGGTCACATGCGGCCGCAATACTAACACCAGTGGACTGAACCGAGGCTGTCTCCATTCAACCTTGTACTAATGCTAATACTGTTTGTCTAAACCAAAAAGAAAAAAGGTGTCATACATGCGTTATTTTATCTTGTTGAAATATAGTGAAAAAACTTTATTTTACACAAAGTGAGTATACAGTTTTGAGTAAAATTCTTTCAAATTTTATATACTTTATAAAACTCTGGGTAAAAATAACCCAGGATATTTAGAGTCTACTAGCAAGACCATACAACCACTTTAATTTGACATTGAAGATGAGTGTAGTGTAAGCTCACAGTCGATAAACCCTACTGTGAGTTATTCTAATAGTAGAGGCTTCTTTTCACTGTTTCTGCTTAAATGTCAACTTCAATAACATGCCTGTCATCTTCAGAGTATATTATACTATTTTAGCATGACTGACTCGATGACTGACTAAACTACCTTAAAAATGACTGTCAAAGTACGACCCAATGGTGACAGTAACTCATGGAAATGCCTGTAAAGGTATTTCACAGATGCCTGAATAAAACTACACACAGACTTATGCAACAATATTTTAGGTACAAGTTCAGACCACAGCAGAGAAGATCTTCATCACTTGTACTTGAAATTTTTTGTGTAAAAAAAAAACTTTAATTATACCATAATAATACTATATTGAATATTGAATTTAAAGGTGCAATGTGGGACTTTTAGAAGGATCTCTTAAAATGTAATATAATATCCATAACTATATTACCAGTGTTTTTTACCTTACATCAGGGATCTTCAACTACTATCTACTCTTCTTGGAAGGCCAGATTTTAAAATTGTAAATATGATGCTATATATATTATGTTGTTTTTGTTATTTTTTCATAAATAAAAACAAAATGCATTTTTTTTAAAAGATGCACATTTCTTGTATCCAGTATTTTTGCCTTTTAATTACTGAAAACTCATATTTTCTTTTACATATTTTAAAAACAATTGCAAGAACCAAATTTTAATAGTTCAACTATGAACATTACACAAAAAAGTGCAAGTGTAAATACTCAACGCATGTAGAGCTCTTAAACTTCTTTTGTTTATAACTGTTTAACTTTCACAAATTGTTACATTTAAAGTATTCACAACATTTAACTCCTCATAACTAAAATTGCACTTCATGTTTTCTTTTTTAATATTTTAAAGATACATAGGCTAAAACGCCCTTTAATTGTACACTACATGCAGACACGACGGCCAGAGTTCGCCCCCTAGTGGCAGTCATAATGAAATGTCAGTTTAATCGTAAATCCATGTCAAGGCAAGAGCTTTTACTTACTGTATGTATGCATTTATACTTATTCATTTACTTATCAGTAATCAATAGTTTTTAAAGGATTCAAGTGTTTCTGATTAAGATAAACAAAAAATCATTAATAATTTTCACCTTGCACACTTAAATACATCACTTCCTGTCAGCGTGTCACACGGTTAAGTCGCACAAGTTAATTTTTTATGCATCCAAAGCTCAAATTGGATCCGATAATTACGCACCCGCAGATGATTGGCATCATAGACATTACATGGTTGGCATCCCACACAGCCCATTTCTGACTCTCTTTCCGTTTTTTTGGCCATCATTTGTCATGTGGAAAGGTTGAAGTAACCACACTGATTTTAAATCAGACAAAGATGACGGCGGGCGCATTTGGCCCACGGGCCACCAGTTGACTAGCCCTGCATTACATTGCTTTTATTACCTTAGAATGAGCCGTTTCTACAGTAGCCCTAAATGGACAAAATGCTCTACAAAGTGCTATTCGTCCCTACGTTGTCTCAGATGACAATATGTTTGTCCTGTGGCAGCTACTGTAGCTTCTCTTTGCGAAATTAAGGTTGGTTGCAATTCGCAATCTCACCACTAGATGCTGCTAAAAAAGCATTACTCCTTTAATGCAAGAAGTCAAGGTGTTACAGTTGCAACTATATATTAAAGGAAAACACCACCGTTTTTCAATATTTTACTACGTTCTTACTACAAAATAAAATGTGGCGATTTTTTTAAGCAGAAAAAAGTGAGAACTATATTGTATGGCGGAAGAGCACTTCAAACTTGGCGCACACTAACATAATCACTCCTGACTACTCCTTTCACTCAAACCTCCGTCTATATTACTGCGCCCGAGGTCGAAGTTCTGCAAACACATTGCTCTACCGCCATACAATATAGTTCTCATTTTTTATATGTTTAAAAGTTACCACATTTTATTTTGTGCCACCATACTTACCATACTTGTGCCACTTGTAACTACTCATGTAACAGTTTTTTAATAGGGAAAACATGAAAGTGTTTGGTGGCTTTTAAATTCATCCCTGTTTGGAACCTAAAGGAATGAATGGGCCTAGGCTTAATGCTAACACATTCACGACTCGCTGTACAAAGATGAAGTGCACGCATTGAAAAAGATAGGTATGTATTAATTTGTCCAAATTGAGGTAAGAACATAGTAAAATATTAAAAAAACTGTGGTGTTTTCCTTTAAATAAGAAAACACTTTAAGCTATACAATAATATAGCAGTTGTTTGGCACAGGTTTTCACCATAATTCCTCCCATTATATCAAATTTCAATACGCATCAGCAAATATATACACTATAGTCAGGTAAAAGTTTAAAAAAATAATCCAAAACTATCAGTGAGGGCAGTACCCTTTAAAATGTCCTAATATGTAACATTTAGGTACAGATATGTAAACATTTGGTACCAGTATGTACCTTCGAGGTACTAATATGAACTCTTTAGGTGCAAAGATGTGCTTTATAAAAGGGCACTGCCCCAGTGACCCCAGCCAAGGATTTTATTTTTACAATTTTTCTATCCAATAAGATTCCACAGACCTCTCATATTTAATGAGTTCAGTTTGAGAAAGTAATCTGAGTCATGGTCAGCAATTAAATATGGGAGAGAACTGTCACTATCAATTACACACCTTGAGTCTCTACATCTCGACTAGGATCACGCCTCAGAAGGCCATCAAAACGCTGATCATCTCTATCAGCTCCTGCGCGACACACAGCCTAATCACATCTGGATTTAACATGATAATCACATTTCATGAGCGTATCAGTGTAACACAATGCAAAAGCACCCACAGCATTAATTACAGAAGTGTTTAGATGATATGCATGAATATTACACGAATAATACAAAGGAATTGAACTTTGACCTAAGCAACAAATTTATATTGAAAAACAAAATTTCTACCTACTTCCCTCCTTCCTGTTTTATTTCTATACAGTGTATTAATAAAGCTCATAAGTGCTTCTAGAGTTCTGCCCGTCTCTCTACAGAATGAACAAATGTTCATTTAGGGAGTTGGCAAAGAAAATTCAATTTATTACTAAGATCACATTTTTTTAAGCCGTTCTTCTGCTTCTGGGAAATGTTGCATAAGCTGCGATGAACACCACGTAAAATCTACCGGAAAAGAAAAAAAAATCAATAACAGTTTTGCAGACGATGACACGTTTTTCTTTACAAAAATGCTGTTTTAATTTCACACCAAAGCCAATAATAGTTCCTAAATGCAATATTCTGAAACGCCGGCAGTTAATTGACAACTACATAAAGGAAGTCAGGTTGCGTTAATGCTCGAGGTATCCTGTGGCTCAAAGACCAACGGGGATCGGGTTGTGATGAATAATTCTAACCCGACACAGCTGAAGTGTGTGCGAGTGTGAGCGCTTCATACCACACAGGTATTTTACTCTCCTGACATGTCTATCACCTGCTGCCAGGGGCTGCTCATGCTGTCAGATCTAAAAGATGACAGGCGAGAAGAACCGAAAAACAACTAAATAAACAGAGACATCAAAACGAGAGGGAGAACCGTACGAGCCGGGCCCTGACTTGCGCGTGTCCGTGCGCGCAGAGCTCTTGCTGGGTACGTTGTATGTCAGTTGCCCACACAGAAACCATAATCGTAAACTATGTGGAACACATGTCCCCTCGGGGGTGTGCAGACACATACTGGGATGGCATGGCCCTGTGCGGTAACAAATACACAGATACTGTAAACACACACTCACACATGGGATCTAACGGCACTTTTGCTTCTGCTGTGGACCTGCAATCTGGAGGTGATGATGCAGTTTGTACTGTATAAAAAAGGAGAGTGCGTGTGTGAGAAGAAAGCAGAAAGAAAATAAAAGTGATAGGTTTGCTAAAAAGGTTGCAGGGTTTTAGAAGTGGGAAAAGGTTGAGGCTTAGAAGGGCACATATGAGTGGGGTGGGGTGCAGGGGGAATGTGGAAGTGCAAAAGGAGTGAAGGTAATGGAGACTAGGGTAAAGGAGTTTTGGGTATAAAGGGTCGCAGCATAAAGTCATAAACACTGTTGAAAACTTTTGAGACGTTGGAAAAATGCACACCGGTCTGGGACAAATCCCAGTCCACCACAACAAAACAAAAATAGAACAATGGATGGCTCTTGTCAACTAATGACAGTTCAACACAATAGTTAACACAGTTATTACATTTAAAGGGACTCTCCATTTTTTTTGAAAATATGCTAATTTTCCAGCTCCCCTAGAGTTAAACATTTGATTCTTATTGTTTTGGAATCCATTCAGCCAATCTCCGGGTCTGGCGCTACCACTTTTAGCATAGTTTAGCATAATCCATTTAATCTGATTAGACCATTAGCATCGCGCTCAAAAATAACCAAAGAGTTTTGATATTTAAAACTTAACTCTTCTGTAGTTACATTGTGTACTTAGACCGACAGAAAATTAAAATTTGCGATTTACTAGGACGATATGGCTAGGAACTGTACTCTCATTCTGGTGTAATAATCAAGGACTTTGCTGCCGTAACATGGCTGCAGGAGGCGAAATGATTTTACGCAGCAACCGAAAATAGTCCCCTTAGTATCATTCAATAGCAGGGAACTATTTTTGGGCACTGCGTAATATCATTGCACCTGCTGCAGCCATGTTACAGCAGCAAAGTTTACTTTTGAGGGTGATGCTAATGGTCTAATCAGATTCAATGAATTATGCTAAGCTATGCTAAAAGGGGTAGCCTCAGACTCAGAGATCGGCTGAATGGATTACAAAAGGTAAGAATCAAATGTTTAACTCTAGGGGAGCTGGAAAATTAGCATATTTTCAAAAAAAAGTGGTGTCCCTTTAATGTTAAAGATTATGACAGCAAAACAAATAATGATGATTGGAAAAAAAGTGTCACTATTGGGATATTGTATATCAATGCACTTTGAGGGGTAAACTGAACATTCAGTCTTCACATACTGCTCAAAAACTTGTCTTAAAAGTCATTTGCCATTGATGTTCTGTTCTAGGGTCAGTGGATCTCCAGGTGTGTGGACGCATATGGAGCCATCCTATGATTAAATATCGGAAAATTATAAAAAAAAAAAAGTAATGTTAGAGTATCATCCTAAATGAATAAACATTATGTAACTCAAGTAAAACTTTATGCCCGCATTCAAATCATTTCCCGTGAACACAAGTCTATTTTTCAGCTCCACTATATTATTAGGGGTCTGTTCTCTGTTGCGCAGGTGTATTGAATTAAATGCTGAACAAATGACTGTAAATTTATTCAGATTAACATGCATTACCTGAGTCCAAATATGTTTATTGGGGCTACACGTTTGCAGTTTCATTCTTCATACGGTATATACACGCACATGTGTGTGTGCGTGTCTACGTGGAGTTTTATTAAAGACAGGACTAGGGGGTGGCGAGGCGCTCTGGGTAATTTTCTTACAAAGTGCTTTAATCCATCACGCGGCCAACATGTGGCCTTTCCAGTAATACATCATCTCACCCTGCAGAGCATACAGCATCACTCCTGCACTGCCTTGCTCTTTCTCCCTCTCTCATTCACTCATTCTCTCTATCTCCCGTGCCTACAGATATGTAGTCTCGTTTCTGTCTCTCTGTAGCCTAAGTCGGACCGTTGCTCTCATCACTTTTTCATCTTAATTCCTATCTCAAAGAACTCGCAGGAAGACGCAGCAAGTACATTGAGGAGAGAAAAAGAATAGAGAAAATAACAGACAGTGTGTGTCTGTCTTTCTGCCCTGGCCTAAACCTGCCCCCTTTTCAAGTACACAGAACATGGTAGCCATACCCATCACACAAGCTTGGTCACTGCATTACTATACCGCTGTGTGCCACATGAATACACACATATATACAAACACTCCTTTCACGTCCCTGCAGTATGTACCTACAGCATCCGACATCCAGCAAAGCATTCACACAGAATCCAAAAACTTTAAAGTAAATGTACATTTAATGCGATAAAATGTGAATCTATGCAGGTGCACGAAAGAATTTACACATGCCCACCACCATTGAACTAAACTATTTGGACCATTTTTTTCCAAAAAAATTGAAACACAGACATCAACACTTAACATCAGATAAAGGAAACAAGAGGATGTATAGATAAACAGGGGAATGAAAATTGTGATAACAGGCACATATACAGATTGGGAGATCATATCTTAAACCACTCACTTAAGTAAACTATGAAAATAAGTAAGGATGCCACAAAACAACACAAAGTGAGAGAGTGTGAACATTATGGCGCCTCTAACCCATCAATAACACTCATATTGTTAAAAATTGTTTTTATTTATTTAATCATAAGTTATCTTTCCATTGCCCTTCAAATTGTGAATTGAAAAATACTAAAAAAAAAAAAAAAACGTACATACACTCACCTAAAGAACTATTAGGAACACCATATTAATACTGTGTTTGACCCCCTTTCGCCTTCAGAACTGCCTTAATTCTAAGTGGCATTGATTCAACAAGGTGCTGAAAGCATTCTTTAGAAATGTTGGCCCGTATTGATAGGATAGCATCTTGCAGTTGATGTAGATTTGTGGGATGCACATCCAGGCCACGAAGCTCCTGTTCCACCACATCCCAAAGATGCTCTATTGGGTTGAGATCCGGTGACTGTGGGTGCCATTTTAGTACAGTGAACTCATTGTGATGTTCAAGAAACCAATTTGAAATGATTCGAGCTTTGTGACATTGGTGCATTATGCTGCTGGAAGTAGCCATCAGAGGATGGGTACATAGTGGTGATAAAAGGAATGGACATGGTCAGAAACAATTCTCAGGTAGGCCGTGGCATTTAAACGACGTTGCTCTTCTATCAGCTTGAATCAGTCGGCCTATTCTCCTCTGACCTCTAGCATCAACAAGGTATTTTTGCCTGTTTTTTGCCGTGTTTTTCCCTTTTTACACCATTCTTTGTAAACCCAAGAAATGGTTGGGCGTGAAAATCCCAGTAACTGAGCAGATTGTGAAATACTCAGACCGGCCCGTCTGGCACCAACAACCAAGCCACGCTCAAAATTGCTTAAATCACCTTTCTTTCCCATTCTGATATTCAGTTTGGAGTTCATTTAGGGTGTGGTCCTGGTCAAGACATTGAAGCAACTGCCGTGATTGGTTGATTAGATAATTGCATTAATGAGAAATTGAACAGGTGTTCCTAATAATCCTTTAGGAGAGTGTAAATCACAAAAAAAAAAGTTTTACCCTGAGACTAGTTCTAGTGCACTTAATGTGTTCCTCTAATTGCTTCTATTGTTTACCTCATTTGTAAGTCGTTTTGGAAAAAAGCATTTACCAAGATCCATCGCCATGATTTTTTGAATGACTAATCGCAAGCGGACAAATTATGTTGTAGTCACATAACAACAGGTTTTATCGACATTTAGAAAATATGGTAAAAGTTTTGTTCAAATCTTTACAAAACCATCTACTGACAACAACTATTGATTCAAGTCTGATCATTTATTCTAGCACAATGAGTTTAACTTGATATCAACCTGACGAAAAAATACAAAGACTAAGAGAAGGACAGAAATTAAGACCTCAAGAAATAGTATGAAGAGTGTCATTTTGTCTCTTTTATTAGGTATTTCCTATTGATCCTAGTGAAAGTGGGACATATAAAAGGATCTGTCCTTCTTTTATAATAGACAATATCCTTTTAATGTCACAATGCTGGCAGTAAATTTTTGAAAACGGCTATGTGGAATGGACAAAAAATAAAAATTTGGTCAAGTAATAGCTTTTAAGGACAATAGCATGTAGATGGCGTCTGATCAAAACGTTATGGACTACAAGCCACCAAACTTATTGATGTCATGGGGTATTCAAAGATCAAAGAAAAGATTCATGTATGGAGTCTCTGATGAGGTGATACCTTGTCTATACACACCAACACAACTGTGCTGAGGTAATGATATGGTAATGATATGCTAATGATATGCTAATCCAGAAACACTGTTACATATCAGCAGTGTGACAGGATTTTAGTGAGACCCTTCACCAGTGTGGAAAGGAGAGACTCCTATCCTACAGTTTATACACACATATAACAATTTCAGAATAACCTTACAGAAAATACTAGATATTATTAATTTACTTGCTGTCATTCACGCTTTATCTTTCTTTGTCATACACAAAACACAAACAATTTGAGCTTTATCAGAAATAAACTTGTGATCTTAAAAGGATTGGCATGTTCTATTACCATAAATAATAATTTCAACTTCTGATTCAATTTGTAATGTACTTACTATGAGTCTATGGGGAAAGCAATTCTGGAGGATTATATACAGAAATGTGACGCTTGTATTTTAGTTAAATCACTTAAAATAATTATTTCATATACAATGTGTGTTATTAGAGCTGAAAAGATGTTTAAAGCATCCTTTTAAAGGTTTTTTAATTATTTTTTTAGTGAATATACTTCTCATTATGCGTTACTGGTGGACATTACTGGGTTATGATTTGAGTTAATGGGATTTAACCTGGCACAGTAAAACGATTATATCAGAGTAGTGTCATGTGTTTTATTAATTTTTTTACAAGTTCATATGTTTATGCAATGCCTTTAAACCTCCAATACAAGTGAATCACTGTAAAAGCAGAATTTTTTTTCTGTCATCCCACAGATGCTATTGAAAAATGTTTAAACTGCATTATTTTCACACAAGATGCACACTAAACAGATAATACAAACACTGACCTCATATGGCAAATTAATAGACGACTGTGAATGTTTTTGGAAATCCAAACTGATTGACACATGAGTCATTTGCTCATAAATCTGAGCCCGAGCAACACATTATCAAGCAGAAACCGCATTGTGTGCGGCAAAGGTGTCAGATATTTCTCTGCCACTTCCCATGAAACCTCAAAGCCATAATAGCCGCCATTATCTGCCTGACGTGTGTCTGCGTGCATGTGCCCACACTTCACGAACAACACACGGATCCTATTTCAACCCAACAATGCACAAAACAACCTTTTGGAACACATCCTGACATGTGCCTGGACACTCATTATCACACTGTAGGACGATTAGCGACTTGTAACACACACAAAACAGCTACACACTGGCCACCGTCCAAACAAACACACACTAAAGAGCGGATTGCATTACGGTGACAATTATGGTACGCAAAGGTACAGCTTTACGACACAAGTTTCAGACCACACTGAAAACCTTCTCAAAAACAAACCCCTACCCGTTCATTTAAACCAGGCGTCAGCAGGTTTTTCATTTAGTGTGCCTGGATGCAAGCCGCAACATTTGGAGATATAATATCGCCCTTGCAGATGGAAAGATTCATCAGTGACCTTTTATGATGGGACTACAGAGGCTGAAAATTGTGACATCATTTCAGATGGAGACAGTAAAAGCAGATGCATGGGATCTCTCCAGAGTGAAAACACAAACATATTTTAATGACCTTCAAATGATCGTGAAAGGTGTGAAGGAGATGCTACGTGCAAAGTGCAGACCGCATGATGAGAAGATGTTAGCAAGATGGGGTGAAGATTTGCTTCACAGAGGGTGGCAACTTCAGGAGCCTATATATGCTATGGATGCTTTCAGCCAAATCCCTCTATTAGAAGAGAAAATGATCTTTCTACCTGTGGCACAGCTGGTCAATCCTATGTGAATGTGGGAATAGATTCATGGCATATGTAATAGAGTAAATGTCAAAGAAAGCCACAATTCTTCCTATCTACATGGAGCTCAATGGCACATATAAAACCTATTTCAACTAGAAATAAATCCTCTACATCTTGAAATCAATGCTTGAAAATGTAGTAGGGTAACTTTTGGGGAATATACGGATAATGGAAAAACATATAAGGTAGGCATTTCTGTATTTTTTTGGTGAGAAGAAGAAAGCCCTTGGGATTCTTGTGGAATACATTTTTCAATTGCGTATTTTCAGCAAATTATCAGTATATGGGGATTTCTACAGTATCTGATACCCATTCAAATGTAACGTTAGGTAACTCAAAGGATGAGGCAAATGTAGCTCCTCTGGCCATTTAAAAGCCACGCTAAGGGAAAAGGAACGAGCCGAACTTAACATATTAGGCCAGCTGAGGACCAAAATCACCAGTGACACAATTAAATTGGACTTAACAAAGAGAATTTAATGTCAATGACATTTAGCACCAGCCTAAGGCGACAGGTAAAACAGTGCAGTCAGCCATTTCTGAAGCTCGCGGGACTGACGGCAGGCCGGGATGGAGGATTAATTGAAAAGGAATGCGCAACAATTTCAGAGCAATCACTCACTGTCATTTCGCATGGTGGCGGGATGCACAACGTACGTTTACGTACAATATGCTTCGTGCTGAAGCCACGTAGCAGATAATGCAGACGAACAGCGTGAGGTACATCCCGTGATACAAAGCTCCATGGTGCGTCACAGGTTACGATTAATGCGGGCAGACGTACCAAACCTGACCTTCAAACCAAGTCAAAACAGAAGACGGCAACTTTGATGGTCAAGACATTTTGTGTCCTCGCACCTCACTTGGCGACAGGGAGGGGAAGTGAGGATATAGAAGGGGACATGACTAAGAGGGGAACAGAGCTCAAGCTGGGCCAGGCAGCAGGCAGGCCAGCATGACGCCTTCACCCTCCAATAAACTTTAGCTAAAGGTCAAACAGATGAATAATTCATTAGTCAAGGTAGAGCCAAGGCCAATATTGGCCTCTGTCCTACGCTGGCCATTTTAAAGTGTTTGAGATGGGGTTAAAAGTGGAGGGAATGGCAACGACAAAACCGCTCGGTTCGATAGCAACCACAGCGCATACATTTGATCTGTGTACATGCAAGCCCACAAATTTAATATCACAATAGTGCTATCTTTATAGGCATTTGAAATAATAAAAGCAAAACGTGCTAAGATTTCTTAATAAACAGCCGAATTAAAGTGAGCTCTATGGGTCAATGTGTGCATAATGATGGAGTTTTAAAAAGTGATCGTGCCCCATGTGTATGTGCGTGTGTGTGTGTGTGTGCAAATGTGTAGCTTGTAAAGGGCTTTTGATCAAACATGAAATATTCAAAAACCCAACTGTAATTTGATGAAAGGCAGATATCCTCAAAATGGGAATTGCAGTCAGCAGTTTTCACATTCTGCTTATAAAAGACCCTCAGTAAACGGATTTAGAAACGAGGAGAAAGAAATCAGGGGTCTGGGTTAGGGTAATAAAGGCTGTTTAAAATATGCGCTGACCCGTGAGATGAACTGTAGTCCGTGCTGCCTGGCCAGAGAGCTCGGCTGAGATGGTTTCGGTCCCGCGCTGTCCTCCGGTGGTCAAGCGGCGCCACTGCAGCGGTGTGTGGGCATAAGCACAGCGTGCCTCTCCAATCTGTGCCCTGTCACTCACAAATGGTAACAATTAAGAGCTGTGGGCACTCTTTCTTAAATACATACATTTACTGAAGCCTTTTCAACAATTCAAAAAGACTGGTTGAATTGCATTGATTGGTTGAAGGGGTATCACCGCTGGGTCAGAACAAAAAATACAGTCCTACAGGTTCCCTCACTGAAATTGAATCACATTATTTCAAGACATACAGCATTCAGCTTAAGTTCAGTGTTAATGTGACACTTTAACAGGTCTATTTGAAATGGTCAGAAAATACATTTTCCACTTAATATGGGTTGATTGGACAGGTAGGATAAAGAAATTCATAAGGAATTCTCGAAACACCCAAATCTTTACACTACCAAAAGAGAAGAGAGACAATACTATTATATCACAAAACTAATATACTGTATCTATAATGTCTGCTTTGCAGGGAAAATAATCCAGTGTCAACAGATCAAACAGGTCACAGTTATTGTACACAACAAGGCAATATAAAACAATGTGATTTAGAGCCGTTTTAGTCTTCTCAGTGCTACAGGTTTCAACACACTTAAGTAAATAGGAAATACAAACAAAACAATAATGGTTGTGGTTGGTTTTAACATTAATATCTGCATCAGGTGTATATAAACGTGCTTATAAAAATGCTTACTAACTGGAGAGTCCATTTATGTTTCATGCATATTTCATGTAAATCACTGAATTATAAACAGAGAAACAAAAGAGCCAAAACATTATTTTGGATTGAGAGGATGATACAGCCCAGTAAAAGATGACATTGCACTCTTTGTTTGTATAACATCAGTATGAATGTTAAGACCAAGCAAGCGAACATGGCATGCAAACCTGATATAATAAGTTTAGCATAATTATGAAGTATCTGTGTGTTGTAATAAATACCCAAAGAGATGAATGTAGTTATTTATTGAAACATTTTACCTATATGAAGCATTATAAAACAAAATGTGCATTTGTTTAATAACACATTTAAATATTCTTTTTTTTTTTCATTTAATTTAGACATTTGAGAAGTTGCAGATTTACATTACAATATAAACTATATGTTAACGCACAACAATACAACCTAGTTCTGATTAAACTTTCTGAGTTTCTGCAACACACATTTCATATTTTAAATGAAAATAAGTTAACTGGTTCAAAATGCTAAATAATGTAATCTGATTCTGTGAAAAAGGTATTGAATTATCATGCTAAAGTACATACTTTTTGCTAAAGCACTTGCATTTATCATGCTGAAGTACATACTTTATACTCTGTGATGACAACTGGCTCCTGCAAAATAAAGTGTTTTCTAGCTAGTAGCTACTACTGTTTTTATGACAAAAAAAACACATTTGATGTAATATCCAAAAGAGACAAAAAGCTTTTTTTGCTGCTGATAACTTTTTTTGCTGCTGATAACATGAGCAAAACAACAAACTTTTTTATTTTATTTTCTGTTAGCAAGCAAACCAATCAAAGTTTTCCTTGCAAAGACATTACCTGTCTGCCACAACAGAAAAACCCTAAAGTCCATCACCTCAGGTCAGAAATGAATAACACCACCCACACTACTTCTTCCTACACTCCATCTACTGGCTTCAATGCAAATGTCTTTGACATACTGTAAGACACTTTGCTCTTGGCATGCAAATGATGCATTTATCTAACTTTACCTTCACTCACCATCTGGACATACTGTATGTACAGAGAGACTAAGTACAGGAGGCACAAAAAAGGATGAGGTAAATAAGTTAAAAATATATTTAACTCTGTCTTTTTCCAGTCTGAATCAAACATTATAACGGATATAAAAATGACACCGTTAAAATTCATCATTGTTTGAGTGATGATTCATACAGTACACATAGTCTGGACATGATAGTAAAAAGCACATTCAAAATACTCTCACACCATTATTTCTCTTCTTGCAGATTTTGTATTAATGGACTTTTACTGATCCTCAAAAATACAGTGTTTAACTGTTCAGTAAACCCAGGATATTTTCTCACTAAGCTGCTATGCCTGAGGAAGTAGGAGGGGGTTGGCTGAGGTTCTGCCATATAGATGATCCATACTACAGAATGAACATCGAGCGCAGGGGCCCTGGGGCCTACAGGGATTCTGATAAAGCACCTGGACATTTTTATAGACAAACTACTTATTTCTGTCCTCATATCGCTTAGGACGACTGATAACTTTATATTTTTCTAAAGCTGTGCAGGATAAAAAGGCTAAGGGAGAGGACCTTTCAGCGGTTTAATTGATCAAGACGAAGCCATGGGGGGCACCTTCAGATAAAGAGGACTGGAGCGTTTTGCAGTACAATGGCGAAATCTTTTTGGAGCAAACCCAATGAAAAGTCAAATATGAGTTATTACCCTGACTCATTGTTGGGTCATAACTGTACAGTATATCACTTTTAAAGAATGCTAATTATAGACCTCACCATTAGATTTAAAGTTTTAAAGGGTTCATCTTGTTGATTAACTATTTTATTCTTACGTCAAATAACTGGTTTTAAATAACTTAACTGGATGAAATACGGAAGCAAACTGATGTCTTTCAGGTATATTGCTGGTATGCCTTATCTATTTGAATTAGCACCTTTGAATAAAAAAAATTCAACTTCCCTAAGTATCATTCATGTTAACCATTCAAAACTAAATTAGTCTGGCCTAAATAAGCATCAAAGATGGCTCCGTGTTTATTGGACTCACGTGCGTTGTTGTGGTTACACGCCTGAACTGAATTGAACTTCCAGTCTGTATATATTTATCGTTCTGGCTAAACTGATCTCAGAAAATAAAATAAAAAATGTTTTTGTTTGCTAAAGGGCAGAGAAAATGAGCATGGATCACAACTTTGCGGAGAGGTTTGGCAGTCAGGAATTCAACATACTATTGTATACATTAATTTTACGCAGTAAAATCTCAGTGTAATAGTTGATACATGTAAGATATGACATTTGAACAAAGTTTATTTTACTTGTCATTTATTTTCCTTGTTATCATACTACTGTAAATACTCAATACTGTAAATAAAGTTGTTATTGATTCTATGTGAAAGTCTACCGGAAGTTGCGTTTAGTCCACAACAGCCGTTTGTTTATTGTGCTCAGGAACATCACTGCATTCACAAATTAGATATGTAAATTATTCAGAGCTAATAGCTTTAGAAAGTCTACTGCACTCGATATCCCAATCATTTTACTGTAAGAAATTGCTGTCTAGATAGGGAGCCCTGCAGAATTTGAGGCACAGCCTTTGTGTCGTTTATGTTTTATAAACAGTTCTACTCTTGTCTCTGCATGCCATACTTGTCTGTGAATTTAATATCTCAGAAAAAATGCACGTGTCATCAATTTCGGTGTCCTTTTTTTCTCCTTTAAGTTACCTCAAAATCATATTCAGAGGGTGGAGAGCATTTTTGTGCTTTTCATATCTCTCCTCCCTCTCGGTCAGTGAAAACAATGGTGTCAGCACGACGTTAAATTATTCTTCTTACCTTGTGTCGGTCAGCTGTACCAATCCGCTGCAAAAATGCAACGAAGATGAAATGAAGCGGCTTGAATAGCGGTTTATTTTTCGTATTCTCCACTCTTCATAAACACTTCACCCAATAGTGCACTACATTGCGAATCCGACTACTAGTTGTACATCCCGCCATACCTTTACATTCGCATTTGAGATATGAGCATCGCGTTAAAGATTATTAAACCGACTCTCGGATGGAATGCATTTTTGCTGGCACAGTGGCACCGACAACGATGCTTTTAAATGTATGCATGTTGAGGACAAAGCTGCAGTCGGCGGAGACAGATCTGCATATGGAAATCAGGAGAACGCTGGGTCGAAATTTATTTAACAGTGATGTACTGTTTTTTAATTAGACGAGAGTAATATGCGCAAGACCAATATACATAATGGTAATTTCATAAAGTATTAGTGCATTAGGTCCATGATTTAAAATAGCTTCTGTTACTCTCTGCCCACATGGAACAGTGTTTAAGGCAACTGGTAGTTAAGCATATTGTCATATTATACGCTTATATATTCAATATCTTCTTATAACACCAATTTGCGGTAATGCAGCCTCTATCACACCCCCGAGGAACTTCTGACCAATCATAGTACAATGTTGGATGAATGACATCTTCCAGCGCATGCGCAGTGTTGTCATGTCGCTGTAGCGCGGGAGTTCATTCATAACATGCGAGCAGGAAATACAAAACCAAGAGTTGACAACACTGGTGAAGTAAGTGTAATAGACAAAGCTTTTCAGAGTTAATAACTCCTAATGTGTGTCTGTCTTTTTTGACAAAACTATGCGGATCGTTGACCATTTAGCGGGATTAAAGTTAAAACACGAGTCTTAAAGGCACATTACAGTTTTTAGTACGAAGCTAATCGGTTATCCTTTGGTTTCTATTGAATGTTGAATCGATATTAGTGGATTTTTGTCATATTACAGACTCGTGTTTTTATATGATATACTTTCATTCTGTTCGCACTAGAAAAATAGTATACTTTAGTATACAGTAGTATACTTTACTGTTTACTATAGTAAATTGTAGTATGCTGTAGCGTAGCGTATTATGGTAATTACCACAATGTTAATGTATACTGTGCTATTTTGTAGCTTTAACAAAAGTGAATTGATAAACTGTAGTAAATAACGTACTTTATAGTTAGTATACTTGTAGTATACTTTAATATTTAATGTGAAATGGTAAGGTCAGTAAGATTCAAAAACATAGTATTTAGGAATTTTACTAACGATTGCAATAATAAAAGCTAAACCACAGTATTTGTTATGTGGGATGTTACAGATTTGTGGCTTTATAAGAGTTGCTTTTATTTTATTGTCTCTATCCAGCATTGGTGCCAGTGGTCTGTCCCACACTGTTGATATGGAGGGCGAGTTCTCGCAGTCTCTCACCCCTCCCGTGTCCCCCTCTGTTTTGGATCATTACTGTGATTCTGCCCTCAGTCGACCCTCATGCTTCACCTGTGCATATGAACCGGGCAGAGAAGAGTCTGGAAGATTCTCCTCACATGGCTATATAAGCAGAGGGGCTCTTAAAAGGTACACTGCTTGCTTTTGGGCTTTAGTGAGCTAAACTTTACTATATATATTCAGTATAATAATATATTTCTTTTGTAATGGACTTGTGTTAGTCTGTACATTACATTATCATCTGTTCTCCATGTTTAAGGCTTCTGTTAAAGCTCGATCCAGCTCCCGCAGATTTCGAGGGGGACACGGTTGATATTTTCGACTTTCCATGGGTGACGGAAACAGCGCTGGTTGAATCTACCAAACTTCTGTTTGGCTTGTTGAGGTAGGAGTGCAGGTGTTTTGGCTCTGGAGGAGTGCCATGTTGTCTGCTGAAACAGGAAGGGCGTTAATTTGACAATCTGTCTTTCCTCTCAGACAAAAGGTGTTAAAATTGGAGACGCTGGTGCAGTCCAGCTCGCACGATTTTGGTGAGCATCTGGAAATAGATGTTTTAAAGTTTTTTGCATACCATTGTATTTTAGTTGTACTTTAGTGTGGAGATTCTTGTATGAATAAATTCAAGGTTCACTTTTAAAATATATTAAAGGTGTTTATGTACGAGTAACTGTATTTTGACATTTTCAGGTCAAGCGAGCAGTCTGCACTATGAAGCAGAGGAACTCAGACAGCAGTGTGTGCTGTTTCTCAACTATGTCAAAGTATTCATTCACAGGTACACTGTTTATAGAGCTCCGTTCATATATTTTTGTGATCTCTCTCAACCCATGCTATGACTTGGTTGCATACTTTAATATGATAGATGTAATAATTTCAACAGATAGTTTCATTATGAATAGTGTTTTTTTTTTCAGGTATTTGGAGCCTTCACATTCTACAGATGACGGTCTTGTTCACCCTTATAAAGACCTGGAGGATCAACTTCCCTCTGTCCTTGTGGAGGAGCTATTCAGTATCACTCTACTTATTGGACGTTTAAAAAATTTGCCAGCCAATGTCCAGAGTGCTTTTACGATTCAGCATCAGGGAAAGGTATGAAACACATACCTGGTATATATAATGTGGGTGGAGTTTGGAGGTGGTCGGATGGTCTTTAGGAAATTGAATGCCAAAATATTTTTTTTTAGTACATAATAAAAATCCAGATAATTCACTTACCTCCATGTCATCCAAGATGTCTGTCTTTCTTCAGTCGAAAAAAAAAAGAATAATTTTTGAGAAAAACATTCCAGGACTTTTCTCCATATAGTGGATTTTAGGTTTATAGTTTCAATAAAGATTAAAATTGCAGCTTCAAAGGGCTCTAAACGATCACAACCGAGGCATATAGGTCTTATCTAGCGAAACGATTGTCATTTCCATCCCAAAAAAACCCCACAACTTCTCATCTTGCAGTAGCCGTGTGAAGTGCCAGCGCAACCTTACGTATTACGTTATCACGTCGAGAGGTTAACCATATGTGAAATGCACACTTGCAGACCATTTTAAACAATAACTTAAACAAAGACATTAATAGGTATCATTTCACATACATCAACGTCGAAAGGGTTTTCTTTTCCACACTTGTAAACACTGGAGTGGTAGTTTTGCATACGTAATGTGTGATCTTTCGACATGATTATGTAATACATAAGGTCACACATGACGCATGCATAACTACCCCTTCAGTGTTTACAAGTGCGGAAAAGCGAACCGTTCCAACGTTGTTGTATGTGGAATGATACTAATTGACGCATCACATGGCTAGTGCAAGACGAGAAGTTGTGGTTTAAAAGCACATATTTTAATATTTTTGGTGAAAATGACGATCGATTCACTAGATAAGACCCTTATGCCTCGATTGGGATTGTTTAGAGCCACTTAAAACTGCATTGAAACTGTAAACTCTATGCGATAGACGCGTCAAAAACATGCTATTCGCGTGTTAAAGCCATGCATGAATTTCTAGTCATTCGAAATATTCACTTGGAAATTGCCATCATGGGAGGGGCTTCTGTGACTCCGCTTGCTTCCTGTGATCATGTCACTACTAGAACAACTTCCTGATTGGTTAACATTCCTGATTGGTTAAGTTCAGATTTTTCAACTCATGCACGAAACGCGCCATTCGTGCCGCGCCTTCCTTGTCGCAGGATGCCTATTCGCATCTTTGCATTGACTTAACATGTAAATTCTGTGTCTGGTGTGAATGCACA